>NW_004567117.1:25935961-26035550 GCF_000260355.1 Condylura cristata | reverse complement strand
TTTTTTTTTTTTTTAAGATTTCTTTATTATTGCATATATAACTGGGGTACAAGCCATAGTTTTAGAGTTTCACGGGTGGGGAGAATCTTCACCAGAGCCAGAGCTGGGAGCAGAACAGGCAGTTTGCCAAAGTGTACTGCTGAGGGGAACAGCGGGTAGGTCAGGAGAGCTCCGCCAAGCCTCGTGGATCACCTCATGGTGGGTGGGGGTGGGGAATTGAATTCAGATTGAAGCTGCTGCTGCTAGCTTGCAGTGCTGAGTCCTAACCCTATGCCACCAGGGAGGGGCCAAGCTGATTGCTTTTTTAAAAAGATTTATTTATTTATGCATGCAAGAACTGGGGTACAGGCCAGAGGGGTGGGGGGTGAGAGGATTCACCTGAGATTGAGCAGGGAACAGAATAGGCAGATGTACTGAAATACACTGCTGAGGGGAGCAGTTGGGTTGACAGGAGTGGTCTGCCTTGCCATATGGGTCACCTCCCTGGCGGGGAATTGAACTCATGTTGCAGTGACTGAGGATAGCTTCATAGCGCTAAGACTTAACCCCTTGTGCCACCAGCATGGCCCAAGAACACAGTTATCTTAAGTGAACAAGCATCATTTTCTGTTTATTGGAATGAACATATCAAACTTGGAAGGTTTTGCTGAAATGGTTTATTACCAGTTTAAATTGGTAGCGTCCCCATCCTCCAACATTTCTTTCAACTGTTCATCATTTCTGTGTAACACTTAATTTTGCTATTTTTGTAATATGAATTTTATAGTGTTCAGAAACTCAGGAGCTCTTTTCTTTTAGTCAAATGTTTTCCTACTGGAAAATGTCACCATGTAGATAAGTCACAATAAGATCAACTCATGAATATTCACAGGGCATATTTTGAGTACTGTATTACCCACTTAATGCTCTTTTACTGGCGAGATCACCCATATTCCTGATTACTTTCCCCCATTAAATCCTTAATTGCTATTTAAACCAGGCAATTTTTCACAGTAATTCTTGCCCAGTCTAGTGTCCTGGTATTGCCACTTGATATTACATATGACATATAATTTCCTCTCATTCTTAAAATTTATGTGTGATTCATTTCTTGCTTTTCTTTTTAAATAGGAGTCTTTAATTTTTTCAAATTCATTGACCATAATTTTCCAAAGAGAATTTCTGATCTGTTCTCAAAAAAGAGATCCTTACATGGAAGTTCTTTAACATCCTTCTTTACTTGCATAGGTCTTCATTCCTCCACTTGGAACAAAATATTTTGCATTTTCATTTCTTACGTTAACACTGGACATACCCTTTTGAGTGTTTTATTTCCCAAAAGAGGGTGCTGACCCAAGAAGCTAGTAAACTTCTTAGAATTGCTTTTCTTCCTAACCACTCACCACTCCTACTTTTGCTATCTGGCCACTCTTGCAACTATTATAGAAAATGTGAAGTCTTTGTTAAATGTCTGCTGAAATACAATGCGCATATCTTTTTGTTTCTGTTTTAGCTAATGTTTCTGGAAAGGTTTACAAACTTCAGGGAGTCTTGGTTTTATTGATTCAGGTAATCTTTAGCAGAGTTTGACTTGTCTGCCAATGACCTTGTGAAAGGGAAGTTTAAGGTTATCCATTAAGTTCAAGGCTTGAGCATGTAGATTTCCCAATACTCAATCTATTTTGACCCATGAAAATCTGCCCAAAAGTTATATTTTGGCCTCCTTGGAATATGTGAACTTGTGTGTGTATGATTTATTTACTTGGATAATCAAGTGATTGTCTGTTCTGTACATGACTTTAATATATTTCATGGTCTGGGTATTTGGTTTTAATTCTTCTCATTTTGAGTTCTAGCTTGCCACTGTGTGGTGGCTGGGTCATTCTGGCCCTGTGACTGAGCATGCCTGGATACACTCTGATGTGATTAGGGAGTGTTCTGAGTTTATGTCTTCACTCATATCATTCTGAAATCACACCATGAGAGGTACTAAATGATGTAGTATTATTTACATTTTTTATTTTGAGGAAATAAGTTCTTAAAGGATATATGGGATTCATTAGCATATAGTGATTTTCTTTTTAATATAGTGATTTTGGATTGAAACTGATTTGAGATTTGGTGATATATGTTGGCCATTACTTATTACTCAGTCAGTTTTCTCATTTAACAAGATAGTACTTGTAATAGATAAATAGTAAACTGTCCAAGCTGGTCACTTGCTTTCAACCTTGGGAGCCATTTATGGGTCAGCACCCTCTGAAAAGCTGTGGGCCTACCATCTCACTCACCATATGATTCTTGCCTTGAAAGGGGCTGGATATTCCTTACCCAAGTGTGCAGACAATGGACTTGCCACTTCTTGATTGTCGGTAAACATAAGGATTGGACCCCACATCTCACGAGGGGAGGGGAGTGGTTTCTTTCAGCTTCTCAATTTCATAAAGACTGAAGCTAAGATTCTGCCATGTCTTTTTTTTTTTTTTTTAAGATTTTATTTATTTATGCATACAGAACTGGGGTACAGGCCAGAGGTGCAGGGGAGGTGAGAGGATTCACCAGAGACAGAGTGGGGAGCAGAATAGGCAGATCTACGAAGTACACTGCTGAGGGGAGCAGCGGGCGGGTCAGGGGAGGTCTGCCGTGCCATGTGGATCTCCTCCTGCGCTGCAGATCGAACTCGCACTGAAGCGGCTGCAACTAGCTTGCAGTGTTGTGTCCTAACTGTGCACCAGGGAGGGCCAGATTCTGCCATGTCTTATTTCTGTTTCTGTTTCCTGGGTCTCAATGATGGAAACAGGGGCATGTCTAATCAGGTAGCTTATAGAAAACAGCCCCAAGGTTGACCTCTCTCCTGCTAAAGGTTGACCTCAGTCCTGCTAAATCTCTTCAGACTTCTCTAAAATGAGCTGGGGAAAGACAGATACATACACCTATTTCTGCTCCTGTCTCCATGACTTTTCCCCAAAGAAAGATGCACCAGCAGTTCAGAACAAAAATCTTAATTATCCAAAGCCACTTTCTTTACTGTTTAAATCCATCAGATAATTGCTCAATTATCCACTTTGTTTTGTCTGTGTAGATATCCTGGCTTAAGTCCATTAACCAACTAATGTACACCAAAGATGAGAAAATTAGGAGATTGTGCCTATGTTGATATTTGTTTTTAACCTCAAAGGTTGGTCTGTATCACTTACGTCTGCTGTCCTCATTAAGGGTTATCAAAGTCATATTCATTGCAGGTAGCAAATAAATTAAAGTAGGTATTTATTCTTTGACTTCCAGCTTGAAGAGATGTTTGTTTCTACGTTGGAGGAATAAGGGTAAAAAGTCTCCTTTAATATTAGAAGACATTTCAGATAAGAAAATCT
Source organism: Condylura cristata (assembly GCF_000260355.1). Lineage (NCBI taxonomy): Eukaryota > Metazoa > Chordata > Mammalia > Eulipotyphla > Talpidae > Condylura > Condylura cristata. Next base: position 26,032,200 of record NW_004567117.1, on the reverse strand, counting down.
CAACTTCTGGTGAGATTGTAAGGATGGATTTCAGCATTGTTACAAGTTCCCAGAAAGAATTGTTTCTATTGGGCTGTGATGTCAAGCTCTCTCAGCTGGAATTAATGGTTCTCTTCCCTCATCAAAAGCCCCTCTACTTACTTCCTGAGAATGCTAGCACCTCTGAGTTTTGCTGACAGTGGTGGACCCTGATTTGTTTGCTCTGTTTTGCCAGGTAACCTATAAAATCATGAAATCATTTCCCGCATAGCATTTTTTTCCCTTCCGGGACTTGAGCTCCAGCTTGGGTTGGATTGTCTGCCCAGCCACTTGGGGCATCTTGTGCCCAGCCTGACACAATGGAGCAATTATGGTTTTGGCTTCAATTTCTACATTTTGTCACTTACAAATTAAAAGAGATAGGGAAAGTGACTTTGTTGATCATTGCATACCTCATTTGTAAAATTTAATACTCATCTCACATTCTATAAAGCTAAGTGTGTTAATGTGCAACAAGGAATGAGCTCTAGTTTTCGCATCTCTGGCACCCTATTGCCATGCAGTAAGTGGATTTATTATTTGGAATTGTATCAGCTGAGCTTCCCTGCCATAATGTCTGTTTTGTTTTCCCACAACTCTGGTCTCTTTAGCTACTGAATATTTTATTTCTTGCTTAATGTCTATGATACAGTGAGATATTGAATAGAGGGATAAAAACATACATGTGGATAGAGAAACAATGGAAGGATTCCTGACTGACCCCCTTGACAATTTATTTTCTGTTAGAACATAGCCCCACTGAGCTTCTGGTGTTCTTCAGCGAGACCACAATCTCTGCTAGTGAATTTCTCCGTGTTGCTACCCTACTTTTGAGCTTACATTACTCCTGATGTTCCTCACACTGAGAGAGTGTGGGATATTAAACACCATAGGAATTGCCTGACAATTAAGGCAGTCCTCTATCTTTAACTACAGAGAAGTAATGAGATAGCCAATTCATGATTATCTTGACTAGGGAAACTTTTAAATAATGTTAACCACTTGTAAGGCTTTTGGGTTACTTTTGACCTAAAGTAAAACTGAAGTGGACTACAGGAGCAACTTGATTTAATATGTGAGCAAATGGGCTTCAGAAGCTAGACAGTGACAGCACAGACTCACCTAGCTGTCCTTTGGGAATACTTAAATGCTGTAAGAAGGCATGAGAATATAAGCAGAGGATGTTGTAAAGGCTTCATGTCTTGACCAAGTCATAATTTTCTTGTTTACTATTTTACAACAATATCTACTTTAGTCATTCAGCATCCCTAATTAGGTGATCCCTGTTCTCTTCTTGGTTGTAACAATCATGTCAGATACCTTAGGAGACAGGACCCATGACAGAACTTTATATTAGATGGAGCTTTATTCCATTTGTTTAAATATGAATCGAGAGTAGTTAGTGGTCTGCCTGGACTTCCACTGGTGATTGTGCTCAGGAAATAGTAACCTTAGAAACCTGCGTAAGAAATATGTGACTTTTTTTTATTGATATAATTCACATACCATAAAATTCACCCATCTAAAAATATTTATATTTATTTATTTATACATACAGAACTGGGGTATGGGCCAGAGGTGCAGGGGTGGTGAGAAGATTCACCAGAGACAGAGTGGGGAGCAAAACAGCCGACTGATGAAGTACATTGCTGAGGGGAGCAGCGGGCAGGTCAGGAGAAGTCTTCTGCACCATGTGTGTCACTTCCGGGGTGAGGAACTCATGCTTTAGCTTCTTAGTGTTGTGCCCTGTGCCACCAGGGAGGGCTGAAAATTCACACATTTTAAAGTGTGTAATTCAGTGGTTTTTAGTACATTCACAGGTTGTGCGAAACACTATATAATTATGGAACACTTTTATCAACCTAAAAAGAAACGCTGTATTTATTAGCAGTCACTCCACATTGCCCATTCCTCGCAGCTCCTGGTGACCACTTACCAACTGTTTGTCTCAGTGGATTTCCCTACTTTGAATATTTCAGGTAAATGAAATAATGCCTCATATACTTTCGTGCTGCTTTTTTTTTTTTTAAACACAGCACAGTGCTTTCTGGGTCCACCCATGCAGTTGCACAAATCACTACATGTTTAATCCATTTTATATTATCAAGAATTGTTCAATCATATGCTGTACCATATTTTGTTTATCAGTTGATCGACACTAGTTTCTTTCCATTGTTTGATTATTATGAATAATGCTACCATGAACATTTTTAGGGACATGTTTCAGTTCCTTTGCTTCGTTTTTGAGGAGCTGACAAAGTGGCAGAACCACATTCATCTAGAGAGGGTGTTCCAGCTTCTCCACACCCTACTAATGCTAGTCATTGTTCATTTTTTTGCTCATAATGATTTTAGCGAGAAGCATCTTTTAGTGCTCTTGGTTTGCATTTCCCTAGTGACTAACGATCTTCAACATTTGTTCATGTGCTATTTGTCATTTTTATAACTGTTGTGAAAAATTGTCTTTTCAAATCGGTTGCCAAGTTTTTGATTGGGTTATTTGAGTCATTTTTTTCTTTCTTCTTCTTCTTCTTTTCTTTTTTTTTTCCTTAAGAGTTTTAAGTATATTTTGGATAGTAGAACTTTATCAGATTTGTGATTAGCAAATATTTTCTTTGATTCTTGTAGTTGTCTTTTCATTTTTCTGATATTGTTTCTTAAAGCAAAGATATTTTTCATTTTGATAGTCTAATTTATCTTTATTTCTTAAGTAATTTGTGTTTTTGAAGTCTTATCTTATGAACCATTGCTTAACTCAAGGTCACAAAGGTTTACTGCTATGTTTTCTTAGGGGTTTCATTATATGTATTCAGTCCTTCGGAGTATGAGCCATTTTTAGTTAATTTTTGCATATGAATTGGTGTTGGAGAGACCCAAACTCATTTTGTTGTTGTGTTTTTGAAAGCATTGTTTTTCTTCCATTGAAGGGTTTTGGCACTCTTACCAAAAATCATTTGACCATACATGGTGAGAGCTCACTTCTGGACTCTCAACTATTTTCCATTGATCTTTGTGTCTATTTATGCCAGTACCAAGAATTTTAATTTACTTAGATATGTAGTAAGTTTTCAAATATGGAAGTGTAAGTCTTCTAATTTGTCCTTTTTCAAAATTGTTGGCTATCAGAATCTGAGTTTCAGTGAGAATTTTAGTATCAGTTTGTTAATTTCTACAAATAAGTCAACTAGAATCAATTGGAAATTATATTGACTCTGTAGATCAGTTTTGTGAGTATTATAGTATTGTTATCTTAACAATGATATAGCCTCCATGAGCTCTGGCTGGCTTTACATTTATTTAAGACTTCTTTATTATATTTCAACAATATATAATATATATACAGTATCTAAGTCTTAATTTAACTGTTGTTAAATTGAATTGTTTTCTTAATTTCTTTTATGGTGCTGCTCAACACTAATGTATGGAGGTGGAATTGATTGTGGATACTTGTATCTTGCAACCTTGTTGAGCTTGTTTATTTAGAATTTTTGGTAAATTTCTGAGGATTATTCTTCATAAAATTATGTAAGCTTCAAATAAAACTTTTCTTTCTTTTTTATTACTTTTTTTTTTTTGCTAATTTCTCTGGCTCATGACTCCAGCTCAGTGTTGAATAAAGAGGTGGGAAGGACATCTTTGCTGAATGATGGGGAGAAACTATAAATGTTTCACAATTAAATATGATGCTGCAAGTTTTTAATAAATGGCCTTTTTTTTTTTTAGGTAAGGCAGTTCCATGAATTTCTATTTTGTTGAGTATTTTTATCATGAACATATATGGAATTTTTTCAAATCCTTTGTCTAAGTCTGTTGAGATTATTATGTAATTATTGTCCCTCATTTTATTAATATAGTATAGTACATTCATTGATTTTCCGATGGTGAGATAATCATATTCTTTTAATAGATCTCAGTTGATCATTGTATATAATCCTTTTTATGTCTTGCTAGATTTGTTTGTATTATGTTGAGGATATTTCCAATTATTTGGTTATTGGCATTTATAGTTTTTATATATTGTCTTTATCTGGCTTAGATAGCAACATGTTACTGGACTCATAGAAAGAGGTGCAATATTTTCTATATTTGAGCAGTCGTTTTTGTAGGGTTACTATTAGTTCTTTGAATGTTTGGTAGACTTCAAGAAATCTTGGAAACTCATTCAACTAATGTCTGTACTAGTTTTTCTTGTTTTAATAGTGTGATTGTTGTGACGAATTTGTTTTATTTAGGTTATCTATTTTTTTTTTTTTGATAAAGAGTTGTATGACATAAGTACTTAGCTTTTTAAAATAGGGATATAGTGTTTTATAGGTGGATAATATGGTCCTTATTTTCATTCCTGATTTTAACAGTTATAGTCTTCATTCTATTTTTATTGGTCATTCTTTCTAGAGTTTTTGTTTTTGTTGTTGTTGTTGATTATGAGTAAAGTTTATCCCAAAGATGAAATACAGGCATTCTATTGAATGTATTTCTGATGGAGATTAAGCTGTTCACAAATGTTAATAGTAAAAGTAAATTAATAACTAATTTCTAAAATAGTTTCTAGTTTCTGGGAATGTCATCAAAACTTTATAAATTTATAGTTTCAATTTGTATTTCTTTATGAATTGCAAAGATCAGAAAGCTATATCAAGTGATCTTTCATCAATTTGTTACAATCAAATTTTTAAGCTATAAAAATCTGTATGTTAATTATGAAAGGTGAATGATACAGACTTTTCTTGGTAATCTGTATTCTTGAAATCTGACATTTACTCATCCAAAGTGGTTTCAACCTATTTATTTATAGTGCTAAGACCTTTTGTAATTGTGAGTTCGAGGTTTTTATCCTCCTCGTATGTTCTCCTACAGAAAGTCCTTGATCTGTCCCCTTCATTACTTGGAACTTTTCCATTATTGTGATATCTTAAGGTGGAATTACCAGAATTACATGTTGAATTCCAGATATGAAGGCACCATAGTTTTGCAACAGTACAGGATTGTTTTTCTTGCATTGTGGAAATGTGAATATAATAATTATATGAAGAGAAAAGTAACAGAGCAGTAGATTTGCAATCTTTAAAAATACAGAAGAAAGTTTTCTTATATTTTCCTAGGAACAGATAGCTCAAATAAAAATAATAGAACATCTTTCTCCAAATGGTCCTGGGATAAAAATACATATTTTTGGTGAGAAGCTTCTACTGCCTACCGAAAGTTCCTTCTGTCTAAGATCAGAATCCTATTTAAAGGCTGCATGCTTCGTCATTCATCTTGGCTTTCTTATTTGCATGACTTCTGCTGCTCAGTAGCCAAGTGGAAGATTAATCACAGAATTAGCATTTTCAAATCACCAACAATCTCCTTTGCAGATGTGCAGTTATATTACTGAAGTCTGTTGTTTTGCCCTACATTTATTGTTAATAATTAATGTACATTTCTGGGTGAAATTATGTGCTATCACCATCTGGTCAATTTAATAGAAATAGTCAAATCTAAAGCACTTTATTAAATATGTTGGAAGTAATCATCATCATTACTATAAAGTAGCAAGCATCATGTTTTTTCAATAAAAAGCCAGAAAATAGAACAATTCACCGTATGTCAACTTAGTTACTGTCACTGTAAACCTATTTTTTTTTTTTTTAAAAACTCTCTCTGTATGATATAGTCATTGTGGGAATTAACAGAATGCAAAGTTCATAGATTAAATGGTGGGCTATAAGGAATCTATTGAATTTTCAGTGAAGAACTCAGATAATAAAAGTAAACTGCACCACATAGGTGAAGAGAAATTATTTTCCACCTCCTCATATTAGTCTTCATATTGAATATCAAATGAAAATTCTAGAGAGTAACAAGAATATAATTATTTGGCATTTTTCTTCTTGGAACTGTCTAAGGAAAACAAATGGTATGAGGTAAGTGTTCCTTTCTGAATTTGTAAAGTGCCAATATAATGAAGAAAACATCATTTAGCCATTACACAGTGTGTCTTTCTTGATAAATTTTTCTCTGAAGATTAAAACATAGATCAGCACTGGGTTTTTAATATCATCTTGTTAATGTTTTACTTATGTAATAGAATGCTTAATCTTCATGTCAAAAAAGCACAGGTTAAACCTCCAGAAATTCTTCACTCCATAGTCAGTGTTGCCCTTGTCTTAGACACTGGGATTCCTACAAGTAGCTTTTCTCCATAATTTAAATGTGGGAAATCACTTCTTCCCCTTTGGTCCTATTTGCTTTTTACTAAGAGGAGTCAAGAACAAAAGCATGAGGTTGCATATCTCATTTTCTGTTGTGATATTCTTTGTGGCTATCTCCTGAGTGAATGCCTGGCCCTCAGAGGTTCCCATTTGATCTTCTCTGAGTTCTAACTGGTCCAGCTTTATAGTGAGATCCTATTCTGTGTTTGTGAAAGGAGCATGTAGTGGATATACGGTCTCATTTTTGCCATCTCAAGGATCAGAAGGAAAGGAGTAAATAGAGTTGATTCTCAAAATAATATTAGCTTTCATTTGTTGTCTTTTAAATATGTACTAGCTGGCATTGTAGACTTTAGATTGACATGGAATATCTCTTATGAAACTCCATAAACTCTGTGAGGTCGGAAACATTATTAAACCCATTTTGCAAATAAGGAGACTGATGCTTATGACCTGTTAATTTTTTTTCCTGTGAATCTAATTAAGCTAGGGTTGAGCTAGAGGAATTTTACCTTTAAAAATCTTTTCAGAAATGCTGGCCCTCCCCGGTGGCGCAGCGGGTTAAAGCACAGCACTGAGAAGCTAAAGCCACTTCCACATGAGTTCGATTCCCACCTGCCCCGGAGGTGACCACATGGTGTGGCAGACCTCTCCTGACCCGCCCACTGCTCCCCTCAGCAGTGTACTTAATCGATCTGCCTGTTCTGTTCCCCACTCTGTCTCTGGTGAAGCCTTTCACCGTCCCTGAGCCTCTGGCCTGTACCCCAGTTCTGTATGAATAAATAAATCTTAAAAAAAAAATGTTTTCAGAAATTCTACTACATGAACATGATCAGAGTTCAGAACTCAGGTTTCATCACCTCAGGGGTTAATTTAGACTCAAATCAAATCAGCAGCAGGGATATCTACATTGTACAAGGTGTGTGCACTTCTCATGACTGGTGACCACTTTTTTCCTCACTGTGGTCTTGAATGGAGATGGACATCATCATGTCGATGGCAGTGCATAATTTTCAATATAAAGCGAGTAAGCAACTTCACTGAGATGTTTCAGTTTATAAACAGCATACCCTGGCTCTGAACAGTGCTCTTCTAACTTCCAAATTCAGCTCTGTGTGCAGTTTGTTGTGTAGTAAGCATGTGAAGGGTAGAAATATATTCATTATAGTAACCACTATCAGAGAATATACTGTTAGATATGACTGTTAGAGTTATAAATTGTGTAGTACTGATCACTGTGCTGAGGAGTTCTGAGGAGCGATTGGTGGTGATTTTATCAAATACCTATGCTTGGTTGTGGGATACCTCAGAGAAAAGAAATGAGATATTTACTTGGAGAAAGAGCCAGAGTTCAGCTCTAACTGATTAAAAGCAGGGCCCTCCCTGGTGGCGTAGCAGGTTAAAGTGCAGCGCTAAGAAACTAAAACCACTTCTGCATGAGTTTGATACCCGCCCCGGAGGTGACCCACATGGCGTGGCAGACCTCTCCTGACCGCCCGCTGCTCCCTTCAGCAGTGTACTTTGACAGTCAGCTTATTCTGCTCCCCACTCTGTCTCTGGTGAACCCTCTCACTGCCCCTGCACCTCTGGCCTGTATCCCTATTCTGTATGCATAAATAAATAAATCTTAAAAGCAAAAAAGGTAAAAGCAATATGAAAACTTAACCGAAGTTACCAGTTACTTTGGAATGATGGTGAAGGATGAACAATTGCTTTACATTATTATCATATTGACAAAGATTATGATTTTATTAGACAGCACCACCACCATTGGAAAAACAGGAGAATATTCTTCCATATTTTATTTTTGCTATAGTGTCAAGTGTATGGAAAATCTTGAAGATTTATTTTGGTGACCATAACTGAATGACTTTTTTATTTCTGACCATGCTATGTACCAAATAGGTGGGGACAGTGTGTCAGTTTTGTGCTTCCTTGGCTTCATGAATGAAATAGTTTCTTTTTTTCCCCCTGTGTTTTAATAATAAGGAAAGTAACTTAAGCCTCAACAACATTCAACTGAACAGTTCTTGATCAGAAAATTTATTCAGTATTCTTCAAATTATAGCACTTATCTCTTGACTAACAATTTGAGTTCCAATTCCCAGGGATCTCTGCAGCACTTACTATCAAGTCATCATACTCTTTTTCAGGCGCAATGTAACATTAATTACACATCATCACTAATTCATTCAAATGTGAAAGTTTTTATTTCACACTTACTATGTGCCAGTCACTATTCTAGGTATTCATGATAATTAGTGAAAGTAATAAATTCCTGTTTATATAGAACTTAATTTCTGTTCTAGTTTATGGAGAAGAACAGATAAAAAATAATTAAATAGGGGAAACTGGGAAGCTACATACACAGAAATCAACTTGGCATCTTTAACCTAGACTTAAGAACGGAAACCATAAAATACCTGGAAGCAAAGATGGGTGAAACACTACATGACATACACTTCAGTAACATCTTTGAAGATACAGCACCCAATGCAACGATAGTGAAGGCAAGGATAAATAGATGAAACTACATTATATTAAAGAGTTTCTGCACAGCAAAAGGGCATTATAAAAAACAAACAGACATCCCACTAATTGAGAAAAAAAATTCTCACACAAAACTAGTGATAAAGGATTGATCACAAAGATATACACAGAACTGATAAAACTCAACAAAAATAACCCCATCAAAAAATGGGCAGAAGAGCTAAAAAGACAATTCTCCAAAGAGAAAATGCAGAGGGCCAACAAGCATATGAAAAAAAGTTCAACATCACTTGTGATAAGGGAGATGCAAATTAAAACCACAATGAGATACCACCTCACCACAGTGAGAATGGCACATCTTCAAACAACTAGCAACAACAAATGTTGGTGAGGATGTGGAGAAAAAGGAACTCACCTTCACTGCTGGTGGGAATGCAAACTAGTACAAACACTATTGAAAACTGGAGGTTCCTCAAACTAAAAGCTAAACATGGAGCTTCCATATGGTCCAGCAATCCCATTCCTAGGTATCTATCCAAAAGACACAAAAACACTGATTCAAAAAGATACCCATGTTTATTGCTGCTTTATTTACAATTGGAAAGACATGGAAACAACCCAAATGCCCAAAAATGGATGACTGGATTAAAAAGATGTGGTACATATACACAATGGACTATTACTCAGCAACCAAAAAAAAAAAAAAATAATAAACACATGCCTTTTGCAGCAACAGGGATGGAGCTGGAAAAGATCATGCTTAGTGAAACAAGCCAGAAAGAAGAAAAATACTGGATGGTTTCACTCATAGCAGGAATATAACGGACCAGGTGAGGAAATAATAATAATAATGAACAGCTATATACCAGAGGCATTTTATGGGAGTAGAGTGGGGAATGGGATCAAAAACAGTGGGGAGAGGGAAATGCACTGGACTGTGGTGATAGCACATGGGTGATTTGGTGATGGGAAGCCCAAGGGGATTGCAAGATGGGATATGCACAAAATGATGTAAAAATAAGCAATTATATTATTTTTTTAAAAAAAGGTACTTTCCAAGTTAAAAATTAAAGCAAAGAAAAATATATACTTCCCTCCCCCAAAAATAATTAAATAGACAGTAAATCAGATCTAAGAGCAATGGAGATAAATGTAACAGGATAATGAGGAGGGGAAATCAAATTGGGGGGGTATTTTTTGAGAGGGGGAGATTAACAAAAAAAGAAGGGTTGGGGCATTGAAATATCTGGAAGAGTCTTTTGACCAGGTAGGAAGAAAGTTCTGAGACAGAGGTAGGTTTGGTGCATTTGAAAAACAGCAGGGAAGGTAGGAAGAGTAGTGCACAGTGAAGAAATAGGGAGAAGTCAGGATGTCTCCAGTGAAGCAGTAGGAGTAAATTCAGTAGAACCCATCTGTGTGGGAAGACTCACCATCTATCCTTGTGAAATTGGAGGTAATAGTATTTGACTACAGAGGAATGACAATCAGATTGAAGTATTAAAATTATTATTCAAATTTCTGTGGGTAAGAGGAGGAAGACAACCAAGAAGCCATTGATGAACTGGGTTTTTGTTTGCTTACTTGTTTGGCTGAGAAATGATAGCAATAAGGAGTAGTCAGGGGTAGAAAAATGGTCATACTGTCTGTATCTATTTTGAAAATAGACCAGTGGAACTTGTTTTGGAGTTGGAGGTAAATTATGAATTGAATAGTGGTGTCCAAATTTTACATCTGAGCATATGGTAACTACCGTCTGAGGTCACAAAGACAGCAGTAGGAGCAGGAACAAGGATGGGTACCTGCGAGTGTGCTGCTTTACTGTACACAGTTTAAAGACTAATGTTTGATAAACAAAGTTGGAAATACCAAAAGTGTAGCTAGAAGATTGTGGCGTTTAGTGATGATATTTGGGATGGAAATTAGTAGTTTTTAGACAGTATCTACAGCCTCAGGCTTAAAAGAAATGCTTGAGGACATGTAAATATAAAGAAGATATCTAAAGTGTAAATTCTAGAGTAGCCCAACACTTAATATTTGGTAAAATGAGGAAAAACTAGAAAAAGAAGTTAAGAAGCAACAGCTAGTATGCTAGTAGAAGCAATAAGAGAAAAATGACCCAATGACTTAAAAAAAAAAAAAAAAATCAAGGAAAAGTGATGGTGTGCTTGCTGCTGGCAGGGGGAACTATGTAACTACTCAAACTTGATTACTTAGGGGCCTCTCTGGTGGTGCATGTTGTTTAATCTCAGTACTTTCAAGCTGTCCACAGCCAGGGAGCTGACCCACACGGCACAGCAGACCTCTCCTGTCTTGCCTGCTGTCCCCTCAGCAGGGTATTTTCAGTCGCTCTGTTCTGCTTTACACTGTCTCTGGTGAATCCTCTCACCTTCCACCCTACACTTCTGGTCTACACCTCAGATCTTGTATGCATACACACATCTTGAAAGAAAACAAAAAAACCAAAACTTGAACATTAGACTTGTAAAGGTCATAATTGACTTTGTAAGACTTGTTCTGGAGGGTTAATCAAAGGTTTCCAAAGATGAGTTCTTATTTATGAAGATACAATTGTAACTGTCTGTCTTTGATAAAAAAAAAAAAAAAAGATCGTTACCTGGGCCTTTCATTCCTTTCTTTCTATTGATGGTCTTCTGATACCTTGACCTTTTATAAAGGATTTGTTTTGTTGAGTTAGCAAGACATGTGGCCTAATTTCCTCTCCTGAAAAATTTTCAGTGGACAAGGTCAAATACAACATGTTGAAAGGTATAGAAGGAGTCAGCCTGTTAGTGGACGGTGATATTCCAACCATCCCACTGAGCTGCAAGTTTACCCACAATGATTCAGAGAGATGTCACCCTGACACTAATTGAAGGGTAGGAGTAATGCTTTAAAATCTGAAGATTAAAGGCACTCAAACTTTTCCTAACACTTAGATAAAAGGGGAACAAATCATCTGAAAGTTGGCCATGTACCTGATTCATTCCAGACACTTCAGTTATGGTAATGGAGATAGTTACCAAAGTTCACCAAGCAGGGGGGCCAGGGGAGGAGGTGGGGGGAACCTTGCTTGGTGACACCCTATGCCGGAGCAGTTGAATCATGCACCAGGAGAAATGCTTTGGTGGTGGCAGGGTTGGAACTCATTTTGGGGTGGAGCTAAGTCTGTGCAAATCTAAGAGGGCTCCTAACCTACGATATCTTACCATTTCTACATATTCAGGAGATGGTAGGTGTAAATAGATGGATTGTCTCAAAATAGCTAAACAGGGGCCCTCCCTGGTGGTGCAGCGGGTTAAAGCACAGCACTAAGAAGCTAAAGCCACTTAAGCATGAGTTCGATCCCCACCTGCCCCGAGGCGATCTGCAAGGCAAGACAGTCCTCTCCTGACCGGCCTACTGCTCCCCTCAGCAGTATACTCCCTCCCTCTCCCTGTTCTGCTCCCCACTGTGCCTCTGGTGAATCTTCTCACCGCCCCTGCACCTCTGGCCTGTACCTCAGTTCTGTATGCATATATAAATAAATCTTTAAAAAAAAAATCTAAACAAGCAGACCTCTGAATCAAATTTTGATTTGCCTTTGATTTGACACCTGTTTCCACTCCAACTTCTCTTCTCCCACCTAACTTCATTTCTCTGTAAAGTCAGTCATCACTGTTCACTTGATGTCAGTTTCTTTTATTCTAGATTTTTTGCATTCGAAGGAATCATTTAACTTTTCTTGACCTTAGTTTCAGCTTTTTAAAATAGAAATTTGGGTTAGCTGATCTGTATGGTTGCTTCAGGTGCTGAAAATTATAAGTTTTATGGATATATGTTAATAAACATGAAATCATGCTATTAGATATGAAGACTGACTTGAAATGCTTCTTTTCCCATAAGGGCAAGAATAGCTGTATGATGGTGCTCAGTCACATTAGAAAAGGTTACACAGTATCTCATAATCCTGAGATGTGGTGTGTAATTATCCATTTGCAAAAGGCTTTCTTTATGTTCTGTTTCACAGGGAAAGTTAGAGCAAAGTGAAAATAAAGTTCTGCAATTATGAAATCTGCTCACTTGGCTCTTTCTGCTCCTGAAAGTAAATTCTGTGTTAATAGAGAAAAGTTAGTTAGTGTAACAAACCCCTAATTTGTTACCATTGTAATTATTTTTTTTCAGACCCATTAGCATTTGTGAATGAATTTAATGCTCAGTAAAATGACGATCTCAGCCATGCTCTGAACCAGGCATGGCACCAGCCTGCTGGGATAAGAACCTTTTAAATTGCTTCCAATACAGCTAATTTTCACTTAAAGAGTGTCCTCCTTTAAACCTTTGGAGACTTGCTTACCTGAGATTAAATGCTCTGCATATCACCAAGTAATCATTCATTAAATCATTTAATATTTATTAAATACTGCACAGGTGTTGTTCTAAACTCTAGGGATAAAGCAGGGCACAAGGCAGACATTAAAGAAATTACTATAAAATGTGCAAGTAAGATGCTATGGAAATAAGGTCTAAACAAAAAATATTCTAAGGAAACAGTGTACATTTGTCTAGTGAAATCTAGAAGAAGTGAGATTGAAGCTGAAATCTTCAGCTTCAGAAGATAAGTTGGAGTTAGCTGTGTGAAATACGTGTAGCTATATTATATGTGCCTGCATGACTTTGTGTGTGAATAGTACATTAATAGTACATTAAGGATTAAAATAGATAATCAGTATGGGCAATGTGAATAAAATATAGCAATACTAAGAAACCCAGCAGAGCCCAGTATTAATGGAATATTAAGATGGGAGTGTATCAGGAGCAAGACAGTTGCTGGAAGATGAGGCTGGGGATGTGAATAGGGGAAAAGTGAGGACAAACTTCAGGAATTTTCTATTTAATCCTAAGAGCATCAGCAAGAGGAAAGACTTAGTTGGGAATGATTAATCATTTAGGAGCTAATGTCTGTCATGAACTGGAGTGGAGAAGGGAGGGAACAGGGAGATCATTTAGCTCTCTTGTGCCACAGCCCAGCCAATAATGACTTCTTGGACTAGGGCATTGGCAGAAAGGCAGAGCGTCACTGGGTAGGATTTAGGAGTTAGTTAAGAATCAAAACTACCAAGAAATGATAGGATGTGATGAGGGAAGGAGAAAGAAGTGTCAAAGATGACTCCTGGGTTTCTGGTTTGAGTAACTGAATAGTTGTATCAGGTAAAATATTGATACTCACTAAGATGTGCTACAGAGGTGTGTTACTGAAATAATACCGGAGAAAGACAGGGTCAGGGACAGATGCAGGTGGGAGGGTGATTAATTCAGTTTTTGGACTCTTTTGAAACTGAAGATAGTTTAGGCATCAAAGTGGATACTACAAGAAGGTGGCTATAAGAGTCTAAAATGCAAAAGCTAAATATGACATAGAACAGTCATTAATATGTAGATACTTTCAATCTGCAAAGCTCTGTGGTGCTCACCTTACTTTGAATTATCAATGTCTGTATTTCTCATCGCCATATACAGAAATAAAGGGGAATGATCCTTGTATACAGAAATGATATTACCTATTATTTTGCCACACCCACAGCATCTAGTTCAGTGTCTTATACAGGGGATGAACGTCCACTAAATGGAATGGTTTTCTCTGATTGGCTGACTTTCTTCACCCACTGAGTTGGCTATGACCCACTGAGCTCTGCATGTTAATTTTTCCTCCTGTGCAAATGAACACTCCTCTATCCTCTATCCTTTCCTAGTTTAAAACCTGCTTTGGATCTAGATCTCCATAGCTTAAAGAAGACAGCATAACATACCCAAGGGGCCTGAACTGGAGCTAAGTTGTATAGAGCAGTAGCAGTGACGTTTCTTCTGAGTTGGCAATCCTGAACACATTCCATTATTACTTTGGACCTCTGCTTACCCATCTGATAAGGAAAAGGTATAGAAGACCCATCCTGATGCTAACAAATTCTAATTCAGTTTTCCTCCTTTTAATCAAATATATCTATTGTTTATTCTCTTATCCTTTGAACGGTGTACTTTGGCACACATTTTCAAATGTGATTTTACATACCTTCTGCATTTTCTCCTCAATGTATTCAAAGCCCATGAAGAGTTTTACTTTCTGACACTTCATACAGCCTCAGTCTAGTGCAGTGATAATCACAACAAGATGTCAATGAATACTTGTTGAACACAACATCATCACAACTCATATATGATCACTCAGTCCCTGATTGTCCTACTTTTGCATCATGCAGCTCCAACCCAAGATGGCATTCTGGAAACAAATAAACAAATGGAGCTAAATTCTGTCATCTCATATATATATATATATATATATATATTTTTTTTTTTCCCCAAGGGCAAGGGATGATAATCTCTTTGGGATGCTGTATGTGGACTTCTCCAGCTTTTTTTAAACAGTGGACTTTTCTTCCAACCATAATTTCCTATTGTTTTTCAAACATTAACTTCATAATTTCCCCCAAATTTTGAAATTAAATGGGAAATAGTGGAAAAGACATGGAATCTGAAACCCTTTTACCTAACTCCCCCTTCTTGCCCCCTTTTTTGTATACTTGGGTAGAACTCTTTAGATTTCTGGAGAGATTAGAGAACTTAAGTGTCTGGCTCTTCTCTCTAACTCTAAGCACCAGTGGCTGGGGTGACTTATCTTTGTTTCTCCTGTGCCCAGGCCTGTGCTGGCTTCTGTGGGGCTTTCTGAGATTAAAACACACCCTTGCCATCATTTAGAAAGATAATCTGCCACACATGTACAAAGCCAGTGAAGGGCTCGGTGTAACGGCACGGTGTATTTCCTGTCTGTAAAGGGGTTGAAGCAGGCGATCCTCACAGCCTCTTGCAGTTTTCACCTTCTATGATTCTGAGTGTTAATGATGTGGCCATGTGCATTAAGTGCTTTGAGCTCAGGAGTAAAACTATATAAATTCAAGGGCCATTACGTGTATAATCACAGCTGCTAAGCAGGGACAAATTCCCTATTTACATGATCTCCTCAAGAAATCCCAAGGGAAATGCTATTTGGGATCAAAACACCATCACCCTTTTTTCCTAGAGAAAGAAATATAAGCTGTCTCTGCTCCCCAAGCCCTTCCTGAATATGCCACTGCAGGCATATCATTCACTTGTCATTCAGGAAAATATCCCAAATAATATTCTCCCCTGATTCAAATAAAACTTCCAGTGCTGGGCTGTGCTGGTTGCCAGAAGTGTGTCTGGGTTAATTGCACACCTGCATTTTATTTCAAGTAAATTGCATGGAGCCCCCTCTTAGTGCCCCTCACAAAGCAGGAGCCCACCTGTCTGGAGGCTTTTTGGGCAATGAAGGGATGCAGGAAAAAATTAGTCATCCTCTTTTCTTCCCTGTGACTTCTTTGACCTTGAGACTTCTAATGGCATCTCAGACAAAATGAACATAATCTAATGGACAGCGGGGAAGAGGGAACGGCTGGGTACATCTGTCGTATTACTGGGCTGTCTGAACAGTCAATGAAGCAGGGCCAAACCATAAGAGGCCTGTTCAGTTTAGCTCCAGGGTCTGCAGAGAAGGAGCACAATCATTTATCTTTATTTACTGAACTCTGCTTTCTGTTTAAGAAAAAAAAAATTGACAGGTTGACAAAAACCCACGTTGGCACTGCCCGCTGCCCAGAGATAAATGCTATTTGTGCTCGGGAGAGTCAAGGACAGCTCACGATGCCCTTTAGCTGGTTTCAGTAGGTGCCTATTATGTGGAAACAAAAATGCCAAGGCATCTGGATCCTCTTTCTTCAACAACATCTCCACATCCATCCCATAGGTGGAGCCATAAGTAAGAAGTCTGGTAAAGGAAGACGATCCCCCAAGGAGCAATCCCTATCTGAAGAGTTTGGGAGAGAGAACCAGAGGACAAAGGCGATTAGAAAATGTTGACTATCCCATAGTTTTCTTTATAATGAAGTGAGGGTGATCTACCCTTGACGTTCTTAACAAGTATATTCTGACATACCAGTCAGAAAAGGGCACAGATATCGCACATTGCAGCTACAGAGAAAACTTTTACTCTGAAGCTATAAAGCTGCAATTTAGAACTAGGGCTTTAAAGTTCTAGCCACTGTGTCTGTCACTGGATGATGGTGGTCATGTCATTGACTTTTGCTGTCACACCTACAGCTTACTATATTTTCGTTAGAATAATCATCACCAGAGTTTGCTTTCAGTTTCATAGAAGTGAATAAGATTTCACTGGAAGTGGGGGAAATATGAGAGATTATTTATCTTTTTCTTTTTTCTTTAACTCTTTCATCTTTTAAAATTCCTAGTTGGTTTAGATGTTTTATAACACACATCATGTATTCAAATTATAATATAGATACATAATTTGTGAATATAAAAAATGAGTAGCTATGAGCCATTAAGACTTTCTTTTTATAGATAAGAAGCACAATTAAAATAAAAAATTTGGAGACTGTCTTGGGACTTCAAGAATGTGTTATGCCCACAGACGCTAATCTTCTAGGCTAATTGCCCAGACTCAGGATGCCATAATGTGCATTACATAAATTACATAAAGCCATATCTTTATCTCCTCTAATTCTTGAAAGACTGTTAACATTGCAATTGGTATTCCATCACTTTTTGTCTCTACCATGATGATTCATGTGTGTGATGACATTAAGAATAGTCCATCTATTTTTGCACTTTTTACTTAATCTCATGTCATTTGTATAACCAAGTCCCTTGTAGAATAGATATTGAAATTGGTGGCCAAGTGGGGAAAATATAGGCAACTTGCGGCTGTGGTTTTGATCCTGTAGGCATAAGGGGTGTCTTAGAGGGCAGCAGAGGCCTTGTTTGCCATAGTGACCCTGCTTTGGGGTACTGAGAAGTCCCATCAGTTTTCATGCTCTTGACTAGTTTCACTGGGCCACAGGAAAATATATGCTTTAATGATACCCAGAAGGAAGTTTGAGGTGCTGGTGTGTGCCTGTGAAGAGGTTTAAAGTTAGGGGATCAATAGATCTGGACAGATGCAGAGTCAGCATTCTGAAGTTGGGGCTGGCACTGTTTGGCTTATTGCAACAGGAACTGCAGCACCAGTTGGAGACAAGGCGTATTGCAGGAGGGTTGGGATGAGTGCAGGTAGCGTGAGGGTGGAATCTAGTGCAATGGAAGCTCAACAGAAAAGGAGGATGAAAAGCTAGGAGGAACCTACTGACAAAAGTCATTACTTCCCTACGTGGGGTTGATGAACCAGACATTGGCTTGGCACATGGGTAGAAGAGGTCACTCAGGTGTAGGTGGAAGGAGTTTAAATGATAGTGATCTAAAATGAGTTTACTTGGGTTTATACTACTTTTCCATGAATTCTCAGCAGTGGAATTGGAATAGAAGGCAGGTATGCTCCTCTGAGACAAAGCTGGGAGCTGCAGGGGCCAGTCAGGTAGGGGAAGGCTATGTGTGTGAAAGTCACTTTGATAGTTTGTGAACCGTGGTGTCTGCTGGCTTATAACACATCATTGTGTCAGATTTTGTCATGTTTAGGGAACTCACCTTGACTGAGGCAGAAGGATGGGGCCACCAGGACCCGACACTGCAAATCAGAGTCATGGAAGAAGCAATTTTATGAGCAGTCTTGAGTGCTGTGGGTGTCACAAGCCCCAGCAAGCCTGGCTGCCCTTGCTTTGAGATGTTTGCAAAATTGTTTACTAATATTTCCTATACCCTTAGGGAATAAATAAACACAAGGATATGTTTATTGCATTAACTAAGAAGGCAATAAATTTGTTATAGAGAATAGCTTATATATTTTATCCATTTACTTAATAATTTACGTAAATAAAAACAATTTGGGGGATAGTAATGAGTATTTTCTGAAAATGTCCCAACTAATTATTGTTTTCTATTCACTTTGTTATAATTGAATAATTCAACTCATAGCTGTTAAGAATAATTATTTTGAGATATTAAACATAATCACCATTTCTTCCTTGATTATTTATGTAGTTATTGTGCACCAGTATCCATGATGGCCGTATTCTTTTATTCATTAAAATCGGTTTCATTTCCATTTAATTTAATAAGTACTGAACATTTAGCTGCATGTGTAGCACTCTGTAAGGTGCTGGAGTGGGGGATGCATGCATCATGGGCATTCAAACAGGATGTTCTAGGGCATGTTTTGATTTCAAAACAAACTGCAGTATTTGAGGCTTTACCACCAGTATAGGTTATATCACTTTCATTTCAAAGTTCAATGCAGATCCTGGCAGTTTTCCATGGAGACTATCCTCTTGTTCTTGGCATCTAAAACTTTTCCTTCTCAAGATTCTGCCATCTTCTTTTTATTTTATTAGCATTATTTCTGCCATCTTCTATTTATTTTATTAGTATTATTTTTATTAGGGTAATGTTGTCATATTGTCATATTGAATATGATTTAAGGGTACAGGTTTATATCTCTTCAGATATATGTTATCATACCATACCTACCACCAAATCACCCATAATCTTCCGCTATAATACACTGGGATTCTTCCATCTTCTACAAAATGTATTCAAGGCCCCTTGGAGGTAGCAGAACTAGAAGGTCAAATAGGGTGGATTTCAGGATTAGATTCAGAGGTAGCTTCTTAACATAAGAGTAGTCCATTGACCTTTTTCTAGCCACCTTGCCAACATGCACTACTGTTTCCAACGAATCTCTCTGGTGCAACAGATATTAATCATGTGGTCTGCCTTCCAAGTTATGTTGCAACAATTTTGCCAGTTTTTTTCTGCTGCTACATAATATCATAGCCCTCTTTCCAAGCTCACATCAGTTTTATAGGCGCTCATTGCTGTTGCGATATAGCAGCCGTCACATATTGTAGGTGTTAGTTACAACTTTAAGTTACCCATTTCTGTACTATTGACTACACGTAGACTGTGGTTCAGTAGCCAATAAACTTTAGAATGAGGGAGAAGCTAAGAGTTTAAACTGGAAATACATGCAGGACCCAGTTCACAAGAAAGTAAGAATGAGATTATCATACCCTTTTGATGCACACAGGCATGTAACAGGAGAAATTGAGGCAGAGAAATAATTTAGAAGATGACTGTTATAACCTCAGAAAGGTTATAAAAGAGTCTACACCAAGGTTGTGTGGAAGAAAGGAAAAAAAAAAAAAAAAAGGAAAGCATCTGAGAGATATCCTGAAGGAAGAACATCTGGCTTTGTAGAATAGTCGTCAATCAAAGTCAAAGGCACAGGTCCTGATTCCAATTACTCAATTACTATTTGTTTAATTTTCCTTATTCTTCCTGCCTCACTGTAAGACTGAAATGATCAGGTCTTGCCTATAGAGTTTTTTAAGTTAAATTAGAGAAGTATAGAATATCGAATACATTAAAATGTTTTGTAAACTATAAGATGGGTGCAAAAGTTAGTTAAATCATTAAATACAACAGAAATAACTTAAAATGGCTCTAAAGCTTTGTTTCTCAGTACCTATCAATAGCTAAAGGAAAACAGAGGGTGTGGTAGTTAGAGCCAGAAAAATGGAAGCTAGGAAACTGTCAGTTTTAGGAGAATAGTTGAGATGAGAAATCGTTTTATTAGTATTTGAGAAGCTAAGATAAAGATTCTATACATTAACGATGTTTTTAAATACCTCCGAGCTTTTTGTTATTGACTTACTCCAAATTTTTCATTGTATAACAGATTCTAATGTTACTCCCTACTACTCTTTTCTTCTTTTGTCCTTGGATATCTGTAGTAAAGCATTGAGAATTAGGAAGATGTTGGTCAAAGGATACAAACTCCCCATTAGAAGATAGATACGATCTCATACATAGCATAGTGATGATAGTCACTTGACTACGTATAGATGATTATGTAGATCATAAAAAAAGCACATGTGGGCATTTGCAAAATGATGTAAAAATAAACTTTTTAGTAAAAAAAATAGTATAAAAAAAAAGCACATGTGACGTGATGGGGCAGAAGTGTTAGCTGTGACTGGTGGAAACAAATTGGGATATATAAATGCAGCAATGGACACAGTGTACAACTAAAACTTACACCATGTTATTTGTCAGTTAGATCCCAATACAGTAATAACAACAAAGCATTTTGACTTAGGTAAAAGTGATCTTCTTCAATGTTCCTTTAAATCTTTGGAAAGATCCTCCCCCACCTTCTCTTCTGTTATCAGGCTCACTAGTCCTTTTGTCTCAGACACCACAAATGCCAAGTTTTTACTACCAAAGATATCCTAATCAAATTCATATGAAATCATGTGAGCCAAATAGAGATTGAACTCTTTTTTTTTTAAGATTTATTTATTTATACATACAGAACTGGGGTATAGGCCAGAGGTTCAAGGACGGTGAGAGGATTCACCAGAGACAGAGTGGGGAGCAGAACAGGCATACTGACGAAGTACCCTGCACCATGTGGGTCACCTCTGGAGCTGGGAGGTGACTGACACTGAAGCAGCTTCCACTAGCCTGCAGTGCTGTGTCCGATCCCACTGCGCCACCAGGGAGGGCCAGAGATTAAACTCTTTTTATGGCCTCAAGCTTTTTTCCCTTCCCCTCATCCTTTAAGGATATCACCAGTTAATAACATACTTACAATAGAATTTTAGGTAATGCCAAAAGACTATTAAGCAGGTGTTTTTAAAATCTTCAATTTTTATTAACTTACAAGTTATTACAGAATATCAGATTGGAAGAGATTTACCTGATTGCATCCCACACCACCTTCGATATTTTGGAACATAACTGATAATTCATGAAAAAGTTATTTTTAGGGAGCACTTTGGTATCCACACATACTGGTTAGCATTCTCGAACATGCAGTAAGTCTAGTGATTTTTGAGACTAA
This sequence comes from Condylura cristata, assembly GCF_000260355.1. Taxonomy (NCBI): domain Eukaryota; kingdom Metazoa; phylum Chordata; class Mammalia; order Eulipotyphla; family Talpidae; genus Condylura; species Condylura cristata. The sequence goes on along the minus strand of NW_004567117.1, from coordinate 26,010,654 downwards.
ACTTTCAGATGCTGAGAAAGCATTCTACAGGGCATGAACATGAGGAAGTGATCCCCACTTTGCAGGGACTCTGGTTTCCTCACTGATGCACAGATTTCTTAGATGAGTCATGAAGACAAGTCTGCTTGTCTCTGGGCTCTCAGAGGAAGTGAAAAACTTTTTTTCCCTCCCTGGGATGTGAGGATTTATGTGGCAGAATTTTTACTTAGTAATTAATTTGGACCCCAACAGCGTGGAGATGGTGAGAAAGGGACCCTATTAAGACTTGATATTAAGTTAATAGCAGGTGACAGTGACTTCATCAAAAGCCCTGTGCAAAACATCAAGTAGATGGAAATTTCAGTTCTGGTACATTACTCAGCTGAGTATCATCAGACCTGCTTACAAGGGTCATAAAGATTATTTGTACATTAAAGAAGGGCCTGTCCATCAAGCTCAGTATGAAAAAGAAGCAGGAAAATTACCATCTTATCAAATACAGGGGAAAAAAAATCAGTACAATTGCTCTAATATAATACCCAACACTCCAGAAAATTCAAACTGGCTATTTTTCATTATTTCTTTAGACACAAGCACACACACACACACACACACACACATTCTCACCATAGGAATAAGTAGGAATAAGTGAAGGGGAGCTGAATAGAGACCATTATCACGTTTATAACTTACCTATCAGGAAAGCTACAATAGGGAGTGGGAGTGGGAAGGGCAGCTGAAAAGGTGGTATTGTGATTTAGATAAAACTTGCTAGCTAAATAGATGGCAAGGGTCACCTGGTGAAATGAAAACTAGGGAAGGCTAGGACAAATATAAAGAAAAACAGCTTCTTTGGAATATTAACCCCTCTGGTTCATTGTGCAAGGTCATTCCATATAGATCAGGGGCCAGGAAACAAAGGCAGAAAATGTTCGAATACGATTGTCACCAAATGACAACATTTTCGAGCCTGTAAAGTTAAAAGTACAAAGGGGTGATTCAATTATGTGTTCAGGATATGCAGGAATTTGGGAGGTCATAGGACACCCGTTTCATTTTGAATGCTGGCAACAATGATGTAGCAGGAAGCGGAACTGCCTTCTAGTCCCTAAGGCACAAACCCTCCATTTAGCAACACTTCTGCGTCTTCTGAATAGGAAGCTCAGAAGTTTAGTGCAAGTGGTTTGCAACAGGAATATCTTTTCTTACCTCTGTCCCTTGATACCTTCTATAAGCCAAAAGGACATTTCTGATTAATATGGTAATTAGAGAGTTATTAAAAACAGTAATCATCTAGAAATTATTTTGGTGCCGTAAACATCCCATCCAGAGAAAATATTCGAACATTTAAAAGTTGAACATTACAATTGGCTTCATATGCAAGAAGCCAAAGGGGACATAAAGAATTTTTAAGTTCCCCAGAAAGCACTCACATTAAGAACAAGTTGTCTTCTTGATCAGGTTGGAAGTTAGTGCCACACATCCGATAGATTCCCCTTGTGGCCAGTAGCAATGAACCAATTTCTATTAATGAAGAGCTCATGTTTATGGCTAATATAGGAGAAAATGTACTGAAGGGGGGAGCTCAGTCACTCATTGGCGATAGCTTAATTCTGGTAATTTCCAATTTCCAGGCTTGTTTTAATTTGTTATCAAAGTAATCACTCATTCCGACTGGAGTCAGAAATAGCTTTTTGTCGACTGTAGCCTTGACAGATTATTCAGATGGAACCCCATATTTTAAAGCTCACCTGCTCAGCATCTGTGATGTGTTCCTACGTTCCAAGAGGTATGTTTTTAGCATCAGAGCCAAGTTGAAAAGAACTGAGGATGCTTTACTGTGATTTTTAGAGCCAGGGAGCATATTTCATCACTCTAAACCCTGCTTACCTGCTTGCAATTCATATACGACAAGCAGAATATGATACAGAGACAAAAATGCGAGGATGGAACTTGCACTGGGCTTCACGGACTGGCCCCATCTAATCCTATCAGTTTCCCGGTCCATCTTGCCACCGGGGAAGTTTATCTGGATCTTGCTGCAAACAAGAATCTACTCTCAGAGGGCTGCCCTTGGCTTTCCTCGCCCTGGCCTCTGTCCCCTTTGATCCACAGTATTCGTTCACCTACAGTGCTAGGAGAGTGGTCAGCTAAGTCTGTTTGGCCAGCTGCAAAGAAGCTCAGCAAATGATGCTGTGCAAATACTAAACACTATTTAGAAACCAAACTTTGAGGATGTACTGGATTATGCAATTTACAGAAATGATTCCAGCACCAGAAACTTGGATGTTATTTCGCACTATTTTAACAGGGATAAAATGATAAAGGTTCCTAGTCATTGCCCTACTTGTTTAAAAACTACGGGGGTAGAGGACACAGTGGAAGTGTATGAAATTTTATTCCCATATTTTTTGTAAAGACCACTTCCAGAAGCAATAACCCGCAGCCTTTTTGGGTTGACCTAGTCACATTTACATGGCTTGATAAGGTTATAGTGAACATTAGAACCCTGATTCATAGCTCGGACTTCTCTTATAGCCAAGGAAAAAATAACTGTCAAGACACATGGGAGGGGTGGGATAGGAATCAGAAGTTAGAAGGTTATGGGGATGTTGTGGGAATTAAATGAGGAATGGGGCCCAAGGTACAAGACAGACATCTTGAAGGTCCATTGTTTCTTCCAAAATTTGTTGTCTCTGTTGATGTCACGGAATTTCCAATCTTTTGAAACAGAGTAGAGGAGGAAGATGATGAAAGTAGATAAAGCTGATTGCTATTAAAACCAGAACTTCAAAACATGCTTTCCAAATATATATAAAACCATACAAACAAACTCAAATCACAGTTCCCTCATTGTCATTGAGTTGCTTCCAGGGATGATAATGAAGAATTGTCTCCTCTTTATTGCTTTGGCTGATGCTCGAGTCTGTGGCGCCAAGAATCTGGATCTCTCAGAGCCAGGCAGTAGAAAAACAATACATTAGCATTAAATAATGGGATCTCTGGTGCCTGGATTGTAAGTAGGAAGGGTTAACTGAGCTGGGGCTTTGTACAGTGGGAACTTCCATCGATAATCTCTTGTTTTTTCTAGTTGGGGAGGAGGAGAGAGGAGCCTTGGGGGAGGAAAATACAGAGTGTCCTAATCTTATGATAAAAATAATATGATTCCCAGACCTGCTATCTCTCCCAACCAGGTTTCTGCTCTCTGTGCAGAACACTAGTAATGCCCATTTATGTCGGTTAAAATAAAAATTTCTGTTGTGTTAAACATATGAAAAAATATGTTGTATTGAATACAGTTGGTTTGGGAAATCTGTTTTTATCCTCCTAACCAATTTTCCATACTAGTGTCAGCTGCATAAGTGACCATATGGCCCACTGCCTTGGCTCCTCAGGGGCCCAGACTGCCCAGTCACACCATGTCCACTGTGAGTGTGGGTGTCTGCACATCAGGCTCACCCTGTTCACTCAAGCTGTAAGACACGCAATATGTCCGACCTGCTCTGAAGATTTCATGTGGGTTTTGTTCTCAAGGGAAATGCCATCTCCTTTGTTTGCATTCTTTTTTTAAAAAAAAAAGGCATACAGAACTGGGGTAATGGCCAGAGGAGCAGTGGTGGTGAGGGATTCACCAGAGACAGAGTGGGGAGCAGAACAGGCAGATCGACTGAGTACACTGCTAAGGGGAGCAGCAGGCGAGACAGGAGCGGTCTGCTGTGCCATGTGGGTCACCTCTGGGGCCAGGGATTGAACTCACACTGAAGCAGCTGCAGCCAGCTTACAGTGCTGTACTCTAACCTGTTGTACCACCAGGGAGGGCCATCTTTGTTTGCATTCTCAGAAGTTGAAGCCACACTGGTGTGCAGTTCACAGTGTACACTCTGAGACATGCGGTCCGCGGGTGCTAACTTCCAGTGCACATGGTAATAGAATCTGGCTGTGCTAGTTCACACAAGTGGAGTAGGTGATGTGGGGACCTCTGCCTCCCAGTTGTTCCACTCATGTAAATATCTGGAGATGCTGCTCACTTACCACATCTCCCACAGACCAGGAGTTTGTCCATGTGATCTCTGTGAACAATAAATAGAAGAAAAAGAACAAAATAGATAAAATAGTTTTCATACAAAATACCCAAAGTTTGGCATGCCCTTGTGGGTAAATGCTAGCCAAACAGGGTTAGAACAAATCAGAACCACTGAGGCCCAAAGCCTACCACAAGTCTAAGATACCTTCCGGCGCAGACCCGTAGGAAAGGGGTAGAAAGTGCCAGGCAAGTCTGGGAGGGAAAAAGCAAAATCAAGACAAAGGATGCCATTGTTAACCTCTCCCCAGGGCTCTAACAGAATCTGTTTCCATTGTCTCCTTCCGTGTCCCCCAAGTCTCTAGTACAAGTCCAAAGCCAAAAGCAAACGTGGCTTCTCCAATTTCTCTGCTCCGTGTGCCTCTTCCGGATCTCTTTCTTGGCCTTTCTCCTCCCTTACTGCAGTCTCCTCTTGTTTCTTCCCCCTGCTCAGCTCCACCCTCCCTTTCAGGGGGCAAGGAACCTGGAACCCCCCTTTTTCTGGGGACAACCCTGTTACAGTACATGAAATTCTTCCCAAGAATTTCTTTTCCACCCTCTTTTCTTTTGCCTAATGCAATTCACTTTTTATGATTGCTTTGTCCTATACAAATATCAAATAGGTAAGGGAACATAATTTATTTAGGGTGTTGCAATAGGAGGGACAGTTCAGATTTAGTCTTTTCAGTAGGTTTTGTTAAGATCGAGAGGAATGGAGCAATTATAGTTCAGGTGACACTAGAGTTAGGGTAACATCAGGAGTCTCAGCCGCTCAGGTGAATGAAAGGTTATCTAGTTCATTTCAAAAGGACAATTTCTAATCTTATTAATTCGTGAGACAAAGAATGGTATAGAGGGCCTCTGACTTTTTAGCAGATTCTGGTGAATGAGACAACCCTGGGTTGGCTGGCTTTGTGAGGAGCAAACAAAGGAGTGAAGTGTGAAATTTACAGGGGGAAGGGGCAACTGAGAGAATAGTGGGTCAGAACAACTTATGTAAGTCACAGGGAAAAGTGTGTTTCGGCATTTGAACCATTTCCCAGAACATAAAATGCCTGTAATGAGTATTGCTGTCTTCACGGCATAGGCAAGGCCCAACCTTGTTACATTTCGGGATGTTCCCATTGTTACAGAGGCATCTCCACGAGAGGAGGGACTGTTTCCTTGCCTCCCCTTGCATGCAGCTGCACTGGATTACAAGTCCCAGGTGCCTAAGCTAGATTTCCTGAGCAGAGCATCTAGGGGAAGTTTATAAAACTGAACACACGTGAGCCTGGAGCTAGCTCTCTTGCGTGGGGTCCAGCTTGCACCCTGGTACCGCTGATTAGCAGATGGACAGTGTTTGACCACATGGTTGTCAATTAATTCTCTGTCTCTGTTCTACCTTCTTTGTAAATAAGTACTTTGGTTTAATTTTCTCTCCGCATGTTTACTTTTGAGTCTTGTCACGTGGAGAAGGACTTCTATCCAGGGCACCCTGTTTCCCTGGGGGTATCAGGTAATCTGGCATCCCTGACTAGATAAGCAGCTTCCTTGAGTTATTTTCCAATGATCCTGACCGCGTGCACCTCACACTCATCTCACAGGAATGAGTAATGTGTTTACTTGGCTGGTTTTCCAGTCACCCGTCACCATGAACAAAATGATTGTGTCCTCTCCTCGGTGCCCACACCCAGCTCAGAGCCTGGCTCAAAGGAGACACTCACTAACCTTGGATGTAGACTGGATGGACACAGACTGTGGGTTTTCCAAGTAAGGGGGAAGCTTGACCACAGACACAGTGGGTAAACCTGATGCCTGCAAGCAGAGTCAGGATCCCTCAGTGCCTGCTACTTTAAGGCCCACTCCACTCCATTCCCAAGTCTGGGCACAGAATGCCCTTCCCCACAGTTTGATGATGTTCCCCAAGTTTGGTCTTTCATGATCTTTTGCTGTCATTTTCACCCTTTCCCCCATGGCTGATTTTCCTATGGCTCTAATGACAGGGCTGCCAAAAAGTCTTTCTGGCAGTTCAGCAAAGGGAAACGAAGGGTATTGTATTCCATCAGCCGCACGTGAATCCCTTCTCTTCTCACTGCTTCCGCCTTACAAATATTTATAGATATCATTATGCCTCCCCTAGCTATCATTTATCCAAGCGGTAACGGCACCAGTCTTTCCATCTTGCCTCATAAATCAACCCCTCCTGCCCCTGTAATCATCTCCCTGCTCCTCTCTGAACTCTCCAGAGTCTGTCGACATCTTAATAAGGTACCCCAAACTGAAGGCTCCACTCCACCAGGGTACCAAAGCAATTACCAGCCTATTAGGGAGATGGCATATGCTAAAAAGACATTTTGGCCTTGTGGATGTCATAGTGGAGTTCAAGCTCATATCTCATGTGTGGCTACTTCTCCCCCTGAATGTTTTCTGTGAAATTACTGTCAGGGTACCACCCTCCCCCCATCTTCCCCCTGTGACGAGGGAAAGGTCAGAAGTAGGTAGACTTTGCTCCTTGCTTCTCCCTCAGCTCTTTCCTTTCCAATTTTAGTTTTGTGTTCTTGGGCTGTTTGGGGGTCCCTGATGGGACCCTGCTTTCTATTTCAAACCCAGATGTTTCCTTCTGCCTGGTCCCCTCTCAAAATGTATCAATTGGGTTGTAAGTTTGAACAGACCCGCATACAAACTCCAGGTCTAATATCTGGCTCAGTGGGGTGACTTTGGGCAAGTTACTTAACTTTTCTGTATCTTGGTTAGCCTGTCTGTAACATGGATATTAAAGAAAGTTTTCATATAACATATAGTAATAATACTCAGTAAAGTGAAGTTGCTATTATTGTCCTCTTCCTTTCCACACCCTCCTTTTCTAGGTTACTTTTTACATTGAGGTCATTGAATCATAAATCAAATAAGAAGAAATACACTTGTTTTAATTACTTACACATTTTAGGGGAAATGTGACTTTAAATGTGGCTTTACTTACCTTCCATTTGGAATTGTCAAAGAAACCCTGATTGACTTTTTAATTTACTAATTTTCATTTTAATCAGAAGAAAAAAACAAAAGGAATCTATAGAATATGTGAGCTCAAATAAGAGTTAGACTTTGTGAAGGAACCATGATACTGGCTAGGACAATTAAATAAGAAAGAATGTGTCTGACGCATTAGGCAACATTCAGTTTTGTGAATGCATGAATATAGGTGAGAGGGACCTCTACAGGTATATCAGAGTCTAATCAGGAAAACAGCTTCCCACAGGTTGTTCCATCACAGAATTCATTTTGGACAACTAGTTACAGATTTTGAAAAATGAAAAAGTCAAATGTTAGCAACTGCAGGAAGATGCTACTATGCCAGGCCTGGAGAGACCAAAGAACATGGGGATAATTCCAGAAGTTGAGGGTCAGTATTGCCTAAGAGGGGCTAAAACTACATCTGGGACTACAACCAAGCAGGAAAGGCAGCTCTGCTCAAGATGCTTGACACCGGGAGTGAGAAAGGATACCCAGACCTCCTATTTTTCTATTCTCCAGTTTCCCACCATTATTACCTGAAGCTTGCTAGCCCAAAAAAAAAATCAGCTCCTGTAGTACAAAGCAGAGAAGAGAAGAAGAGATGGTAGGGAATGGATCTTAGAGCACATTAATGACTCAGTGATAGCTAGTTCTGAACATTAACCTTCTATCTATGAATGACACTTGACAAATGTCAAATGTTGGGGGGGGTGGTTAGACTAGACTTAATAAGACTTAATAAGTTATCCATGTCTCCATCTTCATCTCTATCGCTACCCTCTATCTCTTTCTCCCTCTAACTCTGTGTCTACCTCTTTCTCCCACATTGATGGAAATGTGTTCTCCTCTAAGGAAAAACAACTCTGGCTCATTAGTCTGTCTTCTTGAGAGAAACAAGTCATAGTAGTTATTTGAACAAGGTAATATTTTGCCAGTTTTATTGAGACGTAATTAATATACAACATTGTATGAACTTGAGGAATGTAACATAATAATTTAAAACATACATACATATATAAATATACAAATGATTACTACAGCTTAGTACAATCCATCACCTCATGTAATTACATTTTTTTTTCCTTGTGGTGAGAACTTTTAAGATCTACTTTCTTAGTAATATTCAGATATATAACACAGTATTGGTAAAGAGTAGATTTGATATGAATAATTGATAACTAGCTAAAAAATGGTTATTAGTAAAAGAGATAAATGAGAACTCTAGGGATGAAAGAGAGAATAAGTACAGTAAGCAATTCCCAATGTAGAAAAAAAGTGAATAAGGAACTTGGTAACTTGAGACTGAGATCCAGCCCCTATTGCCCTGCTAACAAAGAAGCAAATGTTCTTTGCAATGCCCCTGCTCATATAGCACACAGGAAGTGAGGCTAAAACAACAAAATAAGGTGTGTAAAAATAAAAGAATGTTAATAGCCAGCACACCTATCAAGTCTTAATGATCTGGATTTTCATGGTCAAGTTTATGTCTTCCATTTTACCTTTTAAACCATGATGCTGGGTGAAAATCAAGCCAACGTAAATCCTTACATTTGATTAAGGCTGGAACCACAGGCAACCACGAGTGTGACTGTGGATATTCTATGAGCCTTGAAAGCCTCTACCACGTATGATTCATTACACTGAAGGGCTGCTAAATAGGGAGTCTATCTTGATTGAATCAACAAGAGGAAATTCCCCTGTCTGTGGGCAGAATGCTCTAATAGAGACTTGGGAAATTGCTTCACGCTCCTTTTTGCTTATCTAAGTCAGATATTTGTTCTGTTCAGTTGAAACCTCATCGTCCTCCCTATTCTGACATCATCTTTCCCTCCATGAAACTTTTTTTTTGTTCCTTATTCTGTAGCATTCTTTTGAAGAAGCATAAAGAGGTGTGTGTGTGTGTGTGTGTGTGTGTGTGTTGTGTGTTGTTATGGTACTGAGGTGAGTCTTATTTCTAAACAATGAAAGCACAGTGCATGATGTGGAATTTAGGGATTAACCTACTGGCCTGGAAACAAATAGAAAACAGACAAGAGTCTATGAAGCAAAAACCCAAGCATTAGAGAAATATCCTTGCCTCCTCTTCTGTCTCAGAATATTGAGCAAACCTTTTGCACAGTGAACTCTGGAGTGCACCCAGCATCCCCTTTGATTAGCAGTGTTCTCCATTCAGGAAATTATTCTTATTTCCAGGATCCTAAGAAAATGCCTGTTCTCTTTGTAGTTTGTCCTTGCTGAACAGTGTGAGAGATGGGAGATCTTTTCAGAGTTGCATTGTTCCCACACAATATACTCTTTTCTCTCAGCCTTCTGTCTGTTCAGGTTTTTTATTCTGAGCACAGATTAGTTGGACCTGCACTTAGTTGGACAGATTGTCCCTGACTAATAAATCTCAGCATCAGGACCTGTTTCTTTGCACTCAAGCAGAATTTCAGCCTTTATTTTTCTGAGACTGGTTACACCAAAATGTACTTTTTCCAGGGTCATTCGTTTTCCTATTTTGTTTTTTGCAGAGGAATATTCTTTGCAAAGGTGAATGGTAGTGATTGCCCAGATGTGTTTCAGCACCCACCACCACTGTAACTTGGGGACAGAGTGTGTTTAAAACTGACAGAAAAAGGGGCCCTCCCTGGTGGTGCAAGGGGTTGAAGCACAGCACTGTGATGCTGGATGCAGCCACTTACACTAGTTCAATCCCCAGTCAGGGAGCTGACTCACATGGCATGGCAGACCTCTCCTGACCTACCGGCAGCTCCCCTCAGCTGTGTATTTCATACCTCTGCCTGTTCTGCACCCCACAATGTCTCTGGTTTATCATTTCACCATCCCTGCGCCTCTGGCCTGTACCCCAGTTCTGTATGCATAAATAATTAAATCTTAAAAAAAAAAAAAAACAACTGTCAGGAAAGAGTCAAGGTCCCAGCTTATATGCTCTTACTTTCCCGTCTCTCCAGTCCCCATTGTAGAATGGATTAAAGTGTGCCATTCTACATCTCTGCCTCCCTTCTTTACTCCCTCAGTATTGTCAGAACTATTATACAAAATACAAAGATAAGTGAATTCAACTGTGAAGCTTGGGAAAACAGGGACAGTTGCATACTGAATATTTACAATTTCACAAGAGCTCTTAATGTTCACTCTGTTTCATAGCTACAAGTCGAAATAAGAGTAGCCCCATTCTACAAATAAAATTTAGAAAGATTGCACTGTGACCACAAAACTTTAAGAGGCTGAGACACCTACATATCAGGTTCTTCCAAAGCCTGTGTTTTCCACTTGTCTGTGGTCAGGGCCCATGTGTGGTTACTGCGTAGCAAAATAAATGTGGAAAGGAGCCTACTGCTCCCTGGCTGCTGGTGAATGTTGAGGAAGAAGATGGGTCATGTAGATTCCTTCTAGTCCTTTCTCCTTTACTACTCTTGTTGGTAAATTTTATAATTCAACTTCTCTTTGGGGAAAGATAAGAGGATTGCCCAATGGTGACAAAGTTAACGAGTTACAGACAGGTGCAGGGCTAGAATAGGTTCTTTACCTGTATTTTCAGGGGACCATAAGGGATCAAAGGATGCCAATCAGAGGGAGATTGACATGATTTGGAATCAGGAAGTCTGTTCGGTCATTAGATCTATTCTGAAATGCAGCTGCCCTGTGCAGAGCGTCAGGCTTCCTGCTGAAGGGAGACTGAGCCCAGTCCCTATGTCCAACCCTTCTAGCTCTAAGACTCGGTGACAAATAATTTCACATTTTCCCTCTGGCTCCACAGTTCAGCTCTCAATGGGCAGCAATCACTCCTTTTAGTGATCATTTATTTCTTTTAGCTTATGGTTACAACCAAGAGAGTGGACACTTTTGAAGCTCCCATGCCTAGACAGATTTTGTATAGCTTAGTTTGAGAAAATCAATACACCAGTGTGTGTTCCCAGTAGAGCAAATACACAAGGAAAGCACCATTGACTCAGTATTTGTTAAACAGGGTTGCAAGTGTGTTTTGTGGTTGGATTTGTGTCTAAATGGATAGAGAAATTATTCATGATAAGGTATTTTAAGGGCTGCAGGGGGCTAACCTACATCTGAGGTTAAAGCAAAATCAGCTACTAAAGAAAATTGAAAATTGTTTCTCAGATAAACTCAAGCATCTTGAAATTTGGTATTGAATTTAGAAAAAATCCAATATTTTGCACTGTTGCCTCAACTTGAGCTTAGACTTCAATTAGTTTACAAATAATGAATAGCCAACCAACAAGTGAAGTCTGAAAGACTTGGCTACAAAGAAAATCCTGGAGGGAGATTCTAGAATGACTTTTTGTTATCGCTGATGAGTCCAAAAAAAATTATTACTGCTATTGGATTTTGGTCATTTGTGACAGAAATAAATTAAACCAAGTTAGATTTAAAAGACTAAAAAACTGTGGTAATTTATTCCTTAAATTAACCTACCACTCTTCCTAGATTCTTTTCAACTCCATTTTCTGGGGAGTAGTCAAGGATTTATTCAAAATCATGCAATGCCTAAAATAATCATTATTCCCTCTATTATAGGTGGTATTATATCCGGGCCCTCTCACTTACAGGCATGTCTGTCAAAGGGACCATTTTTCAGACTCACAGTTCCCAAGACTCTGTCACTTTCTTACTTACAGAGGCCCAAAATGGAAACTATTTTTCTTTTCATTATGAGCTGTCACTTTTTCATCTTGGCACTGCAATGATAGACTTTCATTCATCTTCTATATTACCTTTCCTGAAACCTCTGACACAGACTGACACAATGCAAAATGCAGGAGATCTTGGAGCATACGTTGGCAATTTTGAGGGAAGGCAGCAGCTTGTCTCGCTCCGTTATTTTAAATATATATTGAAAACGCCGAGATTCCCTATGTGGTAGACTGGAAATGCTAATGCGCCATGCTCTGTTTTCCCCATCCTTATAATGTCTGCTCCTCGGTCCCAAATCAAAGTGAAGAGTTGCCAAGGCTTTTCCAAGTAGAGGGCAAGAGTAAAAGTTTTCTCTAAATCCATGAGGACCCAAGGTAGAAGGGGGAAATAAGGGTCATATTTTCCCACAAGGGATATGCTGATTCTTGGATATGTGTTTGGCAACTCCAAAGGCAATGAAAGTTCCCTGTGTGCACACCTTCTCACGGTCCCAGGTACTGAATAGAAATGTGGTGGCATCTCACTTCCCAATGTCCAGGAGAATGTGGTGTCTTTGCTCTCAGTGAAACTCCTCCTAGGAAGGAGTCCTCCTCTTGAGTGGGAGAAGCACAGAAGACCCCAGAAAGAGGGATAGAAAGAATAAGAGAAAGTCAGCTGTCCTTTACTCGTATGGCTCACCACCAAAACTGAATTTTGATTTCTCATCTTATTCATAAGTAGAAATATCCCACTGTACAAAAACCCTTGTGCTGTTTAGATTCTAGAGACAATCAAAAGAGGAATATCACATTCTTTATACATTTCTTGGGGAACACAGGACTAATTATAATGAAATTGTGAAAATATGAAATTTGGTATTCTTTGTTATCATTCCAATTGAATATTTTTCAATGATCAAAATGGTCACTGTTGAGCACACTTCTGTAGCAAAAGAAGCAGGGTAAGGATGCCCAGGAATAAGACAGAATCATCACTACCCAGCATCTGTGAATTGGGTCTCATTCCTGTTCTTGAATTCTAAGTTCTTTTTGGCCAACGGTCAGTTATATAAAACCTTATCAATTGGTATCTTATCTGAGAGTCTTACTTTACCTTAGTGTTTTTTTGTTTTTTTTTTTTTTGTCCTTCAGGTAGATTATAACCTATTTGTAATTATAGGGTTGGGTTTTAATATTGTAGTCCCGTGAAGCAGTTTTTATTTAATAATTGTCTGTTGGTAGAATAAACAAAAAGTTCTGATGAGGTTGGTGGCCCACTTATTTCATTTCCAATTCTGATCTTAGTTGGTATTGTCTTTTCACCAGGAAGGGCCTCTAAAACCATGAGTTGGGATTCTTTTAAGTTAGGCATGCTCTTTCCAATCTCCAGAACTTTCTTCCTATGTTTAATATTGTTATCTGTTTGATTCAGTTGAGATTAAGTTTAATATTCTTCCATTCCATTGAGATCAACATTCTAACATGCCATTGCTCGTAGTGTTTTGCGATTTGTTTTTGTTACCTTTATTTTGAGTATTTTCGAGGATGACAAAAACAAGGACATTCTGTCATTCATAGGAGGTCTTAATCACCCTAGGCCTTTCTTCTGCTCACTACCACTCAGCCGTACCTAGAAAACTTGTCTCCCTTTGTACCTAAATGGGCTACCATTCTCTGTGTGTTTCCCCCTTCAGGGGAGTGACTAGGATGATCTGATCGAGAAGCTGACAAGTAATCAGGTATTATGCCACAGAATTATAATCTCAAAGGTGGAAGGCTGCTCAGAGCAAAAACAAGTGCTGATAATGGAACTACAAAGGATGGAAGATGCAGATTAGGATTTTCTATGTTGGACTGAGATAAATAATGTTTTATAACCTGACAGCAATTCTATCACCAGCTTTCATTCTGATAATTAATCATATTATGCCATATCACATCTCTTCAAGTGTTTTTGAGGTCTATTATTTAAAGCTTTCTCTCTCTCTTTTTTTTTTTGAAGATTTATTTACTTATGCATACAGAGCTGGGGTACAGGCCAGAGGCGTCGGGGGTGAGAGGAATTCACCAAAGTGGGGAGCATAACAGGCAGATCTCCAAAGTACACTGCTAAGGAGAGCAGCAGGTGGATCAGGAGAGGTCTGCCTCCATGTGGATCACCTCCAGAGCTTGGGTGGGACCAAACTTATGGTGCAGTGGCTTTTAGTTTCTTAGTGCTGTGCTCCAACACTCTGTGCTACTGGGGAGGGCTAGCTTGCTCTTTTTTTAACCTCTCAAGAGTTTTCTTAAAAAGGAATCATGATGTAAGTTAATGCTATATAAAAAGGGTATAGTTGATACCCATCACTGTATTACCATCATAAATTGAAAAATACATGATTATTTCTTTTTTTTTATGTGATTTTTTTAAAAAAAGGATTTGTTTGTGCATACAGAACTGGGGGGCAGTTCTGTGAACTGAGGTACAGGGGCAGTGAGAGGATTCACCAGTGACAGAGTAGGGAGCAGAACAGGCAGATTGATAAAATACACCGCGGAGGTGAGCAGCAAGCGAGACAGGAGAGAGGTCTTCTGTGCCATGTGGGTCACCTCCAGGCTGGGGATCGAACTTGCACTGAAGTTGCTCAGGCTAGCTTACAGTGCTGTGCTGCATCCTGCTGCACCACCAGGGAGGGCCCACATGATTATTTCTAAGGGTAAGAAAGTGCTTTTGATAAGATTAATGCAAATTATTGAATTAAAAAAAATCTTCAAAAGAAGAGGTATGATCTAATTCAGAATCATATTATGTAAACCAGTGTTACCTCAAACAATAAATTTAAAATCTTCAAAAATAGAAAATAGGAGTAGATGGTCACTCCCTGGTGGTGCATGGGTTAAAGCACAGTGATACAAAACTATCAGCAGCAACCTCAGCAGCTTCAGTGAGAGTTCGATCCCCGGCCAGGGAGTGACCCACATGGTGCAGCAGGCCTCTCCTGTCACTCCTCAGCAGTGACTGCCTTTTCTGCTCCCCACTCTGTCTTTGGTGAATCTTCCTACTGCCCCTTCACCTCCGGCCTGTACCCAAGTTCTGTATGCCTAAGTAAAATAAATCTTTAAAAAAGAAAGAAAATAGTAGTAGATGGATAATTCCTAAGCATAACAAAAAATATCTCTTGGAGCTAGTAACTGTTCCTGTAAAAAAATACTAGAGAACATCTTTTTAAAATCAGCAACAGTAATTCAGGTCCATCACCAACACCATTATCATTTAATGTCCTACCTAATACAATTAAACAAGAGAAACATTTCAGATGAACTTCAGAAAGAATGAAGAAAAATTATTCTTTCAATTGGAGATGGATTTTTAACCAGGAAAACTCAAAGAGAATTAACTGAACATCTATTATAAAAATGTAAGAGAACTTAATAAGTTGTTCAGGTACTAACATAATATAAAATGTGCTTATAAATACATATAAAATAAAGTTAAAATATTCAGTGAACAAAAATATAGATAGTAACAATTTCAAAAACAATTTACTGAGATATAATTGAGAAACAATGAGCTGGACATATTTAAGGTGATAATTTGATAAATTTGATGTGATTATAAGCATAAAGCCATCATAACAACCAAGTTAATGAAAATATACATTGCTCCTCTACACTTTACAATGAAATCATTTACATAATCAAAGAAATATCACAAAATGTAATTCCAACACATAGGATACTCATAAGGTAAACATTTAAAAAATTCATTTTATAAGATAGAGGGGAAATATATTATTTATAAATAAAGAGTTTTTATGGCTCCATAAGAAAAAAGATATATAATTTAATAGAAAACATGGGAAATAGGCTAATATACAGCAAATACCTTGCTGAAATTAGGTAATAGCAAATTAAAGCTTTAATGCTTACCCCTTTCCATATAAAAGATTAAAAGATTAAAAATTGAAAGGTAACACAGCATATAATTGTTATGAAGGAAAAACCCATTTCATTGCTGTTAGATTAAAAGTCTTTATGGAACACATTTTGAGAATCTCATTTAGCTAAAAAATCACATTCCATTTAAACTGATACAGGATTTCAGGTGCCACACAGTGTGCTTGGCATACTATACAACTAAGTAAAAGAAGGAATGTGATTCTATATATAATTGTAAGAAAAACTTCAATGCAAAATTCAGTGAAGAAAGTAAGATAGGAATACTGGATATGGAATGTTACCATATGAGCAAATGCATAGAGAATGTCTACAAATGATACTTCTCTGATACACATCTCTAATCACAACTGCAACTAGGTACAAACTTGAGGTCATGGATTTCATCATTAATCAGGAGTCACCTCTTTATAGATCAGACTCACTGCATGGTTTTTTGGCCCCCCGATAAACTCTTCATTTAAATCAAACTTCTTCATCATCATGATGTCAACTTCCTCATCCCAACCCTTTTTATAGCCTATGGCCCCATTTTTCATCCTCTCTTCTTACCCTCCAGTCAGTACAGTACACTTAAAATTAATTACATATTAGCATTGCATTTCAATCGAAGTCATCCTAAACTGGACTATTAACTCTGGATCTCAAGCATCAGAATTACCTGGAAGGCTTGTTAGAAGACAGATTGCTGGCCTCCTCCCAGAGTTTCTAATTCAGTATATCTGGTGAGGGGTATATGAATTTGTTGACTAATTTCAGATGATGCTGATGCCACTAGTTTGGGAATCATAGACTGGCAAACACTGATCTGTAGCATTGAATAGTGATAGGATCCATTCCACACCCAGTCTCAGTTTAAATTCGTGTTCTACATGTGTAACCAACTTTGCATCTTCGATTGACTGTAAGCCAATTTGGAACTAATGACTTTCTCCATATGGGGAAAACAAATTGACATTTGGTGAAAATACATGTTATTTACTTTGTCCCTCTTTTCCAGGGCAGAGGAATAGATTCCCTTGTGGGTGATGTGTAAAATGTCCAAAGGGAGCATGGTTTTATATTTCCCAGGTTCAACATTTTGCTTAAAATTAGAGATGTGTATTTGTGATATTTTTATTTCTCTTACAATTAAAAGAGATAGTTGCAATCATTTAAGAAACAACATACATGAGTTGGCTATTAGGCAACAATGGTGTTTTCTGGATGTAACTATGAGTATGAGAGACCCATGCCTTTGTATCACAAAATTGAGAAACTTTTCCTCTGCTGTTATCCTTCTTGCTCCTTATAATCCAGTTCAGGACTCATCATCAGCAAAGCAAAGTCTATAGGTACAAAATTTTGGCCAGCCACAAAAGAAATAAAAGTTTCAAAGGTCTTAGAAGCAAAGACTAGAGCACTTTCCATGAAATTCTTTTTTTTTTCTTTGATGCCAACTTTTTATTATTATTTTCTGTCTTCATTTTCCCTGTCCCATGATAATCTGGGAGGAGGATAAACCTAAAGCAAAATCAAATGGGAATTGCAAAATGGCGAAATGCTGGTGGGCACTTTCCATGAAATTCTTTTTTTTTCTTTGATGCCAACTTTTTATTATTATATTCTGTCTTAATTTTCCCTGTCCCATGATAATCTGGGAGGAGGATAAACCTAAAGCAAAATCAAATGGGAAATTGCAAAATGGCGAAATGCTGGTGGGGAGAGCTGTAGCTGGAAGCTGGTATGTTAGTCCATTATGCTTACATTTTAGGACAGAATTCATCATTTAGGTGCAGGAGTGAAGTTAACAGCTTTCTCCAGTTGCAGCATTGTAAAAGACCAGCCTCATTTATAAATCAAGGCCATAATCTTTATGAGTAGGACTTAGTTAAGGACTATGCCCAGCAGGGGTATTTGGGCCCAGGTTGTTCTAACCAGTGAAGAAATCCTCTAGTACACTATCTTTGTTCAAAGCACCTCATTGGGTTAGCTGAGAATTTGTCAGATCTGTATCACAATTGAAGCTCTCCTTGAGCAATCCTATTTCCTCTGCTGTCCTTCATAGGTGTCATATCTGCAGAGTCCAAAGGTATCCTATTTTCTCACCTTATCCTTTTAAAATCCACCGGACTTAATTCCCCTAATAAGTAATTTGTACTTCTAAATCTAAGTATCTGCTACCTAGAAGTCCCAGTTGTTCTAATCTGGAAATTAGGAACCTATGTTCAAAGAAGGTGATATGACTTCTTTTTTTTAATGTATGCATACAAGAGTTGAGGCACAGGCCAGAGACATGGTGGGTGAGAGGACTCACCAGAGACAAGTAGGGAGTAGAACAGGCAGATCTACTGAAACACTCTGCTAAGGGGAGCAGCCAGCAAGATAGGAGATGTCTGCTGCGCCATGTGGATTAGCTCCCTAGCCAGGGATCAAATTTGTGCTGCAGTAGTTGCTGATGGCTTCATAGTGCTGCTCTTTAACACTTGCACCAACAGGGAAGCCTGATGTGACTTCTTAATGATAGATGGAAAGGAGAGAAAATGCAACATAAACATAAACAGAAGAGAAATTTCAAAGTGCAAATGAAAGCAGCATTGGCTATATCAATTTCTTCTTCAAAGGATACCAATGACTCAGCATTGCCACAGGTCAGTTACAAAACGTGTTATGTCTCTTCCATAATCTTTTTCCATTTTTCTTCCTAAAATCTTTCTTCTCTCTTACACACAAACCAGATGCTTTACTGACTTCAATACACAGGCAGAGGTGCAGAACTTTAGAGCTAAACCAAAATTTTGACTCTTTTTTTCTGTTGTTTCTTAATTTTTGAAATCTACAATACAGTTTAGCTTATAACTCATAAATCATTACTGAATTATATTTTGATGTATAATGTCTCTTAGCCATAATATTCTTTCTAACTTTTACTTGCTTGATCTAAAAACATTACTTTTATTGTGTCATCACACTGTAGGTGATTCAAAAGCGCAGGGTTACGCCTCAGATGCATGTCACCACACCACATCACTCAAAGGTACATACAACCCATCACCAGGATTGTGTCCTGTCTGTTTTGTTTCCCACTTCTCCCCTCTTCATCTTGTAGCCTCAATTCTACCAACAGATTTTAAAGCTTTGTTACTGGATTGGCTGTGCTTTGCTTCTCTGAAGTCCACATATGTATGACACCATCCATGTATCCTTTCTCCTTCTGACTTATTTTGCTCAGCACAATCCCTTCCGGTTTTCTCCAGATTGTCAAAATAACAAGAGCTTATCTTTTTTTTTTTTTAATGTAGCAGAGTAATATTCTGTTGTATATATTTACACATTTCCCTAATCCTCTTCTTTGACCTTAGACACAGGTGGTTTCCATAGCTTGGCTATTGAAATAGGATTGTAATGAGTCTGAGAGCCCAAACATCCCTTCAGATGAGTGTTTTTGCAATCTTCAGAAAGCTACTGAGAAGTGGAATTGCTGGAGCATAGGGTACATCCATTTGTAATATTCTGAGAAAGTTCCA
Source organism: Condylura cristata (assembly GCF_000260355.1). NCBI lineage: Eukaryota > Metazoa > Chordata > Mammalia > Eulipotyphla > Talpidae > Condylura > Condylura cristata. The sequence continues at coordinate 25,991,545 of NW_004567117.1, read as the reverse complement.
TGCTGTTTTCTATAGGGACCAGACCAGTCTGTACTCCCACCAACAGTGGAAGAATGTTTTCCTTCACTTCCTTGTCGAAACTTGTTGTTCCTATAGTTTTTCATATGGACCAATCTCTCAGGTGTGATATGGTATATATCATTACGGTTTTGATGTGCATTTCTCGGATTGTTAGTGATAAACATTTTTCAGTGTGTGTGTTGGCTTTGTATGTTTAAGAAGTGCCTAGTGAGCTTTTCTGTTTTTTTAAAGATTTATTTATTTATTTATATGGAACTGGGGTACAGGCCAGAGATGTGGAGGGTGAGAGGATTCACCAGAGACAGAGAGGGGAGCAGAACAGGCAGATCGATGAAGTACACTGCTGAGGGGAGCAGCGGGTGGGGCAGGAGAGGTCTGCCTTGCCATGTGGATCTCCTCTGGGGCAGGCGGGGATCGAACTCATGCCGAAGTGGCTTTTTTTTTTTTAGCTTCTAGGTGCTGTGCTTTAACCCGCTGCGCCACCAGGGAGGGCCTCTGCTGTTTTTTAATTGGGTTGTTTATTTTCTTCTTGTTGGTTTGGATGAGCTCTTTATATGTCTTGATTATCAGCCCTTACTCAAATATATAATGTGCAACTGTTTATTCCTGCTCAGAAGGATGTCTTTTAGCTTTATTGACTGTTAATTCCCCTGTGCAGAAGTTTTTTTAGCTTGATATAGCCCTATTTGTTTATACTGACTTTTGTTTCTCTTGCCATTGGAGATGAATCCATAAAGACATAATTGAAGCCAATGTTGTGGTTTTGCCTGTTTCTTTCAATCTATTTTATGTTTTCAGATATTACCTCCATGTCTTTAATCCATTTTGCCTTAATTTTTGTGTAAGGTATGAGATGGTGATCCAGTTTCATTTTTTTTTTTTACATTTAACTGTCCAATTTTACCAGTACCATTTGTTGAAGATATTATCCTTTGTCAGTGTTTTACTGTGACTTATTTATCATTGAGTATTTTGAATGCATTGTCCCATTTTCTCCTTGCCTGAAGGTTTTCCATTGAGAAGTCTGATGTCAGCCTGATGGGATTGCCTTTATAGTTTACCTGCTTCTTTTCCCCGGGCTCTTTCATTATTCTTGCTTGGTCTTTAACTCTCAGTAGTTTCACTACTATGTGTAGGTTTTCTTACATTTAGATAAACAGGATTTTTAACCTCCTGAAGTTGTACATTTAATTTCTTCCCAGGTTTGGGAAGTTTTCCTCTACTATTTTTTCTTTGAATAATTTCTCCATTATTTCTCTCTTTTCCTCTCTTCCCCTTCTGTTATCTTTCCTAATAGACTAGAAGAGATCTTTTTTCTTTATATATCCTCTTTTCTACTTGTGTCCTTTGTGCAAGATGCTGTTTAAGGTTGCTAATTTGGTCTTCTATGTGGTCTCGTATGCTTCCATAGCTTTCTGCAGATTAAAAAAAAAAAAATCCTTTATTGAGGCCCTCACCTCCCTAACACTACGGGTTAGGACGCAGCACTGCAAGTGGGCCACAGCGGCTTCAGTGTAAGTTCGATCCCCAGCGCCGAGGTGACCCACATGGTGTGGCAGACCTCTCCTGTCTTTCACACTGCTCCCTTCGGCAGTGCACTTCGTTGATCTGCCTGGTCTGTTCCCCACTCTGTCTCTAGTGAATCCTCTCACTGCTCCTGCAGTTCTGGCCTGTACCCCAGTTCTATATACATGAATGAATAAATCTTAAAAAAAAAATTCTTTTATTGAGTTGTATGTTGCAACTCCCTTATTTTCTTGTTTAAATTTTCTATTTCTAATTTCTATTCATTGATTTTATTTCCATGTCATTCTTTTTCTCTGGATTTTTTTCCATTTCTTTGAATTAATTTATCATGGCGATTCTGAACTCTGATAGGAAGATAAGCTCTTCCATGTATTTACAGTGGGGTTCTGGAGGATTATTCCCTGCTTGTGGTGTCTGATCCCTTGGTACCCTCAAATTTCCATGTATTGCTTCTATCCCTTGTCCATTTTGCTAGTTTAGACCTTCCCTCCAGGTTTCTGTACCCTTCACCAGTAGCATTTGTGACTTTGAACACACTGAGTGCAGGTGGGAACCACTCCTGACTTCAAATACTGAGCACCAGCAGCCAGGATACCCTTTGTTTTCACAGTGGTTACTTGTAATTTCTGACCACACACTCTGCATGCAGCGTGGAGGTCATGCTTGGAGAAGGCCTGGACACCTCTCTCACTTTCTGCAACCTGTCCAGATGCCTTCTGCTGATATGGCTATAAGGGATGTCTAGAGCATGTACAGTCTCTCACTGTGTAGGGAAGCAGACACCACACAGGTGACAAGACTAGGCCTACATTTTTGCTAACTCCTCATGGTAGACATACACAATATCCCATTAGGCAGACTGCACCATCTTGGCCACTTATAGTTACTGTGTGTGCATTCTGGGTGAAGTCAGGATGTTGCAAAGAGGGAGAGATGTTTGACCTCCCTGGACCCCCAGTGCAGGTGCTGACAGTCCTGGGGATCCCAGGACAGATGAGTGACTTTCCTCGCTCCCAAAACCAGTCACTGGCCACCTGAGTGTTCTTGATTGAATAGTTTAACAGTTTATGCTCTCACTGGGAATATGTATTCCCCTTTGGGCTAGGGCTGCAGGAGTGCCTCAGGACCTGTTGGGGACCTCTTGTTGAAAGGGCACTGTTCCTGATTGACTGTTTCTTCATCTTTCTCATGGTTTCTTAGACTTTTCCTTGCAAAACACTGGTCCTCATGTCTTCAGCTCATTCCAGATGTGGCTCTTCCCTCTACACGCCTAACCTCTGTGTCAAGGATCCTGTTCATCTGTCATCTGCCCTTTCTCCTCGCCCCAACTTTTACATTTTAAATGTCATGAAGATGGACATTAGAAATCCCAGGGCATAGTGATTGTATCTAACAGCCATCTGATTTGTATAAAAGTAGGCTTCTAATAATTGTGTTAACTGAGCTAATATATTCATTGTGCCCCTGGACACTAGTGACTAACTGTAAAAGAAAAATAACCAAAATTCTGAGTAGAAATATTAATTTTTCCCCATCTTATTTACCAGGGAATGAGGAGGCGGTGGCTTCACAATGAATTGGGAAAAGGGGAGAGATATATAATATTGAGCAACTTTTGGAGTTCAAGTTAAAATTCTAGAGTACATAGACCAGAAATCTAATTTGCTAAATTATATTCCAAAGTATCTTGGAAATATTTAAACATATGCTTCTTTGATTTAGATTAACAGAGTTCCCCACCACTATAGCAGAGATAAAGTTTCCTTTTGCCTTTTTATTTGCAATTTAATTTTAGAGCTATAAGGAAATATAATTTTCTTATTGACTATGTAGACTGCAGATCATAGCATCCCCAGTAGAAAGCAATGGATGGTTTCCATTCCATAAAACATCTGGAATCTGTCTGGATTTCACAAATTGGAGAGATTTAGTTAACTTAGATCTTGTGCTTTGCATTTGTTCATATTTCTTTCTTTAAGTTTTAGCCAATTATTACAGTCTGATGAGTTTTAAGTGTTCAGCTCTATTTCTAAATTTAACACATGATTTGGCAGTTTGCACAGGGATTGACAGACACTTTAAATATATCAATAGAAATCTATATTTTTAAGGAATGGATTAATTTGCCTGTAGTAAAAGTGTCCTTTCTGTAGTATCAGAAGCCACTGTGAGATTGGGGAGAAATGGCAATACAATTTATCTGTTCACTGGCAGGAGGTAAATAGTTTGGATGCTTTAAATAAAAGAGGTCGGCATCTTGTTTCTTCATTTTCTAGCCTAATCACAAGCAAATTCACTGTTTAGTAGGAAACTCTTTCCTTTGCCACCTGTTCTTTCAGCGCCTGCTCACATCTCACTTCTCCAAAAATCTGCATCTGTTTATTGACTTCATGCAAAGTCTTCTTTCTCTGAATTCCTTATTTTAAATGATCCTTTCATACAGTCAGACATTGCCTTAATGTCCTTTTCCTCCTCTCATCCTCCCTGTTCCCCTCTTTTCTTTCCTTCTATCCCTTCCTCATCCCTCTTTCCCTCACTTCCTCCAACTCTTTCTCCCTCAACTCCTCCCAGACTGCTTCCCTTCTCCAACCACTCTGGACTCCCACTTTAAAGGGCATGTTCCCAAACTGCCGAGAGAGTTTGCACAAGGGCAGATAAGTGGAAAAAAGGTGTTAAATATTTTGTATTGATTTGAAGAATTGATTTTTTTAAGAAACCTCTCAAATCTCTTAGGCATTCTGTGCCTCACCCTACTCAGGCATTTGCATAACTTTAAGGGAGAACTCCTATTCCTGTGGTGTGCATACTCTGATATATACCTGAATCCCAGGTAAGCAGCTGCAGGCAATTGCTTACAGGTGTTTACCAGCGGAAATCACTGCCTGTCAGTAAGCTAGTGACAGATCAGGGCTAATTTCTCAAAAGAAATAATTAACTCTCGGGAATCATGGTAATATATTTTAAGAGAATAAATCTTTTTCTTCACTCTTTCCTGTAATGATGTTTGTCCATGCACAACAGACAAATGCACACCTTTTCATGGCCTCTTTGTAACTGTGTTCATTATTCAGGGTTACAAAAATTCACTGGCAGTGAACAAATGATCTATACGTTAATACAGTAAATGCAAAAATAAACAAAGCAACATAATTTATAAGTAGGCCCTCATTGGAATGAAACTAGAGACTCAATTATTCTCTCACAATGGATCTTGATCATATATTAGGATTTTTCATAGATGAACACTTATAATATCTTCTTTTCAAATGCTCAGTTTGGAGGAAACCACAGGACTCGAAAGAAAGGTGGCACCATTGACTTCCCCAGCTACAACAGTTGAACTAGTCCCAATGCCCATGTAGTGAACCACAGAATAGCCTGTGATACTTGACCTTTCTAGAAGTGATTAAACATTATCTTATAGTAAAGAAATAACATTAGGATCTCTTTCATTTATAGAAAATCAATGAACAATTTGCTTGGAAAACCCTAACTTGATTCCTGCAATAAATACTGGACTAGTAGGTGAGAACTTGAGTAGTAAAAAAATTATTCTTTTGAATATGCCTCTACAACAAATAAATGAATAAATTCACAACCTAATTTATTGCACAGTGCACATTTCTTACACTGTAATGTAAGAAAGCTTTACTATTCTTGGATTTGTGGTGAGAAACTACCAATATCTTCCAGGATTTGGAAACTGGTCCATGCCTGTGTTCCTCAAACATTAGCATGCAAAGAATCACTTGAGAGGATCCTTCAACCACCATGGGGTCACAGTCCTGTAATCTCTAGATTGGAGTCTAAGATTTTGCATTTCTAACAAGGTCCTACCTGTTGCTGCTATTGCATCTGGTCCACTTGGAGAATAAAATAGACTGACAGTCATCTGTGATTATCCTTCCCATCTAACAAAACTTTATAACTTTGGCCATTAAATATTCATTGATAACTTGCTATTTCCTAAGTAGAAGTATTTGTACAGTATGCCTTCTGTTTTCACTTATTTCATGATCTAATTATAAGTGGGATTTTTAAAATGAACTGTGAGCATTGGGTGAACCTCATTCACATACAGTCTTGTAGAGTTGAATCATGAAATGTTTTGTTTACATAATTCTGGTTGACTATAATTTTTTAAAAAAAATTTTAAATTCTTTTTTATTAATTTATGCACATAAGAACTGGGGCTCAGGGGTGAGAAGATCCACCAGAGACTGATGGTGAGCAGAACAGACAAATGTACTGAAATATACTGCTGAGGGGAGCAGAAGGTAAGACAGGAGAGGTCTGCCATCCCATGTGGCTCACCTCCCTGGCCCGTGACAGAATTTGCACTGCAGTTGCTACAGATAGCCTCACAGTACTTCAGCCCGTTGCACCACCAGGGAGGACCCAGTTTTTCAAAATTATTATGAAGGGTTCAACTGACAAAGTTACTATTGGTTTGCTGCTTTTGAAACAGGGTACCTATCCAGGGGACTCAAATCACAGATTCACGCGAGAAGCCCCTCTGGTTATTAACTGGCATGTTCAAGCACAAAAGAACTCTGGGTCACTGAGGCTTCTTGCATGTTTATAGCTCTAGCTACAGCAGAATGGGTCCTTGTAAATGTCACAGGAGATAATAGTTGAAACGGAGAAGAAAGAAAATGTTTGGAACTTATGAGAAAAGACCAAACTGCTCCCAATCACAGGACTGGATAGGTCAGGTAAACATCTCGAGGGCAAGAGAGATGGAACTTCCCCACAGTCAAGAAATTAATGCTGACACTTAGCTAAGTAAAGTGCAGAGTGCAAAGAGCTGGCCTGGCTGGATTTTGGCTCATGGATAGAGCTGTGTGTGTATAGACCAAAGAGAAACAAGGGTAAAGATCATCTTGTCACTGTAAATAAAAATCACCCCTTTGCCTTTGGGACCCAGAGCTCAGTTACAGTCTGGCCAGCCCTAAGCAGGCCGTCATGAAGTCATGGTGCCACTAGGTGATAATACAGGAAGACGGGCATTTTGGCAGCAGTGCGGGAGGAGGCGGCGATGACACTTATGTCCAATTACATTAATGAACATGAAATTTGGCTCGATGCAGGCATTTCTTCCCAGGCTCTGAATTAGATTTCAGAGGGTAAAATAGAAGATAATAGAATCTTTCCTTCAGCACCATTTTTCTTTGGTTATGCTTGCACGATTATGTCTGACAGAAGTCTAAGTGTTCTGGTTTACTAAACAGCCCATGTGCACTAAGTATAAGTGTTGATTATAAGGATATGTTTAGGACAAAATGTTATTAGTATCTTTGTCCTTTGGGGAGGTCACACCTTGAAACATTTGGGCTGTTTCTAGAAAGACAGAGCTATCCACTGGTCTTCAAAGTGGGGGGGGGGGTTGGGGGAGGGACACTGCAAAAGTGTCTGGCTGGACCAAGTCTATCAAAGTCCCCTTTTGAATGTCCCCAGGGTATTTTCCACCCTAGATAAGTGACTCTTGCAGAAGGGTAGGTTTATCTCAAAGACTCATGTACTCCAAACCAAACCACATGTTAGGCAGAGTAATTATTGTCAAAGATCTGTTCATTTATTTGATAAGCATTTAAGAGGCAGCAGAGATATCTAGTTAATTCCTGGGATGTGTGAATATATTACATTTTATTACAAAAATGGGCTTTGCACTTTGTAGATGTAATTAAGGATAGCCACATAAGGAGATTATTCTGGATTATCTAGGTGGTCACTATAGTCACAACGGCCCTTAGAAGCAAGGGAGGGAAGTGAGAGTATTAGAGAAGAAATGGCAGAAACAGACTACAGATTGATGTGACTGCAGCTTTGGGAGAGGGGACAGAACAACCAACCAAGGAATGTGGGCTGGCTCTAGAACTGAAAAAGACAAGTAGCAGAATATCTTCGAGAGCCTCCAGAAGAAATACTAGTGGATCTGCCTACAACTTGATTTTTAGCCCAGTGATCTTCTAACTATAAAAATTATAAACTTCTTGGCCCGCTCTGGTGGTGCAGTGTGATAAAGCACAGCACTATGAAGCTATCCAGCCACGGCAGCACGAGTTCAATTCCCAGAGCTGGCCCACATGGTACGGCAGACCTCTCCTGACCCACCCGCTGCTCCCCTCAGTGTATTTCAATACATCTGCCTATTCCGTTTCCCACTCTGACTCTGGTGAATCCTTGCACTTCTAGCCTGCACCCTAGTTCTGTATGTATAAATAAATAACTCTTAAAAATAATTATAAACATTTTATGTTTCAGCCACCACATTTGTGGTATTTTGTTACAGAAAAAAATAGGAAACTAATTTTCAGCACCTACTGGAGGAATCTGTATGTAGACCAGGAGTGTTATTTTGCTACCATCTGTATTAGGTCGTATAATTAATTCTAAAACTTGGCATTCATCCTTTTGTAAAGACTCGGTATATTTGCCAAGATCTGCTTGTGATTTCCTTTTCTTCTACAGTGGACTAGGAAACAGGAAGCAATGATAAAGGAAAGGTTGGCTTATTCATTTGATTTTGTTAAAAAATTCAAAAGAAAAATTCACCCACTGATGGAGCCTCTACAAATGGGTTTATCTGAAATGAGATTAAGTCCTGATTACTTAGGTCTATAGTTTGTGGAAATGTGAGAAAAACAACTTTTCAGCAGTTGTTTAACTTGAAGTGTATTCTGACCACTGCTGAGAGCACACACATTCACACTCATACGTTATTGACTACTTTCATGTTTACAAAATTTTTTCATCTGTGTCATTCCTTTGGAGCTCCGTCACTGCCACTTTGTCATATAGATGTTGTTATCTGCATGTCAGAGATAAAGAAATGGCAGGCATGGGCTTAGTGTACCAGAATGCCTTCACCTTGACCAAGACCTCTCAGTCACTGAGAGCTGGAGGGGGATCTGTTTTGAGTCAAAGGTCACACGCTCTTCTCTTTACCACATTGTCTAAGGGTCTAGTTCCCAGCAGTGGACCTGCCTGACTAAATTGATAACCTTTTTCAGAATCTGCCTTCCTAGAGAGGGTAAAAGCATCTGCATTATTTGGGAAGAGGAAGATGAGCCTCAAACACAAAGATGAACTTTTAGAATTTACATATTGCAACAAAGCTATCTCATAATTATGAAGGGTAGATCACTGCTTTCCATTTACCTGTCTTATGGAGGACCAATCTTAAGTTAGCTCCATCTCTACTCCTTCCTCCAATTCCTCAACCAATAATTTTATTATCACAATGTCAGAAATCATTTTGATTGTGTGTGTAGAAGAGGAGGCAATTTCATGTATTCCATGAAGCCCCAAAGATTCTGTTGTGCCTTCCTTTGCACAAAGCATGTTTGCACATTCTTCTCATAGCCACACAGTGGTAGCACAAGATCTTACACCTGCAGCCACATCATAATGGAAGGTCAGCTCTTCATGGCTGATACCGGGCTGTAGAGCCTGGGAGCCAGCTTGTAGCACATCTTGTAGCACAGGACAAAAGAAAACAGCCACATGCCATGTTCTCCTGATGACAGAGACCCTTATCCCAACTAACAATTCCTGTTTTCTACCACTGAGACTATGAGAAGGAGGCCTATATCTTATTTCATGGGTCTTGTCTGTCTAATCATGAGACAGAAAGAATATAAAACTTTTTCCTTGATATGAAGGTGTTTATTTATTTAATAGATATTTATTTCTTGAGTAGCAACAGAAGTCTAGTTCAGGTTTTGACCTATGTCCTTGATCTGTTTCTATAATTTTGGTGAACTTGGTTAAGATGTTGTAAAGCTAAAAGCAATGAGTACAGAAGGATTTTTGTTTCTAGAACTGAGGTATTTCTATACCATCATCCTGTATAATCTTATCTAAATTAATTGCAACACTTAAGGGATATATGAGCTTTTAATATATGAAGTATTTAGAGCACATAGTAAGTGCTTAATACGTGTAAGGTATAAAACATTTTTATTGGGCATCCACTGAGGGTCTGGGTCTCTAATGTGTGTAGAGGTTACGGGAGTAAATGAGACCAGAAACACACTTATCCATGTCATCCCCATACTCTGACTCTTTGGATATCTCTCCATTGACCATGACATTTATCTGAAATCCTTGTAGCCTAGGCTTCCTGTCCCAGGATGCCCTTTGGCAAATGTATGTTTTACTTAAATTAGACTTAGCCATACATTTGATAATGCACCATGATTGCTTATTTCTGCATACAGTTCTTTACAGGCTGTCTGTATAAATGGAAGTGTTTATACCCGTCACCCCTTTTGAAATCTGACCAGACTGTCTAGCCCATTTCAGAAAACACTCCCTCGCCTCTACTGACTGTACCCTCATAGTTAGTCTCCCTCTTTATAGACTCCTGTGGCCCTTTTTATTCGCCTTCTTGTGATATTTATCACTTTTTACTTGGCAGTAAAGTTTTTGAGTCTGGTTTATCTCTGTCTCTCGGTTGCAAGGTGCTTAAGGGAGAGTCTATGAGTAATTCTTTATAGCTCTAATTCATATGCTGCTGGTTCATCATAGGTGCTCAATAAATATTTAATGAATAAGTATTTGTCCAAATAATGGATGATAAACATATTTGTACTGCTAAACCCCATCTCCATATGTGAGCATATGTCTGTAAAAGCACTAAATGATGTGACGGGTTTTAATGTACCATTCACACAAATCACACAAGTGCAGACATACGTACATACCTCAGATGAGAAAACATTTGAACAGTGGTCACATACTTCCTGTATACCCGCATCTTAGAAATAATGTGATATTATTTGACCAGTGTCCAGGTGTCCTGTATCCATATAGAGTGTAATGGTCACAACATTTGGAAGAGACACAGGGATCCTCCATGACTGAACCCCAGGTTCTATGATCTGTTCCTCTTTCTCCAGAGAGTGGGAACTAGGAAAAATAGTCTAACTCTGAAAATATTATGTGTGAGCTGGAGAAAAGAAGAGGATAAATCCACCCATGACATAAATCAATGAGTGAATTAGGAGAGAAGACTAAATGGACAGGGGCCAGAGAAGGTGGTAGTTTGTATGTGTCCCCAGCTTATGTCAGTTGCTTGAGTTATTTTGTTTTGTTTATTCTTTCACAGTCATCAAGGTGCCAGCCTCTCCTTCTCAGTGGAAATAATTTTAGAAGATGAAATCTGTCCCCAAGCCCTGTTTCTGACACAGTTACCATAGAGTAATCAGCAAATCCTGCAGTCTTTTGCAGCAACTTGAATATTACTCATGTCACTGTAATATCTCCACTTAGCCTAGATGGCAATTCATTTTAATACTTTTGTCTGAAAAGAAAAATGTCTTCGATTTTTCTGATCACACATGGGTTCAACTATGTATCAATTTATTTTTAAGTTCAATATTTGTATTCCTGATTTAAGTGCAAACATAAAATCAAAGAAAAACTACCCATGCAAAAGAGCAAGTTGCAAATAAAGGCAGAGATTAAAAGTTCATCATTTAAACAACTTATATTTTAAACAACTTATCTTTAGAATTTGAGCCAATGTTCAGATTTAAAGTGAATAAATGCTGACAGTTGTGATGTTGATTGAGTTACGACTACATTCACATTCTTCTCTTTAGCTTTATTATCATTGCTAGTGTAATTTTTCCCCTCTCTTTCACTAGGATATGGTCAGATTTTACGAAGATAAAGTCAAAGAAATTTGGAGAAAGGTGATTCAGGATTGGAATGGGGCATTGGTGAAATGGACAGAACCTGAAACCTTCCAGATCACAACTCTGCTCTCCAGAGAAGGAATCGCATTACTACAGGTATTTCCCACTTTTTTCAGACTAGTTATGGTGCTATGTATTTCCTAAAGGTCTACATTAGTACCCGTTTATGCTAATCAAAAGAAATATGAGGAGCATTTTCACTTTCATGACAAAAGGCTTCAGTGAGAGTGGTACACTCTCCTACTTGCAGCCTTCCACAGAACCTGGCAGTCCATGTCTTTAGACCTTTGATGTGGAGACAGGGAGGCATAGATGAACATGTACCTTAGTGTCCTGCCTGGTCTTCTGGATTAAGCCAATAGGATGCTAACAGAAGATACTCTTCCTGTCTCTCCTACACCCCAGGCCTCTGTATCTCTCACCTCCCAGCCTCTGTTGACCCAGCCTAACACACTCATGGCCATGTCTGGGTCTTCCAATGAGCTCAGTCTCTTCCTGACTTGAAAACGAAACTACCTGTACGCTATTTCTACTTCACACAGGCTGTGCTCATCTGTGTTGGTGTTAATTTAAGCTTCCTGTATTATTTGATATGATTTGGTAAATTGTTTTGAGGGTTTGGAAACACTCAAAAATGTTTCCATCTAAGTTAATGGTAATAGACTCATCAGTTTACAACATGTTTTGCCTTTTATGTTTCTTTCTTCTTTTAGCAGAAGAGAGGGGAGATGGGAGGGGATAGGAGAGAAAGATGATAAAGTGAGACAAACTTTGCACAAATGATTTAACAAAAATCTTAGTAGAATGCACTACTTTGAATAGCAAAGGAAACCTATACTGAATCAATTTGTCTTGCTGTTTGTGCATGGATATTTCACTCCTTTTATATTACTTTGTTGAACTGTACCTTTTAGTATTAAGAAGTATCCCTCCTTATTACTGAAGTTACTTCTGGCTTTAAATCTACATTGACGAATATAACATATGCTTTCTTTTTTTATACAATAACTGATTTATCAGTAACATTTAAATATTAATTTTACTTTTATTTTTAAGGGTTTATTTATTTATGCATACAAGAACTGTGCTACAAGTCAGAGTTGTGGGTTTGGGAGTGGGAGCTCTACCAGAGACAGATTGGGGAGCAGAACAGGCAGAAGGACCAAAAACATCTGCTTTCTTGTGCTTATTGCTCTCATATTTTGCTTTCCCCCACCCCCACCCTTATACTTCCACCCTCTCTAATTTTTTTATTTTCAGTGGACCTTTTATACACAGTGTATACATTGTCATGCTTTGTTCATCCAGTCTGACAACCTCTATACCTGAAAGAGCACTGACATATTTTTATTAATCTGTGAATAAATTACAGCAGGCACTTATACAACACATGTGCAGTATAAAGAAGAAAAATACAGAAACGCTCAGGTTGACCACCACCCAACTTAACAATTAAACATCATAATTAAATCAGAGATGTCCTGTGTGCTCTTCTGTCTATTCCCACTCTATCTGCCCTGAAGAAACATTAACCTGACATGTGTTTATTTTTCTTTATAGTTTTGCAAAAGTTGTAAATATTCCTAGGTAACATTTTTACTTTTTTTTAACTCTAATAATGTTATAATAATGTTTTTATAACTCTAATAATGCTTCTATGATTTGCCATTTTTACTTATAAGTACATTATGAAGTATTATCCATGTATTTGCATGAAGCTGTATGATATTTTTAAAAATTTTATTGCGGTATAGTTATCAATTTATAAGAGAATGATCTAGCTTGTTGTTGGACATTTCTCTTGCTTAGTATTTTGGTTTTATAAGCAGTGTTACTCTGAGCATATTTTTATTTATTTATTAAACAATTTACTTTTTTATGCATACAATAGATAGGGTGTAGGCCAGAGGTGTGGTGATGGGAGTGGGCATCAGAGTATTCAACCAGAGACAGAATGGGGAGCAGAACAGATAAACTGACTGAAACACACTGCTGAGGGGAGCAGCTGGTAAGACAGCTGGTCAGAGGTCTGCCATGCCATGTGGGTCAGCTTCCTGGCCGGGGATTGAGCTCTTGCTGCAGTGGATGCTGATAGCTGCAAAGTGCTGAGACTTAATCTCTTGAGCTACCAGAGAGCCTCCTATTGAGCATGTTTTTATGCACTAGATAATTGCACAAAGGAGACATTTTGATATTGGTATGCCAAAAAAAAAAAAAAAAAAAAGACTAGAAAAGAATCTATCATTCCTCAAAGATTTTTTCTGCCCTTTGGGAATCTTCTCCACCCTTTGGTACTTCCCCATTGCATTCAAGTGGTGATTTTCTTTCTGACACTACAGGTTAGTTTATAATTTTGAAAATTTTGCATAAGTGGGCCTATACATGCATATTCTTTTTTTGGGTGTGTGTCTTCCTTTACTCTGCATAATTAGTTTAACCATCCGTGTCATGTATATCAAAATCTCTTATGTTCCACTAAATGGATACGACACAATTTGTTTATTCATTCATCTGCTGATAGGAATTTGAGTCATTTCCAGTTTGGAGTTATTGCACAAAAGACCATGATAACCATTTGTGTGCAAGTCTTTCTGTGTACATGTGTATTATTTTTTTCTTGCACTAAATATTTTACCTTGAACTGCAATGGTGGGACCATGTAGTTACATGTTCCATGGTTTAAAACTGCAAACATTTTCATTGCATCACTAATTGGCCATAAGGAAATTTTGATGTGAGAGAGAAGAACCAATATTCTGACAGTATGGTTTCAGTTCTCCATTAATGAAATAAGAAACTAATTTCTGCAAACTGGTGTGTATCTACTATGGTAGGGTGAATGCCAGCTTAGTGCTACCTGACTTCACACATTATGTTTGATAATTAAAAGATTAAAAAAAATTATAACTCTATGTATAATACTTTCATAAATTGACAAACTTATAATACTACAAATGAACGAAAGCATCGAGACAAATGCTTAGCAACAACCTACAAAAGAGTCGACTTTTGCAGTGTTGCATGAATCTAGACTCAGTTTTAAACATATTCATCTACTTCGTAATTTTTGCAATGTATTTAGATTTGAATATTTTGCATTTTGTCTCTTTAATTTTGTTCTTAAGTTCTTATGTTTTTTAAATATCCTTCTTTTAATTTTGTTCTTAAGTTCTTATGTTTTTTTAAATATCCTTCTTTAATTTTTTTTTTTTGTTCTCTGTTATGGAAGAAACCTGCTTTTGAGCCAGTTAATTTTGTAGCAAAAGTGCTTATGGCAAAACCACTTGCTGCCATAAAACATAGAGCCATGAAGATGCTTATGGCCAAGCTACCTAGAAGCACATAGTAGGGATGGGTTTAGCTTTTTATTAAATTATCAGCTTTTTCCATAGAGCTTTATCATTTGACATTCCCATCAGAAATAGAAGTAATTTATAGTAGCTACACATTCTTCCCAACACTTGCAATGTGAAGTATTTCTAATCATAGACATTCTAATCAAGGTGTAGTGAGAGCTCATGGTGGTTTGAATTTTCATTTTCCTAAAGCCTAATGATTTTGAACAACTTTCCATGTAATTTTTTTCTTTTTTGTCATCACTATACCATCTTTGGGGGAAATATTGGTTCCTTTAATCTGTAAAATAAATCTTGGATTTAATTCTTTATCAGGTATGTGATTTGCAGATATTCTCTCTCAGCTTGCTGCTTGACTTCTCATTTTCTGAACACTGTCTTTCGAGGAGGACACGTTTTGAATTGTGACCATACTGTCACCAAATGTCGATACTAGTGTCCATACCAGGTCACATGCTCACATAACATCCTTCACCATCTCCAGGCATCTAAAAAATTCAAGTTACCATTTCTTCATAGATAAGTTTCCTGAAAGTACTAAGTGAAGGACTAGGGGAAAATGGACCTCTGGCACTAGAAAAATAGTGAATATACAAAGCAGGACTTGCGGGCTATTTGGAGGATAATTGCTTATAGAATTGCTAAAGCATGCCATCTTTTCAGACAAGTCTACCTGAGAAATTCAGCTCCAGTACACTCGAGGAGTGACTGAAATAAATGAGGAGATGGGAAAGATTCAGAACTGCATCAAGCTTAGCCGAGTCAGGGGAAGTGAATCAGATAAATACATTAACACACACACACAGTGACGGATGAGGCAGATGACATTTTATGCTCCTTTAAACTGACTGATGAAGATCAGACAAATTAGAAATAGCTGTGGACAAGTTCAAAAACATCTTTCTAGTATGTACTGAAAAGGAATCTTAAGGAGCAGAGATGTGAAGTTGTCAGGGAAATGGAAAATGGGGTAATGGAAAAAATATACCAAGATCCACATTCCTGTGCCCAACTTTTATAAACATTAAGACAATAGTTTAAAATATAATACCTCAAGATGTGATATATTATTTATTTTTTTAATGATTTATTTATTTGTACATACAGAATTGGGGTACAGGCCAGAGGCTCAGGGGTGGTGAGAGGTTTCACCAGAGACAGAGTGGGGAGAACGGGCAGATCGATGAAGTACACTGCTGAGGGGAGCAGCGGGCGGGCCAGGAGAGGTCTGCCACGCCATGTGGTCACCTCCGGGGCGGGCGGAACTTGAACTCATGCGGAAGTGGCTTTAGCTGCTCAGTGCTATGCTTTAACCCGCTGCGCCACAAGGGAGGGCCATGATATATTATTTTTAAAGGATATCCAAGCAATAAAAAAGTAATATTAAGAACTAAGGCTGTGCCTATATAACTTTAATATTTTCAACAGTAGAAATAGCATAAAACCTTATAGGTTTTAGTTTCCTACTCTTTTTCTAATCATGGCATATAGAGTTATTCATTTAAGTCATGATTCAGATCATGAGCACTATCGCTTAAATACTCACTTCTAGTTCTGTATTCATTTTGTCTTTCATGTGACTAAAGGTGATTAGATGTCAATATTTGCAGAAAATATAGATAAACAATATTTAATTAGATTCAATTGTATTTAGGCTATAGAGGGCTCTTGATTGTATGTTTTCACAGCAAGTTGACAAAATTCATCTCCTACCTTTATTTTTTCCTCTCTGTATGCGTCACTGTGTATTTGTGTTTGTGATATGTGTTTGTTTTATGTTATTGTGGAAAGTTACAAAGGTGAGAAATGAGCTGTGGTGGCAAACAACCTAAGAAATAGACCTGAAACATGTAGATGGTGGTAGTTTATGTTTTGAAGGTGAATTAATATGGGGAAGCTAGTGGCAAAGGGAGTTACCTATAAGTAGGGAAGAAAAAATGCAAAGGTTGGAGGTTGGTTGTATTTCCTCCTCCCTGGGTTGTTTCACTGTGACTGCTAAGCCCTCATGTTACTTCGTAATAATGAACTTGACCCTTATGGATGGTCAACAAAGGAGACATTAGCTAATGAAAATGCAGTCAGTACATGCCTAAACAGTCCCATATAGGCAGGAAAGTAAGCTTTAAAGTCAAAGCTAGACAGAAGTTTCGGAATCACAAATTCTTGTATTATACAGAGATATGAAGAGTCATTGCACAAAGTAAATAAGTATGATCATTTTTTGCCCAATGAAGGGCATTGATTAGACAGAAGAATAATCGCTTAATGATCTTCCTTCTGAGGTTTTTTTCTTTCTTTCTTTTTGACCTTTACACAACTGTCTCTAGCAGCTGTAGTCTGAGAAAACTTATTTTGAGTTTTATGTTCAGAAAAGCTTTACCTAAACAGTTTACTTCTTGAGTTAAGCATTTACCTACTATAGAAGCATCAACCTTTATAAAAGGTAGATTATCAGTATTAATGAAAATACCACAGCTGAATGTGTCAGTTTGGTTTAGTAAGGAACTATAAATCAGAAAATATGTCTCAATGGGCATTATCACTGCTTATCTGGGACAAGCCCAGACCACTTCAGATTGAAGAGAGTTCAACATGGCAGAGATGTGAGAGGTTGTATGATAAAGGTAGAAGAGACTTTTGGATGTTTAGAGTGTTGGGGGAATAGTGGATCAGGAGCAGTATAGTGTTGCTACCACACATGTAGTGTCAAGAAACCTTGAGCAGAGAGTGGTAGGCAGGAGCCAGAGCATGTGAGATCAGGCTTCCCCCTAAAGTCCCAGGTAGCCTTCAGTGAAGAGAGTTCAAGGTCAGATTCATATTTTATGAAGACTGCCACTCTCTCTAGTGGAGAGAGGGGATTTATTTTCAGTTGAGGTGTATGACTATGGCACGGTGGCCATGAAACCACTTAGAGACACAGTCTATCCCCCAGACCATTAGTACCCGTGGTTAGTATTTTATGACCTGAGGAGAACTATTAGTACACCATAGTAGCCTGTGTACTCTCAAATTACCAAAAACGTTGCTTAATTACTAAAGGTCACCTCATTCTTTCTTTGTCGCAGTTGGGAGAAAGGAATGAATCTGATTTTGTGGGAGAACTGCTAAAACCATTAAAGGAAGTAGAATTGAAGGTTCAATTTTTGCTCATAATTTTAGAGCTATAAAATTTAGATAGTTTAAAGATATAATTTCAAAGGTGGATAGATATTGGGTATCACACAAGGAAAATAGCAACAAAAATGTTTTCCTGTCCTCCCTTTTCATATTGACTAGCAACTCAATGCATAAATAAGTATTTATTCATTACATATTATTACATAGTATGTGAATAATTATAGGAAATAGGAAATAAAGACTGACCCATTGCTCTTCTAATTAAAAGTTAAAATTTTTATTTCCCTTACTCCTTATCACTGCCTCTTAGGGCAGATGGAATATGAGGAAAATTTAAGATATTGACCAACAAAGGAAAATGTGACAGCTAGCTTAGAAATAAACCAATAACTTCATAATTTTCTAGCCGGTGGAACTTGCCCTAGACCACCTCAATCCTTCGGGTGTCAAAGTGGTAGCTGGGGAGAGATGGTTATAATAGCTTGCTCTAGGAGTTTTCCTGCATTGGTTGTCCAGAAAATATATGGCATCACTATGTAACTAATGATTATAAAGTGTTTGGAAAAACAGAAAAGTACAGAAGAGATTTGAGACCCAATAAACCTAAATAAACTACTTATGAACTGGAATATGAGTTTGGGAAAAGAAGAAATGTGACTTTGCTCAAATGTCTTATTGAAAATTTGAAGATTCATCAACTGGGGAGGTCATTAGATACTCTCTTCACTGGACTTTTCTCTTAGGCATACAGCAGATAACAGCATTTCAGAACAGAGATGTTTGGTCATATTATTGAATTACAGGCTTGGGCACAGAAGCTATCACTTACCTACTGGCCAGGATTGGTAATTGCTTCCAGAGGGGCCTGATCTTCTCCACTGAGTCGAAAGGCAGCAACACAATTACTTATCAGCATTTGTAGTCAAAGGTGAGAGAAACTACACAATCCAGACCATTGTCCAGTGTTTTGATGACAGATAACACTTCTTATCTGGAAGTGATTTGGTGGGTAGGAGAAAGGATGAAAAACACAGCTAGCCCAAATCCAAATTACTGAGTGATAATAGTGCAGGGAGCCATTTTGGTATCACAGCATTGCTTGCTGGACATTGTACAGTATTGGATGATGTCTCAGCCTGGACACTACCAAATGCAATGGATATGTTGCAGGTTTGTGTGTTTGTGTGTGTATGTGAATCAATAGTCTAGTTTAAGAGTCTCCATTTTTCAAACATCAGATTTCCAACTTGCCTAGTGGTATGAATAGAGTAAAGATAAAACTGCTTATGATTGATTCATTCACTGACCCCTCTATTTAGGTTGGTAGACATGTTTTATTGGGATTCACACTGTTAAATTTATTTATTTATTTAAAGATTTATTAATACAGAACTGGGGTACAGGCCAGAGGTGCAGGTGTGGTGAGAGGATTCACCAGCGACAGAGTGGGGGGTAGAACAGGCAGATCGACAAAGTACACTGCTAAGGGGAGTGGCGGGTGAGATAGGTGAGGTCTGCTGCACCATGTGGATAACTTCCCTGGCCTGGATCTAACTGCATTGAAGAGGCTGTAGCCAGCATGCAGTATTGCGCTTTAACCCTTTGCACCACCAGGGAGGGCCCCACACTGTTATATTTAAAAGTTCATGATTACAGGTCAACAAAATAATAGATAAAAATGAACTGACAGTCAGATTCTATTATCCTAGTCATCTTACTTTGCATTATTTACTCACACTTTGATCTTTGAGATAATTTCTATTTAACATCTAAAGATTTTTTGTTGCCTGGGATAATTTTTAAATTGGTGACAGGCTAGGCAACTTCATTGTCTTAATCATCTTCCTAGTTTTCTCCCTTTTTTACTTATTGCAAAACTAGTTGAGTTTTCTAGTAGCATATAGAAACACCTAAGGAGTAATAGGAGTCAAAGAAGAAAGATAGTAACCCCCACCAATGAAACAAAATATTTTTGAGTGCTTTGAGTGTGAGGGCACTTAGGACTTAGCATTGTGATTTCCGCTAATGTTCTAACATTAAGATTTTTCTTTTAATAAATTTTCTAATCTTTTGAAAGCAACTGAGTTACCATATCACTTATCTCTGGTAATCACAGTCCATATTGTTCCAATATACATATTTGTCTGTTTTGTATTGTATATGCATAAAGAATTTTTTCTCTTTCTCTCTCTTTTTCTCTCACTCTCTTGCTCTCTCTCTCTGTCTCCCTCTCCACCTTTCCATTGTTCTATATCCACTTCTCTCCTGTGTTTGATATTTGGTAGCTATATGCATTTTCATAGAAATGACACAGACTATGAATAATTGTTTGCTTCCCTGTAGCTATGGGCATCTAGAAACTTTTCTGTCCTTTACATACAACTTTATGAAGCTATCTGTGAGAGGAGTGTGCATCTCTCTTGTTTTACTGCACACTGCATCCCTTTTCCATCGATAAGTGATGACAAATAGGATAAAAAAAAAAATCTCCCAAGTGTTTCAACAGAAAAATGAAGCAATTATTTATCTTGGCTTCACTGTTTTTGATTTCTGGAATGTGACATGAAACCCACCTGTCAGCTTTTCATTTTAGATTTGTTTTTGTTAACTCCTAACCCATCGTTTCATTTCTGTGTAACTCTATTTGTCCATACACTTTCTGCTTGAATTCAAACTGTTTGTCAAATGTGTTAATGGGCAGAAAGACTCAGCATGAGAAGTTAGCGTTCTTGTCTTGCAGCATTTTCCCTGGATGTAATTTCCCTAATATTAATGCAACTGTACATTTGACTCACAAATTCCAAAGCCCTTCAGAAAGGGCATTGTATCTTCGTCACGAGCACATCTTTTGCTGTGGTTCCAGTAATCTTCATTTTATGGCTTGGTTTCATTCTGAAGATGCAGAACTGGAACAAAAGCTTGGCCACCTTATTTATTAGAGCAGACTGGCTCCTGTTTTACTTATGACCTTGGCTGCTAAGCTGAAGAAGCCCCAGAATGAGCTGGGACCTTGAGGCCTCAGACTCTGTTGCTTTGCATTCCCAAACCTTCTCCCCTTTGGCACCTTTACTGGCAGCCTCTCTGCCCCTGGCTCTGTCCCATCCACTTTCAAACTTTTTCTTTTCCTCTCTCCTAAAAGTCAACTTTTCTCAAAAGAGTGCTGATTATCCAGAAGTTTGAGGACCAACCTGGAGCATCTCTGGTTCCTGCTCTTCCCGCGCAGTGGCAGTTGCTCTGTTTGGCCTTGTCCAGGTCATTCTAGTTCTCTCTACTTCTGCTTCCCCATCTGTTAAAAAGTGGATAATAATATTTGCCTCACTGGGGTGTATTTATGCTTAATTACTCTAATTGCTTGTAAACAGTTTTCTATCCTGGGATAAAACATATGACAGAAGAACAAAAATTAGAGGAGATGATTTTATATCTATTTATTTTTTTAAAATTTATTACATGACTGTCTTTTCCCAGGTAGCTTACTCCAACAATGCTCATAAGAGCCTCTCAAGGCAATGGGTAATGTTAAAAAAACAGAACAAAAATCTTTCTTCTGTAAGTCAGTCTGCTCTAGTTACAGGCTTCAGTGTATGTGTGATTTTTAAACTTTACTGAACATCAGATATTTATTTCCAAAGGGTAGGAGCACCTGCCCAGACTAATTTACAGAGATGTAAAGTGTATTACATTAACAACTGCTGTTAAGAAAGGATATACAGTATGCACTTTGACTTAATCATTTATTAGGATGATGAACTCCAGGGTATTAACAAGAAAACAGATATATGTATGGCTGTGTGTTAGATATCTTACACAGGATTATTGTATATCTATATAATAATTATATATTTTTACAATCAACATATTATATATATACTTATTTATTAAAATAATTCCTTAACAGTTACTACAGTACCCAACACATGATTGTTAGTATTAATTAATAAAAATTGGCTGTTATTAGTATTTTTATTATCTCTAGGTGATCCAAAAGGCTTCACACAGACCATTGGAGGTATCTATAAGTAGAATACAATCCCTTGAGTTTGCCTCCTTCACCCACATTGTATTAACCCTTCATAAAAAGAGCAACACTTATGATACTGTTAAGAGATGCTGAAATTCTAATCCCCAGTCTTTGATCTGCCCTATTTACCTTGATTTTTCTAAAGCATTCTACCATTACAGGATTGTTCTTCTCATAGTCTTCCCAAAAGGAAATTTGCTAAAACACATTCATTGAAGTTAAATATAGCTTTTGGACTTTTAACTCCAAAATGTCAGAATGGTATAGAATAAGTAACCTGAAAAGGTCTGGGGAAAGATGAAGGTAATGAGATGGAGATGAGGTTCATGTGATGGTGGGATGGGAAAGAAATTGCCATGTTAAAGGAATGAGATACAGTATGTAAAGTAGACTGGAGCGTCTTGCAGGGAAAAACAAATTCCAACACAAAAACCTGCAATGATATATAGGTAGGTAGGTAGATAGATAGATAGATAGTTTATAGAGATATACATTTATCACTGTATACTACTTTTTGCTACAGTGAATGGGAAATAACTTAGCTTGTCAAACTCAGTTTGATTGATTACCATGTCTGAGAAGAGGACAGGAGGTGATTTGGGGAACAAATTACTCCATGCTCATTAAATCTTCTTTCTATATAGAGACCCATTAACTCAGAGATTATATGTAGGTGGAGCTCCACATTTGTAAGTATGTGCTCTAGAGGCTGAAAGTTTTCTTTCTCATATCTCAAAAAGAGAGAAATTCAATCATACTGGGTGCAGTGATTCTGTAGAACTGTTCTAGTAAAGTCACCGAGATTTAGTTGGTAGGAGCAGAGTTGGAACAATACACTTATATAGGGCAGTAGCCTCCTGGAAATCACTTCCTTATCAAAATGAATTTGGGTCTGGGTGAGCAGAGAACCTGGAGGTGGTGCTGAAAGGACTCATATCTGTGTGCAGAGGAGGATTTCAAAATCTCGTGGACCCAGAGAGAAGTACCATCAACGTGGGTGGTCTGAGTATGCAAACAATGTGCTCAAAATGTGCCCCTGGTAGTTATCTCTAACTTGGGGACATGAGTTGGCATGAAGTTAGTATGAATGCAGACCTGAAGAGCACTGTGCAAGCCACCAGGAGTTGAGTGAATCTGAGTGAAGTTAATATCTTCCACCTATTATATGTTTTATTGTATGAGTGAAAGCCCCTGGATAGGTTCAGACAAAGCCCCCTATCGATTCCTCCTCTCTCCTTCATGATTTTGCATGCTCTTGCCTGAGACCATTATCTAAAACACTGTCTGCAATTAATCTTCAAGGCAGCATGTAATCAGCCAAGGGCTACAAGACCAGGGTTTCAAATAGTCCCAAACGCTGAAGTTTGGGACATTTGATGGGGGAGACTTTGTGGAGAGTTAGCTTCTTTGTGGTCAAGCTTCTTTGGGCAAAGTGGATTATTATGCGTGATGAGTTGGGACATGAAAACACGAGGACATGGGATATGAGCGAATGTATTTCTTTATAATGTATCTGTCCGTGGAGGCGGGGGGGGGGGGGGGGGGGGGGAGGAGGAGGGAGATTGGAAGGTGAACGCGGCCAGATGCTGGCACGCAGTAAAGCATTCCTGGCTGTTAGTTCCAGTAGGTCATTACTGCATTAATTTGGTGTTTAATTAAATGCCTGTGCAACAGACCATTTATTTGTTATCTAATATTAGCTTTAGTTCTTATCAATTAAATGCTAGCTAAGGGCTTGATTCACTTACATTTTATGTCCCCTTATACTCTTTTCAGAAACAACAGCCAAACCCAACAAGGGCTCACTGTGTCTGTAAAGATTTATACACCTAGATTTCAGTGCGGGGAATACAATATGCTGGTGTTATTAGGCGAGAGTAAGGGAAATAAAAAGAAGATGCCATTTCATTTTGAGAAAGCAATTACCCAAATACAAGGGCTGTGGTTGCTCTCCCTTCCCACCTCCACCCCCCCCTTACAACTGGAGATATTAAGGACAAGGGAGAGGCGGGAAGGGACATATAGTCCCCATCAGTGTTGACATCCCCACCCCCCCATTCCTCTCCCTCTGTGCTGAAAGCAAAGACTGCTGACTTTCCCCTTACCAAATTTCTCATTGTCTTGCTTATATCTGAGCTTTTAATGAGAGTGGTAGCACTACCAGGGAATGAATAAAAGTTTGGGAGATGTATACTTACTGTCAAGACAATCAAGTTGCACTTCTCCTGAAATCTTATTTTGGGCAAAAGGAGAGCAGAAAGGCCAGGAAAGGTGAGAGAGAGGAATTCCATAGCACAGTGAAATGTTGAGACTCTGACCCAAGCTCGTTCTTGCTCCTAGTCATTCATTTACGCATCACCCTCAACATTTTCCCCAGGCCTTAGGTTACATATCACCTGTCTGTCATTTATTTCGATTTTTCTTCAAGCATAACCATTCTTTTTAGATTAGAAACTTAACTTTAAAAGAAACCTTGATTTCACTATCTCAAATATTTAACCAGCATTACTTTCCATTACAGAGCAATAAGTAAGAAAATAAATGTAACTAAACAATATTACTAATTTATGGGGGTATACTGTTACCTGTCAAAAGCTCTGAGCTTCAAATCTGCAGACATGAGCTTCTTTGTTAAAAAAGGAGAAAAGCAAGTGTTAGAGAGGTGTTGAAGACGTACAATTCCAGACTGAGAATTTACCCTTGGTGTCATCAGAAGAATGAAAAGAGAATTGAAAAGGGAATAACTTTCTCACTATGTGATTCAATTTTATTTGCCAAACTTGTGCATCACCTGAAATTATCTGTAGCATTTCACACTCGGGGAAATAGTGCTGTAAGTCACTATAGTTCAGTTCTAAACTTATCAGAAGTTCCTAAAAAAACTTAAGAATGATTTCGAAAGGAGCAATCAAAGAGAATAATTGGACACTTTGAAAACCAGTAGTTTTTGCTGTTACAGGGAAGTGTCAGGCAAAGGGACATTACAGAGTGGAGCTCCAGGTGGTGATAGCCATTTCTGTCCACAGCCCAGGGGCACCCATGCTCAGCCTAGATTGCTCCTGTGCTCTTGTCCCATCATCGATCCATAGCCTTTGTGCCTTGCAAAATGCTCAATGAAAGCATCGTTCCTTTCAGGGTCTTTATTTTTTAAAAGATTTATTTATTTATGCATACAGAACTGGGGTACAGGCCAGAGATGCGGAGGGTGAGAGGATTCACCAGAGACAGAGTGGGGAGCAGAACAGGCAGATTGACGAAGTACACTGCTGAGGGGAGCAGCAGGCGGGTCAGGAGAGGTCTGCCACACCATGTGGGTCACCCCCTGGCCAGGGATCTAACACATGCTGTAGTGGCTGCAGGAGCTGCAAAGTGCTGCTTTAACCCTCAAGGCTCTTTTTGTGGCTAGTTGTTAAATATCTTTGGTTAGTATCAGTAGTACATCAAACCAGAACTTGTCATATCTTTCATTACTTAGTGGATGTGTGACATCAAAACCAGTGCATTTTGAAGAAGAGGTCTGTTTAGAATTCTGGAGAGCAGATATGATGGAAAGGACTTTATGTCGGGCTCACCCATCTGGTCCTGCAGTATTCGCTGCCCAATGTCTGTATACAGTGACCCCCCCATGGTTCTTTTGTCAGATCTTAAATAAGTTCTCCCTTGGACTGAACTGTTTTGTGACACATTGCTCTCTAGGTAAAACTGAAGTGTGAGTTATCTTTTAACTACTTTGATCATGTCTTATAGTTTTAATATCACTTGGGTTCAGGGGGCTGGGAAACTAATAGAAGATAAGATCAGATATTAGGTCCCCATGTCTCATTTCATTTCAATAAATGCTAGCAAGAGTGACTTTATTATAGGTTCCTGGAGAAAAGCAGATACCAAAAGAATATGGTAACAGGTAATAATCCACCTGAAGATATTTGAAGCAAATGAAAAGATCTCCCAACAGGCAGGAGAAACAGAATTTTGGAGAAGGACAAGAAGATAACTTGTAGAATTAAAGTGGACAAGCTGATTGGTTGACAGCCAGCATGAGGAAAGCCTTTCTCAGAAGTTGGCAAATTCCCTCATCTTGGGCTGAGTCACATGGGCACTCCTATGTGGGAACTAATATAATCATAAAGACTGGGCCCAGTGATCATATTGAGGCATATGCCTGGGTAGCAGAAATCAAGCGAGGTTACACTTACCACTAGATACTAGAGCAGGGTGGTGAGGGGAAGTAAAGAGAAGAGACTGTTCACACACCAGACGAGCACTAGGCCAGGCTGCAAACCAGGCTCACCCACTCCTGTCTTGACAAAACCCTGTTACCATGGTCCTGGGAGGCGATGAGAACCTTTATTTAAGAGAACTATGACCAAGACAGAGGGATGTTCTAAAGGAGGAGAGAGAGTAAGAATGTCATCTTATGCCAAGTGTAGATTTATCAGACTCCATCTTGGAGGCATAAACTCTAAGGAAAGGGCTCAGGAAAGATTAGTCCAAACCAGTCTACTCAGCAACTTCTTCTCCTTCTCCACAGTGAATGACTCAACCCACTCTTAGTGATGTGTTCTTTTCTTCCTTTCCCTAATCAACAAACCATTTGTTCTTTTAACTTTTTCATTCTGAGAGTCATCTTATATCTACCCCATGGCTGTAACAGCCCTTTCCTTTCTGCTTTGCATCAAACATTCACCTATCCGTGTACATGTTGGGCCTGAGTAACCCTCCATTGAAACACCTTCTCTATTACTTGCAGTTGCATCCCAACCAGGCCATTTCTAACTTCAGGGATGCAGAAAGCATGATCTCCATGCAAGTGTATATTTATACCAGCCCTGTTACCTTCAGCTGTTCAGAAACATCACTGAAATTAAGGTGGCAAGGTGCTCCATAAAATTAAACATGCCAGGGCCCTCCCTGGTGGTGCAGTGGGTTAAAGCACAACACTAAGAAGCTAAAGCCACTTCCACATGAGTTCGATCCCCGTCTGCCCCAGAGGTGACCACATGGTGCGGCAGACCTCTCCTGACCCGCCCGCTGCTCCCCTCAGCAGTGTACTTCGTTGATCTGCCTGTTCTGCTCCCCACTCTGTCCCTGGTGAATCCTCTCACCGCCCCTGCACCTCTGGCTTGTACGCCAGTTCTGCATGCATGCATAAATAAAAATCTTTAAAAAAAAAATTAAACATGCCTTATAGTTCTACGAATAGCCCTCCCTTGCAACTATTTAGTTACTTGCTGAGGCCTTGCCTTGCACAGTTTACATAGACCTAACTGTGGCCTTGGTTCTCTCTGGCCCAGCAGAGTTGCTAGCGGCTCTGGAAGGAAGTTCTCTCTTTCCTGGAACTGCTGACGGAGCCCCAGCCGCAATGGTGGCAGCAGGTGGTGCTCCGATAATGTCGGCTCTGGTTGAGGTACAGGAAAACAGAGCAGCTGAAGACCAAAATCTGAGAGATAACAGGAAATGAAAAATGAGGCAAAGTTATATCTTCTGTTCCCTCATAAAGGTTCCTGTGACAAATGGAATCACAGGCATCACACAAACTGCCTTGCTGAGCTGCAGAAGGCCTGAGCTATCTTGAAGGCAAATATCCGTTCTCTGGTTATCTGTGGGAAAATAATAAGCAATTGGTTATGAGAGAGAGAGAGAGGAAGGGAAGGGGTGGTGGAGACACGCACACACACACACACACACACACAGAGAAGCAGTACCAAATATAGTTACTATGTACAGCAAGAAAAAAATGGCTGTCTCTACCTCTGTTAAAATTTAAATGTTTAATGTCTGTATTCCTGTGGTCCTGCTGAAATAGTGCAATTAACACAAGCGACATTCACTAAGTTGGTTTTTCTGGTTGAAGTACAAATTGTGAGAATGTGATTTCAACCCCTAAGTGGCCATACACTTACATTTTCGATTTCTGATGTCCTTTGTCAAGACTGACATTCAACTAAAGATGCTAATGTCTAGCTTTTTGAATAATGGTGGGAACATACACTCCTTTCATATATTTTAAAGTTAACACTAGGTTTGAAATTTGTCTTTTCCATCCACATGATGCAAGTATAAATGCATAAATGTGCAGCCAAGAAAAAATAATCTCTTTGGCTTTCAATTTATTTGAAAGTAAATCATTATACAATTGTCTGCTTGACAAATGCTAGACATTCAATAAATATTTGTTAAATAAATGAATGAACATACTCTGAGGAGGGCCTGGTACCAAAGTAAATTCAGTTTACCCCTTGCCATATTTACATCCAGGAAAATCAAGTCAAATGAATAATTTAGAATCTTAAAAGAGAAATAATTTACAGAATGTCATCCATAAGTAGGGCTGGTTATGAGGGCAACAGAGAAGAATGGAGGAAACCATGCTTTTGCCAGGAGAGTGGGGAGGGTTATCATCAAATCTCTTCAAGCACCATTTAGTAAACTGTTTACACAGCTGGATGCAAACTCAAATCATCATACAGAAATTTGGGTTATGGAACACTTCCAAAATAGCCTATGTGATCCATTGATTCACTGTACCCCATCGGGGCATATCTGGGTCTCTGCAGGCACAACTGTACCTGAAGCAACTGAAATATGTAGCTGCTCCATTTTATCATGGTTCATTATCAACTCTCTCTACATTGGATTTCAAATTGTCTAAATTGGAAACTTATGAGCAGCAGAATCATTGGAAGGAATGGACAACTGCAATCATTTGGAGCATACAACTTTAGGTTGATTCAAATTCTGACCTTTGATGAGCTATAACAATCATACACACATATGTATGTATGCGTAATATTATGTGTATACAAACACATCTATAACTTGTATTATAGACATATTGAGTGAGGTAACTTTTTTTTTTTTTTTGATTTAGGGGTAGAGTGGCACTCTGCTTCAGGTCTATGTTACCATCCATCCCAAAAGCACCACGTAGGGCATTCACTGCTGTAGTCCACCCCACAGGAACGTCTCTTTGTTTTCCTCTCTATCCTCCATCTCTTGAGTCTCAAATTACAGTGGGATTTCTAGGGTTGATTGTGGCTTAGTCTGGTCTGTTCCTTTGTTTCCCTTACTTACATTCCAAATAGGAGTGAAACCACGAGGCATTTGTCTTTCTCCTTTTGACTTATTTCTCTTAGCATAATCTCCAGGTCCATCTATACTATCACATATGACAGGATTTCATATATATTTTTTAAATCACTAAGTAGATTCCACTGTGTTTTATACCATGGCTTCTTACTCCACTCATCTGTGGTTGGGCACCTAGTTTGTTTCCATAACTTGGGTATTGTACTTGGTGGTGCAGTGACCACAGGATGGCATGTAGTAGCTTCCCTCTTATATCATTAATCCCTTACTTATCTGTAGTGATTAAAAGATAACTGATTGCCTCATTTTCAATTTCTAACTTTCTAAGCACCCTCTTTTGCTTTTTTGAAAGTAGACACATGATATTTATTAAAGATCAGAGTTCAATACCTTGCCTTAGTTGTGATCAGACCTCCATTTTATTTTCATGTGAAAAAGAAGAGGTTATCTTAGGGAACATTATCATGTAGTGTCATCCTTAGCTGAAGTGGATCATTGTCAGCTGAAGATGGCACTGAAAAGGCACTTGAGGTTGTGTCCACTTGCAGAAGGGTATAGAAGAATATATGGTGAGAGGGCATAGAGGGTATAGTGGAATGATTCAGATATGCCTATATACACAATGGACTAAAACTCAGCAATCAAAAAGATAAATTCATGCCATTTGCAGCTACATAGACAGGGCTGGAAAGTGAAATTAGCCAAAGGAGAATGATAAACACTGGTCTCATATATATGTGATATCTAGAGAAGGCATAGAAAGAGGCAGAAATAGACACACTTTGAAACCACCTTTGAAAGCTGACCATAGATTTGGAGCTTTCAGATGGGAAGGGAGCTGCGAGGATTTACGGGAGGTAAGCAGGAGGAGAGCATAGTGGACCGCAGTGGAGGACTGACTGTGGGTGTTTCAGTGGTGGGGTGCTGTGGTTACTTCACCTGAGGGGGAGATCCTACACTGTCAGACACTACTGAGGGTTTAGAACAATGATACCTCAATCAAAATAAAAGTAATTATAAAAATGGTTATGCCTTAATTACCTTATAATACATGACTTATATATTTGTGAGTAATATTAAATAATGTTTTATTTAAAATATTTGGCTGAGCATCTGTGGCACAGTATTTGCTGTGTTGGTATTTGTTACATGGTAGTGAGAGAAGGCTTTCCAGGAGGAGAGGGTTGAGGCCTCGGGGGATGAGAAGCAGTGGCCTTGTGGGAGCTCTATCTGGGTAATGGAAAGGCAGGTATGGAGCCCTCAGGTGGTGAGATTTATATATTTGGGAAATTGTAAGGAGGGCTCACAGGTAAAGTACTGTGAGAAAGCAAATGACAACATTTCACTGAGACTGGGACAATAAGATGGACTGTGTGGGACATGGTAGGGTATTTGTGTTTTATTCAAAATACAATAGGACGTTACTGAAAACTTTTGAGCTGGAGAGGCCCATGATGTAGCAAATTTTTTTTTAAAGATTTATTTATTTATGCATACAGAACTGGGATACAGACCAGAGGTGCAGGGGTGGTGAGAGGATTCACCAGAGACACAGTGGGGAGCAGAACAGGCCGCACGACAAAGTCGAGGGGAGCAGCGGGCGGGTTAGGAGAGGTCTGCCTCACCATGTGGATCACCTCCGGGGCTGGCAGAAATCGAACTCATGCGGAAGTGGCTTTAGCTTCTTAGTGCAGTGCTTTAACCCGCTGCGCCACCAGGGAGGGCCCCACCGATATAGTTAATTTTTAAGTCACTTTGTTTATTATTATTATTTTTTTTAATGGAGAAAATATGTCTTGGGAAGGCATGAAAGCAGGAGAGACCTGTGAATAGGCTCTCGGAGTAGCTGAGGGAGAAGTGTGGGTATCTAGGATATGGTTGTTGGTTTGGGGGAGGGGAGAGATCAAATAATTTGAGCCACAGTTAGATGGTAGCAGGGCCAAGCCTTGGTGATAGGTCAAATATAGGGAGAAAGGAGGAGAAAAGCCATGCTCTCAGGTTTCTGACTTGAGAAAGTATCTGGGTAGAAATGCTGTTTCCTGTGATTGGAAAACTGGTGGAAGATCAGGTTCTTTTTGGACATGCCCCAGAGGCAGCTGCATTTATGAATGTGGAACAGGAGAAGTTCATACAGAAAAGATACAGTTTGGGAAGAATCAAAATATAAATGCCAATGACAGCTATGAAAACAAGAGAAGAAGATTTATTATAAAGAGAAGTGGGTGTGGAGCTGCAAAGAACGCTAACGTTCAGCAGTCCAGGAGAGCAGGATGAACCTACAGAAAATTCTGAGAATGGACAGTTATGGAAGAGAGAGGAAAGCAGGGAGCAGGTGTCCTGGGGGTGAAGAAATTGAAGGACACAGGAAGAAG
Organism: Condylura cristata; assembly: GCF_000260355.1. Classification (NCBI taxonomy): domain Eukaryota; kingdom Metazoa; phylum Chordata; class Mammalia; order Eulipotyphla; family Talpidae; genus Condylura; species Condylura cristata. Next base: position 25,960,338 of record NW_004567117.1, on the reverse strand, counting down.
GAGCTGCATCCAGGCTGCTGAATAGTGGCGCTGGCCCAGTGGCGTTTAGAGGGGGGCTGGGCCAGCGTGGTTCCTTCGCTGACATGCAGCTGAGGAAGCAGAGAAAGCATGTCAGGCAGCTCTGTTAACAGATTTGGTATGAGAGGTAAAGCAAATAAATTACACTGTAGTGGGTGGAAACTGTAAGGTCACCAGAGTTTTTATTGTTTTATTTTGTGACATAAAAGGCCTCATGTTTATATACTGGCATAACAATTTTGTGAGAAGAAAGCAGTTTATGATAAAATAGAAAAAAAAGGGGCACTGGTGACTCTGAAGCCCTTGAGAAGGTGAGAGGATTTGTGATGCAGAGCACATTGGAGAATCCCCTTGAGAGAGGCGAGATACTTAATCACCTGAGGCCTAAGGAAAGAACGGGGAGAAAGGTGTTTGCCTGAGTAGGTTAAGGAGATATGCGAAAACTCCAGCCAGATGACTCCTGATTTGATCAACAGAGAGTAAGATTGCTGAAAGTGATGAGAAGTAAAAAAAGGGAAGTAAAAGATATCTTTGATGACAACAAATGAGTGGGCATTGTAGAGAAATGCAGTGAGGTTGTCAGGTAAGTCTGGGTTTCTTTGAAATGGGTTCTCATGAATTTATAGTGACTTGCCATCCAAGTCATACGACTCATGAGGGTACATAAGACCATCCAGGCTTGGAGTAAAAGGTGAAGGAGAGATGTGGAAATAAAGTTGAATATCTTTAGAAGGATGTGAGCACAGAGTCTATGCATTTAGGACAAAAGTCCAGGTAGGAAGGGGTGATGAAAAGAAAGTAAGATATGAGACCTCCTTGGTGATTCAAGGGGTTAAAGCACAGTTTGATCCCCAGCAAGGAAGGTGACCCACATAGCATGGCAGACCTCTCCTGTCCTACCCATTGCTCCCCTCAGCAGTGTATTTCAGTAGATCTGCCTGTTCTACTTCCCTTTCTGTCTCTGGTGAATCCTTTCACTCCTCTCCCGACACCTCTGGTCTGTACCCCAGTTCTTGTGTGCATAAATAAATAAATATTTTAAAAAAGAAAGATATTAGGGCGCCCCCTGGTGGCACTGTCGGTTAAAGCACAGCATTATGAAGCTCTCCAAGCCACTACAGCACACTTTTGATCCTTGGCCAGCAGACCTCTTCTGACACGCCTGATGCTCCCCTCAGCAGCGTACTTTGTCATTCTGCCTGTTCTGCTCCCTGCTCTGTCTCTGGGAAATCCCTCTCACCCACCACACCTCTGGCCTGTACCCTAGTTCTATAAGCATAAATGTAAATAAGTCTTTAAAAAAGAAAAAAAAAAAAAGAAAGATATTAGACAGCTGAGTAAAATAAAATTATTGTTTTAAAAGGACACTTTAGCAAGTTCACTAGTTGGACAGGAGATTGAGTTGAAGGACACAATATTCCAAATAAGGCCTAGAAGAATGCTGCCATTTTTTGTTAATTACAAGGTCGAGGGACTGATTGTGAGTGTGAGTGAATGAGAGGAACTAAAGGAAAAGGCCACTGAAATGGGGGGTCAGGAGCTGTTGGATGGATCTCCCATGTGGAAATTCAACTTTAGAAAATGCTGTCAAGAATTGACTTGGAGAGGGTGGTTGTTGTCCAGGTGCTAAGGTCATGGATGAGTGAGGAACAGTGACCTGGAGAGTGGAGGAGGGGGCACCTGAAGGGCTGTGCAGGTGGGTGTTGTCACCCATTATAAAGAAGAGCAGAAGTTATCTGGAGTAGAATTCGTTGCTCACATCTTTCCCCTTCTGAATCAGAGACTCAGGGTGTATGGGGAAATGTCATTCTTCTGATCAGGTAGCCAGGGTGTGCAGTCCTAAGAGTCTAGAGACACACTGAGAGGTCTTGGTAGACTGCTCCTTTACTCAGTAGGATGGGGTAGGGTAAAAGAGCACCTGGAGACTGAGCTACTTAGTCTAGTCAGGTAAAGAGTAGTAGACAGTGCCCCTGAAAGATGTTTGATAAAGTCCCGCACAGAGGCTTCAATGGAGTGTGCACGTCTATGAACCCTCTGGGCCATATATAGTATTTCCTATTGGAACTCTTGTCATACTCAGGGCATAACAGTTAAGATGCTATTTGGAGCCCTCTATGGTGGACAACTTGGGGGGGGGGTGGTTACCAAGAGCCCTTGCACTGATAGAGTTAAAGTTCCTGGTTTCAAGTTGAGTCTTTCCTTGTCTCTACTGCTCTGCATTTTACCCTTGATTGGCACCTTTTCCCTCCAGCAACATTGTGACCCAAGTGAAGTGTGTCTCTGGAACCAGGTGACTAGTTCAAATGTTGATCAGCTTCTTACTAGTTGTGTGAATTGCAGTAAGATGTTTACCTTTCATATGCTTCAGTAAAACGGATGATGATAATACTCACGTACTAGGAGCTTTGTGAGACTTTAATGTATTATTATATTTGAAAATCTTTCAACACTATGCAAAGTGGAGTAATAAGCACAGATATTTTTTTCCTTTTGCAAAGTTTTAGTTATGCGCTTTGTTTTTACAGAAGATTTATCTTCGTACCTGTTTTCACAAATCAGAAGTAATCTGAAGGTGATTTTTGATTTTGCAACAAAAGGTGAGTAGTGAGAAAGTGTTCACTGTGTTGTAGCAGCGGCAGAGAAAGTCCCTTTCCTTGGAATCACATTCTGCATCTCAGCATCAGGCCACCATAGCTTTGAACTTTATCTGTGAGCATCTGGTTTTTATCACAATTTGTTTTGCGCATCTGTTAGCAATATGTATTCTCAGGTATCAGAAAGACCTAAAAGCGCTCAGATGGGTGTCATGGTTAATGTAAAACTGATCATAATGAAGTATATTGATTATGGTGAATGATCACCATTCCAACTTTCAAAACTACATACTTTATATACTTATGTTTATTTATCTATTTTCTGTTCTTACTACATGTTATAATTTATTTTAGGTTTTATGTGTTATCTGATATGATTGGTTAACCTACTCTTTACATCTGGGAATGCTAAAAAATGTTTCCATATACTTTTAATGGTAATTGTTTCTTCACTTTACACAATTTTAACTTGTGGAAGCTTTCATAAGAATTCCCTCCTTTTGGACACCAGGGGAAATATGTACCATTTAAACATATTTGACTATTATTGTTTCCAAAATTCATTCTGGAATTGAAATGAAAAACTATTTTCTGGATTTACTTGCATCAGTGGATTTCAAACAAAGTTTTTTTAAAATGTGAAGGTCTCAAAATGTTTAACTCAATGTGTATATTAAATTTAGCTTAATGGTATTTAAAAAAACTTATAATAGGCCCTCCCTGGTGGCGCAGCGGGTTAAAGCACAGCACACTGAGAATCTAAAACCGCTTCCACATGAGTTCGATTCCCACCTGCCCTGGAGGTGACCACATGGCGTAGCAGACCTCTCCTGACCCGCCCGCTGCTCGCTGCTCCCCTCAGCAGTGTACTTCGTCAATCTGCCTGTTCTGTTCCCCGCTCTGTCTCTGGTGAAGCCTCTCACCGCCCCTGAGCCTCTGACCTGCACCCCAGTTCTGTATGCACAAATAAATAAATCTTTAAAAAACTTATAATAAAATATACAAAATTAAATGAATATCCTATATATAAGATTGTATATACTAGTACATTTATTCATTTTAGCTGCCTAATTAATTGATTTTTTTCCCCATAGATCTTGGGATAAACTCTTCCCATAATCTCTATATCTCCTATAATTGAAAATTGTATCTTGGGTTTGATTCTCTATATGAAATACGGTTTCTTTGAGTCAATCCATTTGAATCAAATACAGAAAAAAATAGATGAGGGTGAGGCTAATATAACACTTAAACCATATTTTTGTGGCATTAAGATAGTTTTTCATTAACTGATGTCCAAGTGAGTGTTATAAGATTAAAAACAAACCATATTATTGGGCCTTCCCTGGTGGTGCAGTGGGTTAAAGCACTTCAGTGCGAGTTCAATCCCCCACCCTGGAGGTGATCCACATGGGCCGCAGACCTTTCCTGACCCACCCACTGCTCCCCTCAGCAGTGTACTTCATTGATCTGCCTGTTCTGCTCCCCATTCTGTTTCTGGTGAATCCTCTCACCAACTCTGACCTGTACCCCAGTTCTGTATGAATAAATAAATAAACTTTTTAAAAAATCATACTTGCTATATAACACTTTTATTTGTTTTCACTTTTTGGATTTAATATAAGCTGTGAGCAAATATTCCACTGCTTAAGTGAGAACATGTTTGATATCATTGGGATAAGTCATCATTAGAGTATAGTCTTAGATAACTGAAATAATTTATATATTAAATATAATAGATACACACATATTTATCTGTGCTGAATTTATACTTAAAATGTAAACTTTTAGTGAAATTCAGTTGCAGTGAATCCCTTTGAGGTTTTGATTCTTTTTTTTTTTTTTTGGTGCTGGTATTTGCTTTCTAATTCAAATGTGAATGTATATAACAGGTGGAAACTTTCTGATGAGAAAACTAACATTACTTGACATTAATCTATCAACCCAGGAGGTCGAATAGTATGTCCTGTATTTACCACAACACTTGCAGTGTCCATGAACAGCCTGAAATACTTGGATGAGAGTTTTTGCTCTTGTTCTCCCTATAATCATGTTTACTTTTCTAAGTAGGAGCATTCTGGAAATTGCCTAGCACATTAAGTAGCTCAGAGGCCTGGTTCTGTCACTCAACCCAGTGACTTTAGCAAATTCTTATAGGTCTTTGGCTCCTAGTCTTTTCATCTGAAACATAGGGATGATAGTAAGAGGAACCTTATCACATTGTTCAATGCAGTAAGTAAAGTAATCTGCATAAGTGATTTAGGCTAGAGCACAGTAAATGTTCAATTAATATGGTTAAGATTATTCCCAAGTGTCTGGTTTATTGGATACTGAACACTTAATTTGTTTCTGAACTTCAGTTCTGGCTCAGTCATTTAATATCTGAAATATCTTGGGAAAAGTACTTGTACTGCCTAAGCTTTGGGGCCTGTGTCATAAGGTTATTGTCAATATAAGTTGAGTTATATATGAAATATATAAAAATGACATATACACCCATTGTGTGTAGGTGTATATACACACACACATGTCTTTTTCTAAAGGGTGGTAGGAAGTCCTTCACTTTTCTCTATAAACAATACAGGGGAAAATGTGAGAATGATTCTTTTTACACTGTTGCTTTGCATTTTTGCTTTTTGGGAATGCCCATAATATGGAAATAGAATTTGTAAAACTATGCTTCTTCTTTCCCTTTCTTCTGCCGTCTCTCCGAGGAAGGAGAGATCCTACTTCTTCCCATTTCTGCCTCATTTCTCCCTCGGACTTTCACTTTTTCTTTCTTCTCTTCTTTCCCTCCCATCTCACCACCTTCTTTCCTTCCATCATTTTCCCCTGGCATCTACTAAGCAGCCTCTCTTGCCTCCATGGGGATTGTGAGCGACTGCTCTCAGCCATCCCCAGGGCCTCAGTGTCCATTCCTTCTTCCCTGCTGAATGAAGTCTGCATTTTATCGGCCTTGCTATTCTTGGCATAGAGGCCAATAAAATGGCGATAACAAGTCCCAAATCCCAGTCTGCTGGAAAGCTTTGCCTTGTCAATGAGAGATTAAAAAATAATGGCTGTAGCCTCAGCAAGGCTGACTGCAGCCAATTTTAAAAAGTCCAGATCAGACCATCTGAGCTTTTCTTCTTTATTTTTAAGCTGTTTTTTCTTTCTTTCTTTCTTTCTTTCTTTCTTTTTTTTTTTTAACTCTAATCCTCCATAAGGTCTTGAATTTCCCTCATTAAGTTTTATAGCTTGGAAATGAAAAGGAAAAAGCAGATACATGGTTCTTGCCTCCTGAATTTAATCATCAAACAGCCCCCTTTGAGGTCATTGGATTACAATTAGATTGCACTTTGTCAAAAGCAAATAGAGTGGTTATGTCTTGGGGTTCAAAACCCACGAAGTCTTCCTGTCCGACAGTTACCGTCCAAGGGCTTGACAGAGGAGTTTGCAGTGCTGGCCATTTTTTGCCACTGTGAATTGAATGTCCTCAGAGCACCAGGTCTCAGAATTAGCATTTTCTGCTCAACTGCTTACTTTTGGGGCAGGTGAATATCATCTCCCTTTAAACGTGTCCTGGCTTTCACTATCAGCAAGGTCCTAGAAGGTAGCAGGTACAGGCCACATTTCTCCAACAAGTTCCACTTCCTTCTTGCACTGACAAAAGAGAACTGCATCCTCTTTTTTTTTTTTTTTAAGATTTATTTGTTAATACCTACAGAACTAGGCACAGTCCAGAGGGGCAGGTGCAGTGAGAGGCTTCACCAGAGTCAGAGTGGGGAGCAGAACAGACAGAGCAATGAAGTACACTGTTGAGGGGAGCAGTGGGTGGGTCAGAACAGGTCTGCCAAGACATGTGGGTCACCTCCAGGGTGGGGGATTGAATTCACACTGAAGCAGTTGCCGGTAGCTTGCAGTGCTGCATCCTAACCCATTGCACCACAAGGGAGGACCTTGCATCCTCTTTTTAAAGGCTATTGATGAATCCTGCTGACATGATTTCAATTGGTAATAGGGATAGATAAATGGTGAATGTTTTTTCAGGGGTTGGGGAATTTAAAGTATTATTTCCTTTCATTACTCAAAAATCTCGGTATGTAATCTCTCATTCCCTTGAAAGTCTCAGATCCCTTCTCATCCAGGCATTTGGTTTTATAGCACACAGTTAGAAAATCCTACAAGGCCAGGTGAGAAACAAGAGTAAAGTACAGAAGTGAGATCAGGCATCAGAAGGGATCAGGGGTACACTGGATAACTGGTTGCTCTAGGCTTGGCTAATGAGTAGCTGCCACAAGTCAACTCCATTACAGATCCCCTTTATGTGGTCAGAGATTCCAATGTTTTTAACAGAAGCTGAAAGTCTTGATTAGAATATAACATATCCCAATCTGTAAGTGGTGCCTCTTGTCATTATTATGTTTTTAGCCCTCTGTTGGTCAAACAAAATAGATTTGTGGGTGAGATCTCTGGACTATCATTTTGTGACCTTTTATCAAGGTAACATTTTATTTATAACCATTTTACCACTAAATTATTTATATTGTTGTTTAAATGTTTTATTTTTTTCAGGAATTTTCTTTAAGGCATGCAAGTGTGTTTCTTCTTGCACCTGGCAAAGTACTTGTTGTAGAATTAGGCCCAAGATTGATTTTCTGTTAAAATAAAAAATAAAGACAACAAGACTTGTGGAGTTAGATTCCTGGAGTTCACTGGTATTTGTATGATATACTGAAGGATGTTGAGAATATGATTTTCTATAGCATCTGCCATCCTTTTCTATATGAACTTTGGGAATCCAGTCCCTACTATTAGCTGTTTCCAATAGTGCTCCTTTAGGAGATATTCCTGGGAGTGCACCAGGCTTTTAGTAGATATCTTCCATTATTTTTCTCTATGTAGCATTACTAACATCGAAAGTAGCCATTAAAATCTAAAAAGTTATGTCACAAGGCCAAAGCCAGCTTTGTCTTGTCAGTCCTGAAGTGGAGCATCAGAAGCTATAACTTGGAAAAAAACAAACAACAAAAAAAAACAACCAAAAACCTCCAGATCATGTTGATGCAGCTCTGCTGAGGGGGAGGACAGTTCCCTCATGCTCTCCCGGGGAGTGGCATTATGGGTGATGGACTACTGAAAACAAGGAGCTAACTACCTGAAAGATGTAAGCTCCTTTGCTGTTCCAAAGAAGAACTGCAAAATGAGACTTCTGCAGTAATTCACTCCATTTCTTGCTTCCACTTCCAAAACTTCAGCTCTGTTTTATACATGGGTATACAATAACACAGAGAACAATTATTCAAATTGCAAACAAGTTGACTTGGGCTCTTTGTATCTACTCTGAATTTTTTTTCTAGCTCTTAGTCACCTAATACAAGATTAACATATAAGTACAGTGAGTTTCCCTCAGCATCGTCAAAGTGGAGATAGGTGGGATTTTTGTTGTTCTTTACACAGAGCTGCAGAGTGGGGGATACCACCATCCCCCAGAGTCTGCAAAATAGCACTGTCCCTGGACCCGAGCTCTCTCAACATCCTAACCCCTGTTCTCTCACTACAGCACTACAGCAGGGGGTAAAAGTGCCGCCTCTGGTGTCAGTGGCTGTGTCACCTTGCTGCTTTGATAAAGGCACCTAATCCATTCTGTGTCTCTGGTTCTGCTTCTATACAACATAAATGGAAAAGCTTCCCCTAGGCCTTTGCGGGAGTAGGTGTGGATTGAGTGTGTATTCCAGGACTAGCCCTTAGTCAGTATCTCATCAGCACTGTTACTATATATATATATTTATTTTTTCTTTTTACCAGAATATGGTTTAGCCTAATCCCCAGCCTTTGAACCGTCCCCCTTCTTTTATCATTATCTGCAGTCCACCATGTACATCATTTCAAAACAATGCTTTGTTTTGCCTGGCAACCCAGAAACCTGAAATTATGTGTTCCATGTGGTGAAACTGATCACCCTAGAGAAGGAGCCAGCTTTCAAGGCTCAAAAGAACTTATCCACCAGGACTAGATGCCCTGAGTTAAGTGACTGACAGTCGGAGGTAAAGACTCAGGAAAGAAAAATGCCCTTACTGTAATACCAGATCAAAGGAATCAGATACAAGATCTAAAAAGACAGTGGTCAGATCAGTCAGGTTAGGAGAGCATCTTAAGCCACGTTACCGGGCAGGACCCCGGACCCCAGTTGGAGGAGAGAGGTCTGTCCACTAGTTCTCATTTAATCCCTGGAGCCATTCCCCAGTTAGACCACACTGGACAGCCTGCGTGTGACCATCTGCACAGCCTGCTGTCTGCTTCCATCCAACCTTGTAAACTGACCCCAGAGAAAGACTTGCTCAGTATTTGTAAGTTGGTCTCAAAAGTTTAATATTTTTATCACCTGAAAATTGAGTTTGAGCTGACTCCATGCTATATGAGGCTCAGAAAGGCCTTGCTCATCCTAAGTTCCGTTTCCTCTACGCAGGCTGTGCTCCCACAGGCTGAACTGCTGGTTCTGGAGCCTGCTGGCCTCCTTGCTGCCTCACAGCGGTGACCCAGTCTCTCTCTCTGGAGCTCATCTCTCCTCTTTATGGCATCTTGGGTCTCTACTAAACCCTCTCAAGTAAATTAAGTCCCTCACCTGCCTGTGTCAAGCCATTTTCTATTTTAGCAACTTCCTTGTTTCCATTAAGGAAAGTGTACCCCAGTTTGTAATTATCTTTTGTGTCTTCACTCTTTCATGCACTCACGTAGAACTCCTGTGGCCACAAGTGTAGGTTCTGTCTTATTTGGCCCCCTAATCTCAGGGCCTGGCCTCACTTGCAGTATTTAATTTTGAATGAATGAATGAATAATTTGCTTTTCTTTTCTAAAGGCCCTGGGCACACAGACCTTGTATCAGTCAGGAAGGTACAGAGATGCCATTCTGCTCTAAGGTGTTCACTGCTTTGCTCAGTTTTCTTAGAACCGATTTATGATACATGAAGATAGTCAGCTGAGGCTACGGCTTGCTCTAAAGGAACACATCCAAGCAAGGCAGAATTCAAGGGGTAGTTCTTTAACAACAAATAAATAGAAGTCACCTTAAGAACAAAATAAATATTTCGGAGGAAATGGCAGCATATTATCTAGATTTTCGACTTCAACTCCCCAGTTCCCTGAAGATCTTTTCTCTTTTGCTAATGGATTAACTCTAATGGCTCACCATAATGTGATAGCAGCAAACGTGTTGGGTGGTAAATATCCAACCTTCTTTTTTAAGGACGGCGGGGGAGGGAAATCAAGCTCTGCAATGGAGCGGGCAGTTACGCTTGCCAGGCTAAGAGTTACAAGGACTGTCAGGCCTCCCGCTTCAGGGCAGAAGCTGGCCACCAGCTGGGCTCAGAAGAGATTGCTCCAAGCCCCCTGCCCTGACATTACACAATTAGGTGCATTTCAGTAAGGACTTTTGCCTTTTTTTATGCCATTCCACACTGGCTACTCTCAGAGGCGAGATCCTAGGCTGGATGGACCATTGGTGCTGCCACACTGGGGCAATTCCTGGTCTTTGATGGTCTTAAACAACCTTGCTGAGAGATAAATGTGCTTCTAAGAGGATTTTGAGATAAATTCCCACAGCTATGAAGATAAAGAAACATTTGAGTCTAGTTTTGATGTAAGCAGCAGCCCCAAGTATTTAAAGTCATCTGCTTCATTTATTTTCTCAACTGTCTCTGCACATGCTAAAGACATGGCTGGCTTGACCTGCAGTTATTTCTCTACTTGGTCCTCAGAGAATCTTCACCAGGGTTCCTGAGAGTTGATTCATCTGCGGAAGCAAGCATATGTGAATGTTCTTTTTTTGGTGTTTTTTTTCTGCCGATAGCTCTGCTCCCTCCTCCAGATTCCATGCATTTATTTTCAAATATTGCTATCAGTGCATGGTTTTAAGTAGTAATTAAAATGAAACTTCATATAGAAAGTCAGCTTTTCACTATGAGATTTTTATTAGACATTGGAGGCCTAAGTGACACCATATTTTTGAGGTAAAACTATCCCAGGTAATCAGGTCTTGTTAACCTTGATCCTTATCATGATCCTAACCATGATCCTCACCATGATCTGATCCTAAGACAATTAATTCTACATTAAAATGGGCTGGGTACCTATTATGTACTAGTCCTGGAAGTGTCTGCTCTCACATAGACAGGATGATAATAACATAACATTAAGAAGACAACATCATTTCCTAGGTTTATAACTGCGAGAAATGAAAACACAGACCACACAAACATTGCACAAAATTATCTATAGCAACACTATGTGAAATATCCCCAAAGGAATCAACTGACAAATTCATGTTTTAATAAATGGATAAACAAAATGTGATTTAACTACACAATTGAGTATTATTTGTAAAAGTAAAGGAATTAAGTGTTGATAAATGCTACACCATAATGAATGGAACTTGAAAACATTACACTTTGTAAAAGAAGTCAGACACATAGGCACATAGTATATGATTTTTAAAAAATATTTTATTTATTTCTGCGTACAGAAATGGGGTAATGGGGTACAAGCCAGAGATGCAGGGGTGGCTAGAGGATTCACCAGAAATAGAGTGGGGAGCAGAACAGGCAGATTGACAAAACACACTGGTAAGGGGAGCAGTGGGTGAGATAGGAGAGGTCTGCTGCGCCATGTGGGTCACCTCCCTGTCGGGGATTGAACTCGCACTTTAGCGGCCACAACTTGGCTTAGTGCAGCACTCCAACCCCCTGCACCACCAGGAAAGGCCCTATAGTGTTTGACTCTTATATATATGAAATGTTAAGAGTAGCCAAATCCACATGGACAGGATGTAGGTTAGTGTATGTCAGAGGCTACAGAGGAGAAAGGGAAATAATTGCTGTGCAGTGCAGAGTTTCTTTTGAGGGGATGGAAATGCTTTCTAATTAGATAGTGGTGATGTTTGCACAACATTGTGAATAGACTAAAGACCACTGAATTGTACACTTTAAGGATGAATTTTATGGCTAAGTGAATTACATCTCAATCAAACTGTTTTAAACATTAAGATAGTAAGCAAGGGAAGAGATAACAGGAGTTTAGGCACTAGAATGAGCTCCATTTAACCAGATGGAAATACCTACGGGTGATGTTATTTTAGATTAAGGAGTCAAGAAAAGCCTCTCTAGGGTGGTATTAACATGAGAGTTAAATGAAGAAAAGGATCCAGGTATGTGTAGATTCTGGGGGAGGCCTGTTGCAGAGAAGGAACATGTATGGCATAACTGGCACCTGCAAAAGGCCAGTGTGAGCAGAGCAAGGGAATGATTCAACATCAATCCAGAGATATCACCAGATACCAGTTCTGATAGGGCCTTGTAGAACGTGGCATAGAGTGTTTCTCTTAAAGGGCCACTGCTGGTGATTTCCAAGATTGGGGGATTAGGGTTTAATTACATTTTCAAAAAGACAGCCATTTCTGCTGTGTAGTACATACGTTATAAAAGCAGACGGGTCGGGAGTCCTTGCAGCATTCTACAGCAGAGATGAGGTGGCTTAGTTAGCCCGTGTTAGCTGCAGACAAGCAAGAGGTGGATAGACTTAGAAATGTTTGGTGGTAGAGTTGACAGAACTGAAAAAAAAAAAAAAAATCATGATTCAAAAAGCTTTTACTGGTTGTAACAGAAAGCTAAACCTGTATTTCCAACAAGACTTCATAACACCATTGGTGTTGATAGATTGTCCCAAGCAAGAAACTGCACAAATTTTCACCAGCAGTATGGCTAAATCCATTGGGGGTATAAATACAGTGAGATGCTGCTCTGGCCAAGAGAATGAACCAATGGAAATAGGCAAGATGCCATTCAGTATTAGCTTACACGTACAGAGTTTGTAAACTGACTCCAGTAACGTTAAAGGCCAGATTCGTGGTTGTTTTTATCGATCTCCTGGTGGTATTGTCATATATATATATATATATATATTTTTTTTTTTTTTTGGAAAAGAATATTACATAGTTGGTTACACAGTCTGTGAAACTCCATTAAATTAAAGAGTTGGTTCTTCATTTTTTTAAATGTAAATAATGATTCAATGTAAAGTTAAACAGTAGTCCCAAATTAGTATGTCGATATTTATTAGGGATTTATAGCATTTTTTGCTTCTTGGCTAATTAGATTGATTTGTGTCCAGATGATGTGGAGACTGCTTTAGAATTCTGGGGTTGACTTGGTATGATCATATAGTCTTGGTGTGATCATAAGGCATGACTGTTAAGAACAGTATGCAGCGTTTGTTCTGTTGATAGAAAAACACTGTCATGCTCTGCAGCATTATTCTCACCTCCATTGCCTCTCTGGCCATCCTTGATGGCTTTGGGAACTTCATGTGGCTATTTTGTAAAAGTCTTTTGATTCAGGAGTGAAAATTTACATGTTTTAATACCTGTATTAATCTATTCATTCATTTAATTCTTTAATTCATTTTATTATTTTAATAAATGATTAATAATAAATACATTTCTAACTATGCAGGTGCTATGAAGACAATGCTTAAGACATTGCCTCAAGTCTCAAGACAGTTCTATTTTAATAATGGCGAGATAGGTAGGTGGATCCCTCTAACACAAGTGGTGGAGAATAGCCCTGTTTTATGTTTAAGTAAGGATTTCAAAGTCATGGTAGTTAATGTTTATGGGCTTTTGTGTACTCAATGATTCTAATATTTTATATTTGTCTTAGTTGAATGTTGGGGAATTGGGCCATCTATTATCCTTCCCATTTTACAGATGGCAAACTTTTGTATAAAAAGTAAAGAATTCATTCAAGGTCGCTAAGCACAGGCCGTGGTTGTTCTTGAGACTTTTGCAGTCCTTGCTCTTCCCTGGAGATTAGGAAGCCTTCCCAGTAACCCTGAGCATATTGTTGTCTCCTTGGAAACAAATACACAAAAACTCCCTATTGATTGTTTTATCAGTTTCTAGCAGATAAGAATTGGTGCTGACAGTAATTCAAAGTATTAGCTCTTTGTCAGGCAATTTATTGTGCCTGTGACAGGCAGTGCTTGGGGAGCCTAGAGATTCAGTGGGTTTTATTGTAAACTCCTGGAGTCAATGCAGTACCCTGTTCTTTATTGTGAACATATCAGCTTTACACACATTATAAACTATTGCACTTTCATTTGGGATTCCAGTTCCATTCATTAGTAAACAAAACAGGAAGGAAATTTTAAGTCAGTTTGGCAAGAGTTGTGAGTTTTAAGGCCATTTGGGCCCAGAGGACTGAATCTTAGAATATTACTATTTTTTTGTACCAGAGTTCTAGTGACCTTTAGTTCTTATCTTTAAGCACAATATTTCTTAGAATCTTTCTTATTTGAGAAACTCTCTGATCAAACAAAGTTATAGTATGAAATAGAATCTGTGGCGCTCTGGCGAAGTGGAGGTGGGTTAGGGTATTAAAGGTCTGTCCCTTAGGACCGTATTTTCCCACAGTAGACAAGAAGAGATGGGGATTCATATAGACTGTTAGAGCTTATGCCATTCAATTCATAAACCACTATAAACCAGCAGCTTAACAGAAATTTTAGTTTTCTTGGAGCCACAATATTCCTTTCATTAATTTTATTTACTTTATTTTTCTATATTCTAAACTCTCAAAGTACTTCCAAATATTTTGTGCCATCACCTACCTTTCAAATTAATATCTTGATTAAATATCTTTAATATATATATCATATTCTTTAATCCATTCTTTTTTTAATATTTATTTATTTATTTATGCATGCAATAACTGGGGTATAGACCAGAGATATGAGGGGTGAGAGGATTCACCAGAGGCAGAGTGAAGAGCACAACAGGCAGATCAACTGAAATATACACTACTAAGAGTAGCAGCAGGTGAGACAGGAGAGGTCTGATGTGCCATGTGGGTCACCTCCCTGACCGGGGATTGAACTCGTACTGCAGTGGCAGTGGACAGCTTCATTGCGCTGTACTTTGACCTCTTTAATCCATTCTTGATTTCACATGTCAGGGCAGAGGAGTGTTCCTGAAGCCAAGCAAGCCTACTGCTCTCAACTCAGATGAATTCTGTGTCCTCTCAAAGAAAAAGTCTGGGGCATCATTCTGAAGGCTTCCTCTGACTGACTCTGTTGTGTTGCTGAGAACTTCTTGTCACCAAAGGTGAAAACTGGGTTGGAAATCTGATAGGGGATCTGTATTGAGAGCCTCAAATATGGAGCAGTAGCTGCTTATCCTGGAATCTTCTGCTTGCCTCTTTCTTGGGGTTAGTTCGACAAAAACAGTGGCTAAGCAGAAGTTCCACCAGTGCAGATCTTCTTTCCTTCTTTTTATTATCTTAATAACATAGGTCTCTGGCCCTTTTTTCATCCTATCTCACCAGAGCTCTAATTCCAGATCCATGGACTTGCTCTGTTGAATGAAAAGCAAAAAACAACGTAGGAATACCTGCCAGGGTGTCATTCTTTAGCTCATTGCTCTGTGACTCTTGTAACCTCCTCCAGCTCTCACCTCTCACTTACTCAGTGTCTCACGAACCTGACTTTTGATTTTAAAACTTTAATGCAAAAGAGTGACTTCTGGCCTCTGTGGTATGTGCTAACATCAGGGGGTCTCCATGGAGTTTAAATTAGTAGAGCCAAGTGACAACCCTGGCATGGAAATTCTGAACAAATATTCTCCGCCTACTTCCTGTTCCCCCTCCCAAGCCAGATGATTTATTTTTACATCATTTTTTGCCTTTTTCCATCTCAGTTGTAATCCCCATGTGCTTCCCATCACTAAATCACCCATGTGCCATCACCATAGTCCAGTGCACTCCCCTCTCACCCCTGCCATTTTTGATCCCATTCCCCACTCCACCCCCATAAAATGTCTCTGGTATATAGTTGTTCATTATTATTATTATTTTCTCCCCAAACCAGATGATTCTTATGGAAATAATTTTAGAGTTATACCCTGAGAAACACTTTTCAATCTTGGACAGCTACTGCCATGACATCTATAAATCACTTACCTATTTTGTTTTTTCTTTTTTTTTCCTGAATAATATTATTGACATATAAATACAAACAAATGTCTTATTTTATTTAAGAAGAAATTCCTGACACCATAAGTGAATTTCTGCTAGACTTATAATTTCAAATTTAGCACTTGGATTAGGGCATCAAGATAATCCAAGAGGATAAATGAGGTAATTTCCACTGTCCTGTTTTCACTTCAGTGCTCTAAAGGAGAATTTCATATTTTGAAGCCATCTCAGGATACTCCATAGAGAATCTATACAACAGCATGTGGCAGGCTGTGACTTTTCCTTCCAAGAGTGAAGGAAATTTAAGACATACCATGTATGGCAGGGGACCAGCCTCACTGTCCAATCAGAGCCCAGACCAGGTTGGAATATCAACTAGCTGGAAGAGGCACCTAAACAGAACCTAACTTTTCTCCTTTAACCACTTCAGAGTAGAAAAGAGACTAAGGCTAGCCGCTCACCTGGTATCTTGATTAAATATAATAACTTGACTTTTTAAATGTGAATCATGAATCTAACTTAGCTTTCTTTTCTTCAAATAAGTGTGCTGGATAATGTGAGCCTCTTCTATGAAGAAATAACATCATTATTAAGACCATTACATGTCTTAAATTTGTTGAAATGATGGCGACTTTGGAGTGTAACTCCAAATGCTGAATGTTGGGAAGACTTCTTTCTTTGCTGTGTTCCAAGTAATTACCAGAACACATTCTCTGTATCCCTTAGTTAGAGTGACTCATTCCACTAATAACATAGGAGGATCAAAATTGCAACCTTCGATTGGAATTTACCCTGTTCTTAAACTGTATGTTCCATTGCTAGAAGTTGGAAAGGCTAAAATTATCATAAGCCTAATGGAGATCACTTAATCCATCTCATTTCTCACAGATAGAATGTTTTGAAAGTATCTTAAAGACACTTAGGAGATTTCCATTGCAAAGTAGAGTTCTTCAGGTAAGAACTTTGTTTTAATCCTGGTGCAGGACCAGGAGTATAAGATCATTCTGTTCTTTAACCAAATTGCCTGCATTTCAATAAATAGCATGGTAGTGCTGAAAGTGACTTGACAAGATGTTAGATCCAAAAGCAGTCCCCTCCTTGCTACTTAGTAAGTATGACCTTTTGTAAAATGTTTCCACACTTTAGCTTTTGTTTAGAATAGCAGCATTTACGAGCATTAAGTTTACTTTCAATAGAATGAGGTTCAAACCACAATTTCTGCTACTTACTGCCCATGTCATCTTGGAAAAAATAGCTCAAATTCTTGAAGTCAGTTTCCTCATCCATGTAAACATTACATGGTAATGTTTGAATGATTAAATTAGCTAATATATACAAGGAACTCAGAACTCATTTGCATTTACTGAAATGCAGGCAATTTGGTTAAAGAATAGAAATGCAATGGAAATTTCCTAAGTGTCTTTAAGAAGTTTCAAAACGTTCTATCTGCGAGAAATGAGATGGATTAAGTGATCTCCACATTCCAAAGAATGTGGTGAGGTTCAAAGAGAGGAGTTATATTAACTTCTCAGTGACACTGGGATTCCAGATAAGAATCACAGAATATCCAAAAATGATGGCAAGGGAGGGCATGCCATGAGAATGGCATGTAGGTTAGTGTAAACATGTCATGACTGCTGCAGTTCACAGTGGTCCCAGGGGTGATCAGAATGATGTTATGGAGAGAGAAGAAGGACCAGGGAGGGCTCACCACAAACGGGCCACGTGATGGTTTCTGTTTTCCACAGAGACTGCTGGCCTGGCTTGTCTTGATCTACCATGAGGTCCTTCCATAAAGCTGCTGTGGCATCACTGATGTCTGGCTTTCTTTTCTAATTTCCAGTTGTTATTATGCTCACTCCCTTCCTTTCAAAGTCTTTCTCTTTTGTCTTATCTGGTGGCCTCCTTGAGTCCTTTTACTGGAGGTTTACAGAACATTGCCTACACCATAGTGGGAATTAGTCCAGTGTGTCTGTGAGTATTTGCAATTTAAAAGCTTCCCTGGGTAAAAAAATGCCAAGGACTGAATCAATTATGGTAACATTTAAGGAAACAATGATGGCCAGCCCAAGTCCTTTACTGATGCTCTTCAGATCATAGGTACCCAGTGATGTGCAGACGCTTTATGCTAAGACCAGCTTTTCCTGGAGCAGAAGGAAAATTGAGAGCAGAAGCACAAGGTAGGGCTGTGCTTCTTGGCATTTTCTTATTACTGATCAATAAATAAGGTCAAAATTACTTGGCTAAAAAAAGTAAGCTTTCATGTAAATTCCGGTAAGGCTTTGCTCATTGCATTCCCCCTCATTCAGAATTCATTTTCTTTCATCCCTATATTTGATTTCAATTAAAAAAAAAAAGACAGCTTGCTTAATCTTTCCCACAAACTGATATGGTGTATACCTGAGTGAACGGGACAATTTTCCTTATAAATTATGTATAAAATCCTCAACTGCCGCCTCTCTCTTAGAGACTCAAAGAAAATTCAATTTCTCTTAGCTTATTTTTTCATGGTTCTTGGGATATTCATTTCAGATTTTCCACTCATTTTTATAAATGTCTTATTTATTCAAGCTCTTCATAGAGGAAAGTAATGCTGCACATTGCTGATTTTATTACTCTGGACAGGTTACAATATCTTCTCAGAAGCCAAAACACTAATTGATTTTAAAGTTTCTGTCAATGTTGAGAGGTCACGTGACACATTGGGGAGGGGTTGTGTGGCAGAGTGGTGATTCCTGAACTCGCTGAGCTAGTGGTGCGATACTGATTCTTGCCTCTCCCCAGCCCCTCCCTCACTTTGGGTTCTTGTTGGGACCTTAGCCACTTTCACTTATAACCCCTAACTGTCTGAGCCTATGGCAGCAAGAGAAGGGGAAGCTGGAGCAGAAGCTCTCAATGTAGATTTCATTCTTTTAGTAGAAGCTTTGTTCCAGAAAATTGTGTGATTCTTCTGGTACTCTTTTAGATGTGTTTTGTGATTCTGTCCATCATTTCTCTTAGCAGGCCGTGCTATAGCCATACAATTCAGAGAATTCTAAAATTGAGGAGGGTAGAAAATTAATATCCTTTGTTTTGGTGGCCAGATGTCCTTCAGCCACAATTCCTGATTGTGGGAGACTCTGAGTTCAATGTGGAAGAAAAGGATGGCAGGAGAACTATGTCGTGAATACGAGGAGCCATAGGCCAATGTTTAGTGGCTTATAGTCACTGACCATAATTGACTTATTTCCATTTCCCTCACTGACATATCTTCTAGTTTTATATTTTCTCCCACTACCAAACTCCATTAAGAAAAAAATTCATATCATCAAGGCTTTTATCCTCCTACTTTCTTTGTAATAATTTATTTTCTCTTTAATTACTGAGGTAGATTTAAAAAAAAACAAAAAGATTTATTTGGCCTTCCCTGGTGGCGCAGCAGGTTAAAGCACTGCACTAAGAAGCTTAAGCCAATCTCCGCCTACCCGGAGGAGATCCACATGGCGTGGCAGACCTCTCCTGACCCACCCGCTGCTCCCCTCAGCAGTGTACTTCGTTGACCTGCCTGTTCTGCTCCCCACTCTGTTCCTGGTGAATCCCCTCACCCTCTGCATCTCTGGCCTGTACCCCAATTCTGTACGCATAAATAAATAAATCTTTAAAAAAAAAAAGATTTCCATTCCCACATGGTTTAGAGGTTATAGAAAGTCTGACCCATCATTTCCTCAAGAGGCCCCAGCTATGGTCCGGTTTGCCTCAGCTTCACATTCCTATAGAAATAAGCATGTAGAGCGTAGTGGACGTTTTGAGTAATGGGTCTAGTTCTATTTTAATTACTTGCTTCTAATAGAAAATAAGATACATTTCTCCATGGAAAATCTAGGACCAGGAAAGCCTGTGAAATTAATATATTGATTTACATGAATATCAAATCAAGGAAATAGAAAAGCTCAGTGTAAGACCAGTGATGCTAGAGTTGCTATTTAAGGGCCAACAAGAGAAAAAGAAATAGACAAGATGCCAAACCAAGCTAATGAGCCAAATTTGGAAAAATATATGTTTCAAGTAAAGTCAAATATCTGTTCACTGGGGCATAGATAGCTTTGCTTCATTCTATTATTTTTTTGCTTTTCCATGTTAATTAATTTACTGGGTACTCTCTTACTAGATACTTGACACACTTATGTCAAGTGTTTGAAATGGAAGCAGAGTAAAAAACAAACAAACAAATATGTAGTCTGCGGTACTGTTATCTACAGATAACATGCTGCAGTGGAGAGTGAGCTAGACATTGGGGGGTTGAGCCATGTTCTCCAGGACAGATCCCCCATGTGGATTCCAGCAGGGAGCTCTTCTCTGTAGTCTGCTGAGCTCCAACATTGATTCATTTGCCTTGCTGAACTCACTGTGTAGAAAATTCTGCAATTCTAATTTTTTAGATTCAGAGGATTCCTTAAGTTTTCTAAGTCTGCCAATACAGACATAAAAAATAACCCATTGATAGTTATTGACTTTTGTGAATACAAGGATGAGGAGGAGCAATTTGGGGTCCAGTTTGGAGAAAGTCATTTAGGTTGTAGAGATCTTCCTGATAGAAGTCCATGGTGTAAAATAAACTTCTAGATGGGCAGTTGGAAAATGATAATGTATGGTTCATCTTCTTGGGCACTTTTGATGAAAGTGCAGAGGAGATGGACATTCAGGTGTAGCACATTCAGGTGTATTACTGCTTATTCAAAAGCCCAAGCCAAAAGGAACCTCTAAAATGTTTCATATTTTGAAGGGAGAGGCCATGCTTTATACTTGGAGGTTTTACAACTTCTATGTCATGCATTGGCATGCACACAGTAAGCATTTGCAATGATTTGTTGAATTGAACTTATTGTCTAAGAGAGCCAATGATGAGTTAGGTTACATTAAACAATACGTGAATATCCAGACTTGCCCTGGATATTTGATGCTCTATGCAGGCCTCACTTTCCTTTTCTGATCTTCTGTAGAGCCACTGGTGGAAGGCTCTACATCCTCAGGTCATTTCCTCCAGTTTCAGCTTCTAGAGCAACTTTGATGAATGCGTTTTGACTGGGACAGGAAGCTCAGTAGCGTAATGGCACTAACATTTCTCTGCTGCCTTTGAAGTCATAGCTCGGTAGTCTTGCCCTTTCCTATTTCATGGATTTGCTTTCTCCATTTGTTCTTAGTTGATTAGGAAATTGCTGAACACAGAACTTCTCCCTGTCCATAAATATCACCCAAGTTACACAGCATAGTGAGAACACTGCTATTTGTTTGGTTCAATGATTTTGGGGCTTTTTGCAAATTAAAGGATTTGAAAGGATCTAATATGGTCATATCATCAGATAAATCTTCAGGGTCATGTTCTCACCTTGGGGTTTTCATTTATGTTAGTGTAATAGAAGTTATACTCGCGCATCCAAGGACAGGAATTAGTTCTCCATTAGGGACCAGATGCCACCACATGGGGGATGAGCTTCATTTCTGAGTGTGAAGCCTTGCTTTTGTATTTCGGGATTTCAAATTGCTATGCTCTACTGTGTAACATGGTTTCACTTTCTAAAGGAGTTTTGAAAGGAATTTCTGTTTTATTGGCACTCTGTCATATGCTTCCTTACTAAAAGATAGTGGGCTTTTCAGCTGTAGTTGGATTTCGCGGTGATATTTGGAATGGTTGAAATTTAGTAAGTCTAATGAAAAATTTGTTGCATGCTCTCTGTGTACTTTCAGGTTTGTATTAGGTTTTTTGAAGATGGGGAAAAAATCTCTCTTGGAAGAGAAGTTAAAATTTAGTTAGAAACAAAATCATACATACAGGAAACCACAAAGAAGGTAGAAGTGTCCACAGAAGTGCTTATCTATGTGGTCACAGATGGGAGGGATCACAGAAACCTAAGAAGCCCTGTGATTAGCCTGGCAAAGTGGCCCCTAAGGAATTAGTGATATTTTACACATTTCCAGCTGGATTGATAGACTATATATTATAAGAAAATGACATTATCCAAACCTCTGCAAGCTGTTTTTAATTGCAGGCTTGCAACTAAAACCATTTGTGGTTCTTTAGAAGTTTTATCTCCTCTACAAAGCATTTGTCAGAACAAATCCAAAAACTCAGCTTTTCCCCCTTCTTTAGAGTATCTTATTATTTGTTCTTATATATTTAGGCTTTTTTTTTTTTTTTTTTACAATGAGATGATCTGTGCAAATCCTCTTAGAAGAATGACTGCTACCAATTTTTGTAATTGTTCCCATTATAACTTAACTCATTTCTACTTAATACATTATTGGTTGTGATTGTTTTTGTCTGTGCTGATCAAAATCTATTAATTTTGTTTAGACTAGAGACCAGTACTTTACTGTTTAGAAGGGATACATGACAAGAGCAAAAACTATACTCTCTGAGCTTCTTGGGAAAGGAAAAATAATGGATGCAAGAAACTTGAAGGAGAAGTAGTAAGTGTTGGGATACATATAGTGCAATTGACTCTGGACACCAAAAGAAAATAGTAAAAACAAGAATGATTAGAGAATGAGAAAATAGAATCTAGAATTGGACTTTTAAATGTTGGTGGAATTTGAAAAGGCAGAAAGGATGTCACCTGTGACTCTGGGCTTTGGAAGAGCAGTTGAATGTGTCAGCAATATTCATTAAGCATCCAGAAGGCAAACTGATGGGCATCATGAAAAGAAAAAAAATCATGGAGAGCAGAATGGAGAAAATATTTACTATTTCATTTTAACCTTTCAAGTAAGAGTTGGGTGGAGCTATTCCTATTTTACAGCGGCAACTGCAGCTCAGAAAGAATAATGACATAGGTTGAGTCTAAGCCTGAATCTTCACAACTGTATGTGTCTGTTCTCCCCATGCTGTCTACCCAGACATTTTGCCATACCCTGTGGAGGGGAAAAAAAATAATGTGGTCATGGATTCAGAGAACCCCACATTCAGATACAGACAAGAAGATGCAGATGTGAAAAATTGCCATGCAAGACTGTCCATCATGGCCAGAAAAGAAGGTCAGATAGTCCCCTGCATTCAAGGTCATCAAAAGAGGAAGGGATGCGCTTAGAGCTTGACTTAGCACTGGACTAGGTTTTGACAGATTTTATACTGGCCTGTAAGGTGACCATGACCAGCACAGGGATTTATGAATTTTAGCAATCTCAGTATCTAGTATAAAACATCAGGGCTAGTTTGCTGCTGCTCTTGACTTTTCCTGTTTACATCTCAGGTAGAATCCAGACAGGTAGGTAGTGTGGAATTAGATGGTGTTCATTGGAGAAATGAATGTGCCCAGAAAACAGAAGTGTGAGAGCCTGTTTATCTGCCTTAATCAGGTCTGGGAGAGGGAGGGGGTTGCTGTAATGGAAATAAGTAGAATAGGCAGTTTTATGCCCTAAGTATTTATATCATCTATTAAAGATATTGCTATAGTCCCTTTTCAGTGATTTGCTGGGCAGTTAAATTCAGACTTCAGTTCAGTTTAACACCCTGAAGTGGTTGTTTTACATAATTTATGTCACCAGGTTTCATTTTGAACTACAATCTGACCTTCACAGGGTGAGAAAGAAAGAGACTGCCAGCTGAGACCCTCCTTGGTCCAGTGAGACCCCCTACAGGAAGATAGGGAAACATGGTTTCTTCAAATTGAAGTGTCAACCCCAAGCCCAGGGGTTGGGTTGTAAAGGCAGATTTATTTGGGAGTACTGAACCCAGTGAGGTGTTATCTGTTAGTATCCATCACTAGACAGCTGTCTTAGTGTATATGTCTTGTCTCTACCATTAGGCTATGGACTTCACAAAGGTGGGCACCACATCTTATGTCAGACCAAGCAGGTCATATCTGTGTTCTGGCCTTCCGCAGCAGTTGCTTCTTTCATCTTGTACAGAGAGGAGGTGTGAGAGGAGGCAGGAAGAGGAATTACAATAGCAGCCATGCTCAGACTTTCCTTTAAAGTAAGTCTATTTTCCATTCAGTGTACTATATCCTCTTAACCTCTTTATACTCATATTCATCTGTTCCTATACAAATTTCTTAGTCTGTGTGAGTTGTTATAATAGAATATCATAGACTGGGTAGCTTATAAACAATGACATCTTATTTTTCCCTGGAGACTAGGATGTCTAAGATCAAGACTCCAGTAAATTTGGCATCTAGCAAGGCCATCCTGTTTCATCAGCAGTCGTCATCTTTCTGTGCTCCTCATGCTCAGGGTCCATGACCTAGTCACCTCCCAAGGACTCAGTTCCAAACACCATAACATCAGGATTCACTGTAACTTGTGAATGTTAAAGGAACACACACATTCACTGTGTGGCCTAACTCTATTCATATATTAATTATACATCTTCCTTGCTGTCCACCCTTCCCTCTTCCTATTCAAATTCCTATTAACTGATGGACATGCTTTATTTGTGTTTGCCCAGCACCCCTACTTCTATTAGGTAATTGTCTTTTCCCCATCCATGGGTGGGCAGTCATGTCTTGCTTTGTTGTTAGTCCTCCTATGGTAGTCTGTCTACAAGGTGAGCCCAAAGCCAACAGAGTCAGCAGGAAAAGTGTCTTTGCTCCTGGCATTACCAGTGGTGAGGGCTGTGTGTGTTTAGCGCTGGAAATGTCCTTTTCCACATATGAAGAGAGCTGCCAGAGAGAGAAAAGAAAGGCTGAGGAACTGAATGCAGAAACACATGTGGAACATGTGCTTGGGGAAGCAATATGAGAACATTAGACCTCTAAGTCATACCCAGTGTGGTAAACCATCATAACCT
>NW_004567117.1:25929068-25935681 GCF_000260355.1 Condylura cristata | reverse complement strand
CTGCTCCTCTGACCTATACCCCGGTTCTGTATGCATAAATAAATAAATAAATCTTAAAAAAAAAAAAGAGTGCATTATTTGAACAACTGGATCAAGACTGCTTCATACTAACACTATTTTTGGAGTTTTGGTCAATCAGTAAATAGCTATTTTCTTTTGAGTTTCTCCTATCTGAGACTCAAAAGTTCCTGTACTTTAAAGCTTAAATTTTATCTTTAACCTTTCCTGATGGAGAAACCCTACGTAGAAACTTCATTTTCTTCTCTGAATTGTCATTTTAGTAGAATTCTGTCTACTAGACATGTTGAGATTTCTTTCTTTTTGAAAAGATTTATTTATTTATTTATTTATTTAGAC
Source organism: Condylura cristata (assembly GCF_000260355.1). Taxonomy (NCBI): domain Eukaryota; kingdom Metazoa; phylum Chordata; class Mammalia; order Eulipotyphla; family Talpidae; genus Condylura; species Condylura cristata. The sequence continues at coordinate 25,935,324 of NW_004567117.1, read as the reverse complement.
ATACAGAACTGTAGTACAGGCCAGAGGTGCAGGATGGTGAGAAGATTCAGCAGAGTCAGAGTGGGGAGCAGAACAGGCAGATCGATGAAATACACTGCTGAGGGGTGCAGCGGGTGGGTCAGGAGAGGCCTGCGCCCTGTGGATCACCTCCATGGCTGGGGATCTAACTTGCACTAAAGTGGCTGCGGCCATCTTGCAGTGCTGTGTCCTAACCTATTGTGCCATCAGGAAGGCCATGTTGAGATTTCTTACAAAAAATCCTCAAGTTTAAAATAGTGTTTTCTTCACTGTTCTAAGTCTGGTGCCTGGGTCTGCAGGCTTAAGTCAAGTATTCCATAAAGATCTGACTGCTTCCTGTGAGATCTACAAAAGTAAGGATGCTTTCTAACTAATGGGACTTTGATACTCTTTCTATGACCTGAGAAGTCAAAATCCACTTCTGGCAGGTTCTGGGTCTTGAACTGAGAGGCTGGTAATGGTAATAAGATGCTCCCTTTCTCTGCATCTTGTATTCTAGGTCTTGTTTAATCTCCCACACGTTGGCTAGTGGGATTTGGTCCCCATGACTTGGTGGATACTAAGATCAGATGAGAACACTCTGGATATGTGCCTCACCTATGTCCCACCTGATAAACTCAGACTCCTGGGTTTTCTAAATTCAAGTGTAATTTTCACACTCAGACAAAGCAATTCTAAAAGCCAAGCGTGAAGAAAATCCAAACTTGTCCCTGAACCAGTCGTTTATAATCTAAAACAACAACAACAAAAACAGTTTGACAACAAATACCTAGAAGGAGGTTGTAATCTATAGTCTGGAAGGAAACAGAAGGCTATAATAAATAAAAACAACAGCAAGAAGTCCTACAAGTATGTAATCTGAACTATGTAATTTATTTCTGTTCTATACACTGAGTGCTGTGTGCCCGGGTGGCCGTAGTTTCAAGTAGAGGATAATTTCCAGAGGACAGTTTCAAGTAGAAGATATTCTTTGCCTCTGAAAACACATGCTGCACATCTAGCACAGAGCTGGTACATATTTGGCATGGCAGAATCTCCTTTTTTTTTTTTTTAAGATTTATTTATTTATTCATACAGAACGGGGGTACAGGCCAGAGGCTCAGGGGTGGCGAGAGGCTTCACCAGAGACAGAGTGGGAAACAGAACAGGCAGATCGACGAAGTACACTGCTGAGGGGAGCAGCGGGCGGGCCAGGAGAGGTCTGCCACGCCATGTGGTCACCTCCGGGGCAGGCAGGGATCGAACTCATGCGGAAGCGGCTTTAGATTCTCAGTGCTGTGTTTTAACCCGCTGCGCCACCAGGGAGGGCCAGAATCTCCTTTTTACCTTGTACTTGTGAATAATGATAAAAAGGTTTAGTTTGAATCAAAGTAATAAGATTCAGTTCTCTAAACTTGCCAATCTTCTATTTTCCTTTCTGAAATAAACATTAAAATTTCTGCTTCAACCATATTGTGGGGAAAACTATTTGAGTTCACAGATGGGTCTTAGACACAGAAATTCTTTCAGCCCTGGTCCCAAGGCCCCTTTATACAAGCTTAGCCAGTGGATGGCCACAGCTGTTCCCAGGAGCACGGCCACACCTGAGTTCTTCTTGGTGCCAGCTGCTTTAGTGGGATGTAAGAGAATCAGGATACATTCAACTTATTCTGTGTCACTTCCAGTCCAGAAACACCCAGTGCTGACACCCTACCTTTTATCCCTCTAAGCTAAGAAGTTAGCTAATCATAGGATTTTAGAGTTTAGAGGTTATAGGCATTTCAGTTGCCAAAGATGAGCGTGAGGGTTTATAAATGAGCAGGCCTTTCATCATAGCTCTTTCTCAGGAGGCTTTGGAAAAGGACTTTTTAAGATGGTAGATAGAAGTGCTTCTTTTTTATCTACATTACTGATATGCAATGACTAGAGAGGGGGAAATTGACATGTTCTGAAGGAATTTATAGACCACGCCTCCCAAATGTAGACAACTGTTCATGTTACAGAAAAGCTTTTCAACATCTACTAGATTAATTTTTATGTATTTCTTATTTCTTGGTGCATTTTATTTACTTGACTTCATCATCATTTACTCCCCCACGCTGTTACAGGTTTCAGTGGTTTCTCTGAAAATTTACTGTTCTAGAGTACCATTGAATATTTATGTGAATTAGCAATCATTGTTAGAAATTTATTATGTTGTATATTGATAAAAAGAGGTAAGATAATAATGTGCAACAGCTAAGAAAATGAGTTCTATGTGAAAGAAAACTGGACACAAACAGCCATATATGATTTTATTTTTATGAAACATCTAAAATAGGAAATTGCATAAAGGTAGAAGGTGATTGGTGATTACTAAGGGTTATGGTTATGATGGAGATTAGTGCTAATGGGCATGGGGATTTTGAGATGCTGGGCACTGTTTTAAAATTGATGGTGGTGATGGTTGCACAACTCTGTATATACTAAAATTTTAATTGCATAGGTTTAAAAGATAAATCTATGATATTTATTAGTTTACTAGGGTTACTGTAAGAAAGTACTATATATTAGTGACTTAAACGATAGCCAATTATTTTTTTCATAGTTCTGGAGACTAATAGTGAAAGATCAAGGTGTCTGTCAGGGATGGTTTCTTTTGAGGGCTGTTGCAAAAGACTATTCTACTCCTTTTAACTCCATTTGTAGATGCCTGTGTCTGCATGTCATTTTCCCTCTCTTTCTACCTGTGTCTCTCTAGCTACCTGTGTCCAAATTCCTGCTGTTCTAAGGACAACAGTCATGTTAAGTTAGGGTCACTATGATGACTGCATTTGAACTGAATCTATAAAGACCTGACCTCCAAATATCATCGCATTTTGAAGTTTGGGGAGTTAGAACTTCAGCATATGAATTTGGGAAGAGGATAAAAGCTGTTACAATGTGTTAATTATAGCTCAATAAAAATGTTAGTTTAAAAGGAAGGAAGAAAATAAGAGAGGAAGAAAGGGAAGGAGGGAGGAAAGAATAGGGCCATAGTATCAGGTTTCCTGTGTTCAAATCCCTGTTCTTTTAATGATGTGACATTGAATGTGTTACAGAGATTCTACAGTTCGTTCTTATGGTTCGTTCTGTTTTTTTTTTTTTTAAACATTTATTTATTTATGCATACAGAACTGGGGTACAGGCCAGAGGTGCAGGGGCGGCGAAAGCCTTCACCAGAGACAGAGTGGGGAGTAGAACAGGCAGACTGATGAGGTACACTGCTGAGGGGAGCAGCGGGCAGGTCAGGAGAGGTCTGCCACGCCATGTGGTCTTGGTCTTCTCCGGGGCAGGCGGGAATCGAACTCATGTGGAAGTGGCTTTAGCTTCTCAGTGCTGTGCTTTAGCCTGCTGCGCCACCAGGGAGGGCCCTCGTTCTGTTTTTTTTATTTGTAAAATAGTGGTAATGAAACTTCCATCATACGTTTTTTCAGAGGGTTAAATTTGTTTTGTGATGAACAACATGCAAAGGGAAATCTGATTATTAGGACATGGATATTCCTCTCATAAACAGCATAAATTACTTCTTAGCTATTAATGAGATACTGAAAGTAGTATCTTCCAACATCAATCCTAGGGGTGGTGAGTTTTGGAACTCTCCATTTGCTTCTTCAGTTCTTTATCAAGCACTCATTGACTTAAAGATTGTATTAATGACACTTTGTACTTTATGTCTATATAAAGAAAGAATTTATGAGTTTTGATTATCTTCTCTTACTCAATGTCTTTTCAGGATTTACTTTCTCAATAAAATTCTTAAACTATGTTTTGTTAGGAAGAGTTGCTGTATGAGGAGAAAGAGTGAGTCATTTTCTATTTGAGTGTTTTCCATTGAAAAAAGAAAAAAAAAATCATGTACAATTTAGATGAGAAGTTGTGCTTGCACATCTAGCTGGTCTCAGTTCTACCCCAAAGAGAATGACGAGGGTGAACATGTATGTTAGCGATCTAAAAGGCCTCAAGGCAGCCTATTGGAGTACACAGTCATCAAGTTTGTTCCTAGCTACACAGTAATACTCTCTTTGTTCCAGAACACATGGCATCATGGTCCTTTTCACGAATCTACTAGACTCTCCTTCCCTCCCAAAACCTACCTAAATTCTGCTTAGACTGGATTTTATTTCACCTCATCTTCATATCTTTCCTACATATTTGCTGCAACAATCTGTCCTCCTTTCTGACATTCCCTTTTGCTTTCTATTTTTGTTTCAAACATAGTTATTTCTTTTTCAGTATTATTCTCCAGACAGTTCTCTCACACTAAATACAACTCTTTTATTTGTGAAAATGTATATTATGGGACGACATGTGCCTTGAGATTGAATGTAAAAGGAACTTACATTTGATATTTTAAAGTACTTCATATATCTCCATATGCATTTCTTTTATGTATATAATATTTTTATATTAATATATATTAAATGAGTGTCTGACACTTTGTTAGACATTAGTAGCAGAAGTAAAGATACATAAAACACTTCTCTAATCCTTAGGGGGCTCAGAATCTTAAGAGAAATATATATTTTATATATATGTGTGTGTGTGTGTGTGCGCGTGTATGTAGATACATACACCAGACAAGTATATGATCTATAGTATCATGCAGTTGTGAGAGGTTCCATAAATGAGATATACATAAATTTCTTTAGAACAAAAGACAAAACCTATCTTGTACACAAGAATAAAAGCTTATTATGGGCTGATCCATCCAATTGTACTCCTCTAAAAATCACTCCTACATCTCTAATTTCCTATTATCTGGAGCATCATCATGGAAGTAATAGGGATGTTAAACCAAACTGTAGGTCTAATGAGAATAGAGATGAAATTATTCTTTGGAGTGAAATAAATAAACTAAAATAAACCCGTCTTCTATAAGCGAATGCCCCAGCAGGTAGCTTACTAATGAAAACAATGATTTCCAAGGGTTTGTGCATTTCAAAAGTTTTGCCAAACTGCTAGTTTTTCCAATGCTTTTCATTGGAAAAAAAGCAGACAATATGATTAGATGACTTCAGCATTGCTTTCACATCTGAAATTGAAGGAAATGATGAGGACAATTACCCACTCCTCTCCACACCCCTTCCCCAATGTGCAAACTTGTTCAGAGTGGCACAGGCTTGACATAACTAATTGGGGCAAATATTCAGCGCAAGGCATGGGAAATTAACCACCAAAGTCTCATTAGCATTAATGGGAATTGCACAGCTAATTCCCTCCCCATTGTGCGCAATATTTACTTCATAATGTTTATCCTGACATTCTACAACTTCCAGCAGGAAGCAATGATTTAGGGGCATGGGTTTGAAAACCCTGTTGGGTCCCATGTCAGCTCCTTGATCATACACCCCAAGAATGACCTCTCAGTGCCCTCACTGACTTGGTGAGAGCCATGTATACCTCTTGCTCTGCCAGTGCTTTTTCCTCCACCCCCACCCACCTACCCGTTAACATTGCAGGATACGCATAGACGTTGTGCTGATATTTTCTGAGAGATTTGAGAATTCCAAACTCAAGATATGAGCAATCTGGAAGAATCGTCTTGGCAGGATTGTATCCAGAGGCTAGTGTCCTTTCTCTCCCTCTCTCTGTTTTTCATAAATCACTCCACTGATGTCAGAATCCTTTATGACTACAATTTTCTTAGACATAACAAGCTTCCTACCTGCTTCATTGTAATAGTGTTCAGGGATCTGTGTTGTTATAATATCCAAATAATTCACTTTTTAAATTTATGACTTTCCCAGAAAATGGAAAGTTCTTTCACTCTATAATTCCCCTTGCCCTTTCTAAGAGTGTCTTACTTACATGAGACTACGGGAAACACCACAGAGCTTATGCAAGCACCAGTATGCCTGGGATTGGTCATGCTGGTACTACAGTCATTCACAGGGTAACTCATGCACACATGATTGACCCCAACAAAACCTTGGATGTGTTGAAAGTCAAAACCAGATAATTCTAGTTACATGAATCCACTTGTAGTATTTAGAAACAGGTGTGTACAATACACACCAGTACATAAAAAATAAAATTACATGGGCCCTCCCTGGTGGCACAGTGGGTTAAAGTACAGCACTAAGAAGCTAAAAGTCAATTCTGCATGAGTTTGATCCCTGCCCTGGAGGTGACCCACATGGCGTGGCAGATCTCTCTTGACCCGCCCACTGCTCCCCTCAGCAGTGTACTTCATTAGTCAGCCTGTTCTGCTTCCCACTCTGTCTCTGGTGAATCCTCT
>NW_004567117.1:25905568-25928953 GCF_000260355.1 Condylura cristata | reverse complement strand
TACATATAAACCAGCATAATGATTAACAAAGGTATAGATCAGGGACTAGATGGGAACATAAGGTGGCTGTTGCATGTTAATCATGCAGTAAATCAGTAATCACTGCTAAATCTTGTATACTTTATATATTTACTTAACAAGAAAATTAAAATGTAAGCAGAGAAATACATTAGCACATAGACCTCTTCCTTCCTAGTTATCTTCTTTATCTTCCTAGTTAACAACTTTATGAAACAGTTATTATCCACCGTGCTGCTTTTCCAAATCAGAATAGAAAATGTAGTCATAGTTCTCCATGTTTCTCTTCGTCCTGATGTGTGACAATGGTGGTAAAGAAAATTTAAAATGTTAAAAGAATTGTCATTTTTAAATTACAGCTAAACCAAAGGATGATAACAAAAGTAAACAACTCTCATTCAGTTTGGGAAAATTAAGTACCACATGAAGTGCTGAGTCTTTCCTGGTGGCATGTCTGCCAGCAATATTTGACATGTCACCCTGCCTTGACGGAAGCAATCCCGCCTCAGTGATGATAGGCGACTTACCTCTAGATTCCTCTTGAAGATTAGTAGGGGGAAATTCAGTGGTGAGAGCTCTGCCAGAAGCATTCCTTTTGAAATTGCAATATGAGTAACTCTGTCAACACACAGAAAACTTGGACTCGAAAATATCCCTCTTATTAAAACTCAGGCTTCTGAATCTTGCTTAGGGGTTAGCATGTGAAAAGTGTGGCCTTTCACCTGTTGGGCTTTTGCTGGAATCTCCAAAGGGGTGACTGAGAGAACGTGCCCCTGGCACTGCTGCCTCATTCAGTAGGAATCAGAATAATAATGATAATAATAATAATAATATTTATGCTTCGCCTGCTAAACTGTCTTTTCTAAAAAAACACCACAGGCATTCTCAATTCCCTATCTCATCACTCCTTCTTTGGGTCCTATGAAGCAAAAAGACTTTGTTTAGCTCCTATTTACATATAAGCAATGAGAGTATAATAGTTTTGATTTCATTTGTTGGCCAGCGTTAAACAGTTGCCGCAGATAACTAACTGGTGACACCTCTCTGACCCTTCCTTGAATGTAAAAGTATTTTAAATCCTGTGAAACAAAAAACAAAAAACAAAAAACAAAAAAAAAAAAGAAAAGAAAAAAAAAGAAAAAAACCTGCAACCTTAGGTTTTGGGAATAAAAGTATATGAAAGAGTTACCTACAGCTGAATGAAAAATACATTATTTTTTCAAAAGCACTTTCCAAGTAGCTTAGGTCTCTATGCTTCCCCTAGTCAGTCTTTGTGCTCTCTCAACCTAGGAGTCTGCCCTGAGGTGGAGGCTCTTCGGATGCAGGCACTGACGCTTCATTCAGCCCTATTTGATTTCATCAGGATACCACTGAACATGAGATTTGATGCCTGTACCCCATAGAAAGCAATAGAGAAAAGATGAGTGCAATTTATAAAAATCCCAGTTTTCATTGTCTGGGTTTTCCAAACCGAGTTTAGAAAAATCTAATTTCAGTATTTGAGACAATCTAAGACCCAAATGCCTCTTGGTTCCCCCTTCAAAGACCTTCTGCAGCTCCTTGCTCAGACGTGGCTCCTGTCTCCTTTGTCCGCAGGAGGGTACATGCTGCTTTATGAGCCTCTAAAAGAATCAAAGTGACCCTGGGCTCAGGAAGATTTATATCATTCATGCACACGTTTCATAAAGGTAGGATTTGATAGTTTTTGACTATTCTAGAGGAACTGTTGCATTCAGTTCTGTTTAGACTTCAAAGGAAAAAAAAAGAAAGAAAAAAAAATGCTGGCGTTGTTCCTCACACAGACCATTTTGCTATTTAGGCTAAGTTTAGATGCTTTGTAATGTTCTGTGACATAAGTGAGGATTGTGCATGCCTCACCATTCATGCTGATGTCATAGAGTCATCTGATTTTATTATTCAAAGAGTATAGAGATGTATATAGATATTGAATATTTACAAAGTAGAGCTCTTCTTTATTGTATTCGAGAACCAACGATTTAGGAATAAGTAACCTCAAGCTAGGAGAAGAAATATTAATTTAAAGTAAGTGCTCATCTGGTTATTTTTTGTGGACACAACATGCACAATATTAGCTTGTACCTTATTATGAAAATGATGTACAATAAGAGAGTTTTGATTTGTTTCCTAGGGGCTAGATTGTCCTTCCACTGATCTTCTTGGCATTTTCCTAACAACATCTGAACTAAAAACATTTCAGATGACTTAGAGTATCCCAGAGCCAACGAATTATTTCAGAAATGGTATAACAATTCCCTTCTCAGTCAGCTTGTTAAAACTGGACAGTGGTCTGCTTACAAATTTCTAATCCTTCCCTGCACCAGAGGCTATGTCTGTTTGTAACCCTCCGGTGCCAAGCACATAGGGCTGAATTTTTTTCCCACATTTCTTTTCTTTTTTTGGTTAACTTCCTGTATCTTTTGAGTCAGTGAATATGCAGATCTAGGGCAGAACTTGGCTGCCTTCAGCTGCTCTTGTAAAGAGATCAGCTAAGCCAGCCTGAGAGGCTCTCTAATTGGAGGTTTATGGTAATGCAATTGTTCCCCACCTGCAAAGCAGCTCTCAGCACTCCAAGCGTGCAAGAGGATAGAAAGCCAGGTTGATGGACAGGCAGTCCCAGCCCAACCTTGCCTATGTTGGAATGGCCCAAGGTCGGCCCATCTGGCAACCCCACTGCTCCAAATTGGTGTTGATTACCATCAATGTTGCAGCAAGATGCTGCCAACTCATGGGCTTTGTTGTACTCTTGGAATTTGGGGCTCACAATCTTTCTCCAGATAACAGGGAAAAAGGAAAGGCAGGCCCCCAAACTGGACCCATTGAGGATGCAGCCATTTTTTGAAGTCACATGGGGTGTGAGTGTGGGGTAACTAGTGAGACCTAAGGAGAAAACGAGAAGTGGAAATATCCAGGCAGTTGGAAGGAAGGATTTATATCAAAGTTTATAATCTCACTTCTGTTAGTTATCTATCAACCAGTTTATTTAGTGGTTCATGAGTTTCAAATATGAAGTAGCTTTTGTTTTTACAAATAACTTCTTTCGGTTCCCTATCTCAAGTCCCTTCCAGTTGGGATACATAGCCCAAATGACCATAGTCTCATTAAACTCTTTAAAATCATCCAATCTAGTTAAAAAAGTTCAGTGTTCTTTCCTTGCCTGCCAACAGCAAAGTCTTGAGCTGTTGGGACGTTTTCCATCCAGTTGCGGTCCTTGCCCAACTCTGGGTGTGTCTCCCTCTGGGACGGGGCTGTACATGGGTTGGGCAGGCTGAGATATTCTGATTTGGGCCACATGTTCTGAGCTGTGGACACACATGTCTCTAGTGCCTCTGGTCGATAAGGGGATATTGGCCTCTCCAGAAAGTGTGCAGAGGTACAGATGATATGTGCAGCTTCTATCGAGAAGGGCCCATTTCTCCCCTGACCCTTGTTTTCACTCACTGACCCTATCACAGAATATTGATATCTTCTTTCTTTAACCTGACAGTGGCCCACTCCTACCACATCTTTCCTTGGACATCAGAGCTTTCCCTGACTCACGGCTCCCTGGGTAGCTGCACAACTCCTTCTTCCATTATTAAGTTCTGTGTCCCTTCAGCATCAGACCCAGAACCCACTGAGGAATTCTTACTAATGTTCCACAGGTGACTGAAAACTGAATCAGTTATCTTCTGCCTCCATCCCCATGTTTTCATCTTCAAACTTTCTAAAACTAAAGAAGGTTCATTTCCGTGTACACATCTGACTCAAGGCCAACATGGCAAACTCTCCCAAGAACTTATTACCAAGTACCTCGCATTATTTTGTCCTTCAGCAGTGCCAGAATAGACCTCAAGATGCATACCTCCCTCTTGAAGGCATGCCATATTTGATAGATGCAACTCTTTCCACTCCTCTTACTTGGCTTTTTAAAGCTCCCTCTACTTGGAGTTTTATGTTATTTAAATTTAATGTAACTTCCTATGCCTTTATGCCTAATAAGGGTGTAAATCTACCAGCTTATTCCTTGTTTTCTATTTTCTTATATGTTTCATTTTGTTTTAATCTGTTTTTCCCCTTGGTCTTTCTTAGAAATGGACTACAAATCTATTATCTTATTAAATTGTAACATTAATTAACATTTTTTTGTTCCTAAGACAATGCAAGTTCTTACCCAAATATTATACTTATCCTGTCCAATAGCCTTCATTTCTTCTAAGGTGTAAATTATTTTTCTTTTGCTTTCATATTCTATTTGAATGTACATGACCGATGCATTGTGTTATTGATTCTCCAAACACTGTATTGATGTGGGCTTCATTTAGGGGACATTCTATTTCCTTACTAGATATAGTTAGTATTCTAGATTGTCATTTTCTTTCACCTCTTTTTTTTTTTAGAGGTCATCTGTTGCTGCTTTGAATGTAATAAGTCCTATTACACTTTTGTGATTTTTATCTTTCTTTTTTTTTAATTTATTTATGCATACAGAACTGGGGTACAGACCAGAGATACAGGGGCTGTCAGAGGCTTCACCCGAGACAGAGTGGGGAGCAGAACAGGCCAGTTGACAAAGTACACTGCTGAGGGGAGTAGCGGGCAGGTCAGGACAGGTCTGCCACACCATGTGGGTCGCCTCCAGGCAGTGATCGAACTCATGCTGAAGTGGCTTTAATCCACTGTGCCACCAGGCAGGGCCTTCTTTCTTGTTTTTTAGCAGTGTGCCAATTATAGGTGCTATTTTCTTTAGAAATTGCTGTTATTTTTGAGTTTTGCAATACTTCCATAACTTGACTAATTCAATTTTGGAAAATTCTCAGCAATTATCTCTTCAAATATTGATTGTTTTTTACTTTATCTCTCTTCTTTTCTTGGCATTCCACTTGCACACTTGTAAATGAAGCTCTGTAACCCATGCCTCATATACACTATTCTATATTATTCATATCTTTATCTTTCTGTAAGGTGGTCAGGATATTTTCTTCTCAGCTACCTTCCAGTTATGTAAATTTCTTTTAGCCAAGTCTAGTCTTAAACAAGTTCATTGAGTTACTCATTTCAGTTTCTTTTTCTTTTTAGCATTTTGACTTAATTCAGTTCCATAGTTTTAGTTCCTTGCTAACATTATAAGTTTTGTCTTCTGATTTCTTGACCAAAAATAATCATAAACAATTCAGGTCTCTTTTTGATGACTATTATCTCTGACGGCTTATAATTTTTTTCTATTTTCTCACAGCTGTGGTCATACATAGCGTATGTATAGCTGGTTGTCTTTACTGAATGCAAAAAAATATGAGAAAGGGTAGATTAATGTGAGGCTGTCGTTTATGTTGTTTTTTTTTTTTTTTTCCTTTGGGGGGGGTGGTTAGTGGTAGTGGTAAGGACAGGCAGTTAGAATTTTCACACTACATATCTCAGGCCAAAGTTTAGAGTGCGACCTTCAGTCCCTGAAAGGCTAAGTTATTTATGATTCATCACATTCCCAGGGTATTGCCTTTTGACAGCCCAACTGAAAGCCTTGGTTGCTTGAAAGGGCTGCACATTTTTGGGAGAGTTGTCACTCCAATTTTGCCCACTTAGTTATATGAGTTTACTGAAAGCTCTGCTTGGTTTCTCAGCCTCTTCTTTCTAAATTGGCAATTAACTTAATGAGGAAAGTGGCCCCAGATGCTGGAGTCATTTCCTGCAGTTCCTCCTCTCCTGATTCTTGGCTTCACAATTTGACACTGACATGGTGGTTCTCTGATACTTTCAATAGTTTCGTTTTTTTTTTTTTTTCTTGTTGCTTTCAGTTGCTCTGAAGTAAATCTAGGTTGTTATTGTGAGGAGCACGCTACACACCAAAAATTTTTAATACTCAGAAACATAATATAAAGGATTAGGTAGGCTACGCATTATGAGAAAATGGTCTTCATAAGATTCCCCTCCTATATGCACTTCAGATAGCAGCTACAAATTCAGGGGTTCTCAGCACCAACTTCTTCTCAGACTGACTGGCCATAAATCTTGGGGCGGAGGTCCTCACAGATTCCCTCAGGTTGATAATTTGATGTAACAACTGACAGAACTCCATAAAGTGGTGTGTCTATGATTATACTTTTATTAAAGCAAAAACATACAAATTTGGACCATCCAGAGAAAGAAAGGCATTAGGTGACATCTGGGTGGGTTTCCAAATGTAAAGCCTCCATGTCCTCAGGGCTGTGTCACCCACCTGGTATTAATGTAGGACAATGGGCAGAGGACCTCAACCTGGGAGGCTCATTTGAGTTTCAGAGTTGAGTTTTTTAAATTGGGTTTTAGTTACACGGGGTGACTTACTAAAACATTGTCTACGTCATTATGAAACTGGAGTCCCTCACTGGAAGCTCAAGCCTCAGACCACAACCAGGACAGAGACAGGCTTTGCAGCTGCGGTGCCTGTGCGTGGTGCTGGGGGCTGAGTGAAGCGCTGGTTTCCCAGCATGCAGCAGTCTGGATTCTAAAAGTGGCAGCAGGGATGGCTCATCCCACCCCCACTAGAGCATTCTTCTGCTCTGTAAGCTGGGTATGAGTGCCAGGCCCCCACCCCACCCCATCCCAGTAGTGCACTGCTTGTGAGCAGCACAAGCGGTAGTGATGGCATTTTACTGGCCATCACCAGTGGCCTCACTGAGGCGCAGGCTGCCACAGTCACTGGCAGTGATCTTGCATGGCAGCAATTTCCCTGCCACCTTGCCCCAGGCTATGAGGCCTTATTGCTACTCCAGAGACAAGGCTGTATTGTATCACACCTTGCTCTGGCACAGGAGACAATAGCTAGGCACCTTGTTCAAGGATTCAGGAGGCACACAGGGCCCCTTTGGGCAAGCACCAGCACCATAGCTCCTGGGAGCAGCAGGCAGGAGAGACCCATGTGACCCTGGGCCAACATAGTGGACTTCCAGCAAAACCCCCCTCGCAACAGCTGGGACCCACGTCCCAGGGCCTCCGTAGACCCTTTGTTACCTTTATATGTTGTTGAAGCCCACCTCATTAGTTAATTACTTGGCTCAAAACCTAAGAATGAGCTGATGGTTGCTAAATGGTCTGGTTAGTCACTTAGGGTTGAAAAGGGTTCAATCAGGTTTGTAAGTTGGGGGACCCTGAAAGCAGATATATGACAGGGCAGCTTGGAATTCTGTTGCTGGCCTCTGTAGAAAGAAAAAAGAGGACTCTCCCTGGTGGCGCAATGGATTAGGCGCAGCACTGCAAGCTGGCTGCAGTCTCTTCAGTGTGAGTTCAATCCCCTGCCCAGAGGTGACCCACATGGCGTGGTCCACCTGCTGCTCCCATCAGTAGTGTTTTCTGTCAGTCCTCTTATTCTGCTCCCCACTCTGTCTCTGGTGAATCCTCTCACTGCCCCTACATGTCTGGCCTGTACCCCAGTTCTGTGTGCAATAATAAATAACTCTTAAAAAAATAAAGAAGAGAGAAGTCAGCTTCTGAAGAAAAGTTGATTTTCTCAAAAAAGGTTTCTTGAGGTTGATCTTGGGCTAAATATGAAAAAATAGAACTTTCCTCATGCTTGCAAATTGGAATTTGATATATTAAATCCAATTCAAAATTTCCTTCTAGTATTTATAGCCAGTATAGATGCATCTATCTTTATACAGTTTTGTTTCTATTCCAAAATACTTAGTATAATAAATAGATGTTGGTTGAAGAAATGATTCAGTGAATGTGGGAGTCATAAGATCCACATTCATTTGACAGAAAGGAATTCTCTTATGTTAAGCCGTGGTCTCCATGCATTTATTTTTTTAAAGACTTATTTTATTTATTTATATATGCAAGAATTGGAGTGTAGGCCAGAGGTGTAGGGAGTGAAAGGATTCACCAGAGAAAGCATGGGGAGCAGAACAGGCAGATCTACTGAAAAACACTGCTGAGGGGAGCAGTAGGTGAGACAGGAGAGGTCTGCTGTGCCATCAAGGTCAGCTCCTGGGCCAAGGATCAAACTCATGTCGCAGTGACTGGCAAGAGCTTGATAGTACTGAGATTTTAACCCCTGCAGCACCAGGGAGGCCCCTTCATCTATTACTTTAAAAAGAAAGGGACACAAAGATCTATATCTTAACTACAAGCAAGGTAAAACTCAGATCTTTATAACTGAGTGATAAGTTCAAAAAGAGTGAAAGAAATACAGTTAAGTGTGGACCAAACCAGTCTAAATGCCAGGATTAAAATCAAATCAAATGAGAAAACTTGTACATTTATGAGGTTTTCTAGATGTCACACCTAGGCAAGCAATGCTGTGTAAAATATTAAGTTCTAATGCTGACTGAGAAAATTTATGGAGTCTAAGTCACCTGTCTTAAATCATAGCAACCTCTCACCTCTGTTTCTGACTCTTTAAGCAAGCTTCTCTGAGGGCTTACGTTGTGCCTCTTTATTTCTTGGGATTTTGGGCTAAGGCTAAAGCTTTGGAGAAATGAGCAACACCAGGGGGAGAGAATTAAACATAGAGAAGGTTATTTCTGTGAAGGGATATGCTTAAGCCATTGCTGGCTAGAGATGGTCGTTTGGATGGTGAGCTCGTTATATGAAAAGACAGATTCATTGTTCCTTCACTCTGTCACTCTATTTTTCTTTTTATTGTTTCAATAATTATATACTCAGCAACTTCCATGAACTGGAACCCATGAGGGATGAAAAGTTTTATGTAAATTATTTTCTAGCCTTCAGAAACTTTTATTATATTTGAGAAAAACATTTTTTTATATAAACAACTAACACTTTATGAGATGGGTGTTTATTTAGTTGAATTACAGAGGCCATAGTGAGAGGAGAGGATTTTCTTGCTCATGGCTTCATTTATTCAGTCATCCATTGATTTCAGGGGAAAATATTTATTGAGCAACTATTATTATTAATAACAGCACTTGTTCAAGCAGTAAGGATTGGTGTTTTCTAGAAATTTTTACTCTTAAGAAAGACTATAAACTGATAATAAAATAATTCCAGTTAATGACAAAGTTCAGAAGGAATGAAAACAAGCAGAGAATTTGAGAAAATTCCTGAGCAAAGTTAATTTCCATGAAACTATTGGGAAAGGCTTCTTGAGAAAGTAACATTTGAATTGAAACCTGATACAGGTGAACTAGTCAGCATGCATTTCTTCAGGAAGAACCTTCCAGCCAGAGGGGCAAATGCATATAAAAAAGCACATGTCCAGGAGTGAAAGTGAATGTGAATGGTGGAAGGTCAGGTTGGTTAGCATGGAGAGGGGTGGCAGAGCCTGATCATGAAAGGTCTTGTAGATGAAAAGAATTTGGGTTTAATTCTAAATGCAGTGGAAAGCTGTCGATTTACAGAGAAGATGACAACATTGGGCTAGCATTTTATAGTGGTCGTTCTGCTAGCAATGTGGAAGTTAATTTGGAGGGAACAAAGAAGCAGAAAGATCAGTTAGTAGTTCAGTGAAAGAAGCTGGTTTTTTAAGAGGATGTCTGTAGCAGAAGAGGAAGATCCCATGCATGTTCTGGATCAAGGAAGGGCCGGTATGATTTGCCAGAGGTTTACATGTAAAGAATGGCAAGGAGAGCCAAGCCATGTAACCACTTCTTCTGGCTTGAACACCCGTGGTGGGGACACTTTAAATTTAGAGTTAGGTCAAAAATTGAAGAAGAATTTATTTGCAGAAATCTTAAGTTTTGAGATATTATGTAAGTTGGTTATTCAGTAAGAGTTGCTAGGGAAGGGAGCTTGATATATGTGTTTGGAATTTCCAAATGCATTGACATGAGATAGAAAACAAAACCTTCTAAGACATAAGTGCTCTAATGATGTTTATAATCATGACAATTGAAGACTCTTTTAGGAAGAAAGTATGGAGAGAAAAGATATAAGTGCTCAAAGAGAATAAACAGAAAAGACAGAGGATGAAAAAGAACCCAAAAAGCCATAGTGAGGTAGGAAGAGGAACTAGGCAGGTAGCTTTATGGAAAGTAAGAGAAGAGAAGAGATGAGAGTGTCTGAAGACCAAAGGCATGTTGAGTACTATATCCATCCATTTGGTTTGACAATTTGAATCTACTGTAATGTAGTCCCTTGGTACCTTTTTACATGTCATTTCTAGACCAAAAATAACAGTAGTGCAAAATGAAGAATGCTGTAAAATAAATAAATTAATAAATTTAAATAAAATAACAGTGGTTCGAGGCAAACATTTGGTGAGCAATTTTATAATAGTCTGTGTAGAAAGCTCTAAGGTGGTGGTAGCCATGGAAGAGTCTCTGAGTCCTGACCTGGGCCTTTTCCTCCCTGTACTTGGGGAATACCTGGAAGCCTCAGGACCCACACCTCGATGACCATTTCATTTGTGCTTTTAAAGCTCCTCTCTACCCTGCAGGAAATTTATCAGTGAGCTCACTGTTCATGACTTCTAGTTTGATTTTAGCCAATGGGGAACTCTAGCAAAAAGATCAGAATATGTGATATATATATACACTATCTGACCTTTTTGACCCCAATCACACAATCTGATCTTTTTTGTATATACACACACACACACACACACATACACACATATACACACACACTCACACACATATACCTAGCTGCTTCTGTGGTGACACCTGTGTCTGACTTCATTTCTCCCCGCATATCACAGATTCTTTGAGGAGTCCTCTCTATAAAATATTTTCCTTCCACTCTGGGTCTTGCCTCTTCCCCTGACCTATAGTGCTCGGAAAAGCAACATGCTTTCACCTGTTCATTTCTTCTTTTTGGTTGTTGATAAGTTGCAGCCTGTAGAACCCAAACAAATCATAAGAGAAGAACTTTCCTGAATTCTGTGAGTCATTCAGCAACAGGACTCTTGTCAGTCCTGCTTTTCTATAGTTATTTCTATACAGGGGTTCTCCTTTGGAAAACAATCCTATGGCAATTTATCCTAGTTAAAACTTCTAATCTATGTTTCAGGTGACCTAGTAGAGTTTTAATCCAGTTGGGCAATCCACTACCAGGCAAGTTTGTGCATAGATTCCAGGTGACATAAGAACTGAGAGAAGGGAAGGAGGTGAAGGTGACAACCATTGAGAAGTGAGGAAATTAGGTTTATGTAAGAGAACTGACATTGAGCCCTGAGAAATGGCTGGTGAGGAGAGTCTATTAAGCAGATGTGGAAAAAAGGATCCAAGTTTTAGGCAAAAAGAGCAATAAAGGATGCTTTCTAGGTGGATGTAAGTACGGTTTTAAGAAGTGGGATTTTAGATTCACTGAAGATAAAATCACCATCCTGTTCTTGATGGATGGCACATATTGTGTCCACGTGTGGTATAATAAAACATATATCTAGTCTTTGTTCCTGTTCCCAGCATAGACCCCTTAATTCCTCTAGGATTTTCTGAAAGATGGTCTCCGTTGTTATTCAGCATCACTCCCACCTACTTGAGTTTCTGCTGAAGGTGCTTCAGGGTCGGGGCAAGTCACCAAGAAAACCATACATAGTATTAGAGGGTAGGACACCTCAGCTCAGCCCACTGCCCTCTGAGGAGCCATGGCTAGCTGGCGTCTGGGCTCTAGAAGGTTGTGAACACTTCCTGTGTTGGTGAACGCACTGACGAGGTGGGAATGTGGCTGCTGGGGCGGGCGTAGCAGCTCTCACCCTCACCGCTCTGCATCCCCTGTGCATTCCTTCTGTTAGGTTGTTCTTGAATTGTCTCCTTTAAAACCAACACGTGATCCCAAATAAAGCACTTTCCTGAATTCTGTGAACTATTTTCACATTATCAAACCTGAGGAAGGAGTCCTGCCAATTCTTGAATTTGACGTCAGCTGGTCCAAAGTGTAAGCCACTTGGAACCCCCACTGTGACCAGGGTGTAAATCTGGGGCAGTTTTGTGGGCCGGGGTCCTTTAATTTGTGGTATCTGATGCTTACTCACTCTAGGCAGCAAAGAATTGAATTCAACTGTTGGACTTCACTTGGTGTTGCAAAAATCTTTTGTTGAATTAGTACAAAAGCATAAATCAGGACAAACCAAATGATTTCCTTCTCTGTTCAGCAGAGTAATCTGGATCCCCAAAGTCACAGGCCCAGTTGTGTGGGGTTTGCCTATGCCTCTCTCCCCACTGGCGTCCAAAAGCAAACCGATTTCAGAGTGGATGACATGACCTGGTCTAAAATGCTCCAGCCAAAACAGTTGTGGGCTGGTTCTCCTTTGCACACTGCGCTGAGCAGGGACATGAGTGCCCCGTGGGTGAGTCACAGAGCTGAGGGAGCCGCTGCACAGCCATAGGACATTTCAGAAGGGTAAACATGCCAAGGGTTTTCTTGCTTCTTTCTTTCTCTCTTTCTTTGTAAACTGGAAGGACTTTAGCTAATGCTCCATAAAAACTGGCTTAATATACAGTTATTACAAAGCTTCAGATTTTTGACAGATTAAGTGCTATTAAATCACCTTACTGTGAAGGCACTAAAAGGTCACAAGATGAATTAGTTCAGGCCATCTTCTCTCTGTCTTCAGCAACCAGCTTCTTTCAGACCTGCCTTCTCCCACCAAGAAAAAGAAAGAAAAATAAAAGAAAAAGGAACTGGAAATTATGACCCTCTAAATGTCTTCAGGATGGGAGGCTGTGAAGAATGGCATTGCCTTGTCATGGGAGGCAGATGGGTTTTTATCAGCTTGGAGGGCAATTTCCTACTTTATTTTCCCCCCTTCGGTTGACTGTGATCCATAATGTTGCATTTTGCCCTTTAGGAAGAATTTTCCAGTTGACAGACTCGATAGCCATATCCTATTCCAGTACTTGGGAAAGGCAGGAGAAAGGACTTCAGCTGGATTCAATATTTTTAACAATACAGTCACAACTCTTTTTTAGAACTCCTTTTCTTTCTGTGCCTGTTGCTAGGAGAACTATACCTCAAATTTATATAGCAGATTGCTACTCTCATAAATGCAGTTTTGAAGGTTCTGATACAAAAAAATAAGGCAATGCATCCCATACATTAAAGATTACTATAAGAAGGAAGTGTATGGAATACTGTTACTGAAGCGTGGCAGAACCGATCAAGGATTACTAACAGCCATGGTCGTTGTTGTAATTTGAAAACAGTAGCAGTGTTTATTTTTCTGCCTTTTTACTTGCCTGAATAGCCCATTTACAGAAAAACCTCAGACAGGAAAAAATGAAAGGCAGTCTGAGAAAATAGGAACATTATTTCCTACAACGGCAAATTTGGAAGTTGTTTTTTTCCACACAGGTAAAAATGACACACAATTCTAGGTTGTATCTTTGTCCTTAACTAACCTAGCCTGTCTCGCCATCAGCTGGTATCCTGTGTGGCTCTGCTCACAGCTGGGCTTGGTCTCAGAGCTTGGCGATGGCTACCGTGATTGGGTTCTAGGCAGCGTCCCTTATCAAACTTCAGTCATATGTACATACCATTCCACATTGATCTGCTCCCTTCTGGTTAATTTTCTTAAAGTAACAGTATAGCTTTAATCAGGTAAAAAGAGGCTAAAATATCTGTGTAAAATAATACAGAATATCAATTGTTACAGTGAAGTAATAGAAATATAAGAGATTTCATATTTTCCTTCTATTTAATTTTTAAAAATTTTTTTTTCATAAAAACTGGGGTTTAGGCCAGATATGTGGGGGATGAGAAGATTCACCAGAGACAGAGTAGGAAGCAGAATAGGGAGCTCTACTGAGCCACACTGCTGAGGGGAGCAATGGGCAAGACAAGAGGTCTGTTTTCTATGTAGGTCAGCTCATTGGCAGGGAACTTAAACCTTCAGGGTGCCCCTAGTTAATTTTTTTATCCAGCTCTCAAGGAAACCATATACTTATTCTTAGCACCTTCACCATACACACACACACACACACACACACACACACACTCACCTGCACAGTCAAACACAAACATGAGCATAAACATTTTGGTGTCTCCTTCTTGTCCTTTCTTTAATCATCATAAAACCTCAGAAGCTATGGCTTGCTAACTTGGAGGAGTTTCAGCAGATGGGTCCCTGGGAGTGGGCTGGGTGGCAGTGTTATTTCTATGTGACCTTGGCTACAGATTTACTGTCAGTATGAACTTGAAACTGTGCTATTTTACAGTACTGTAGTGGGTAAAAGGACACTGGCCAGATAGAGGACAGACCACTGTCTGTGGGCTTTCAACTGCACACACAATTGCAAGACCACTAAGGCTCAGGGAACATCAAGTTGGATTATTTAACAATGGAAGCACAATGTCTAAGGTTGCAAATAGCCAGCTCAGTAGTGTCTACAGTGTCCAGAAGTTCCAAAAGTAGACTTGTAATGAACTCTTTCACTAACTTTGACCAAACATGATTCAATAAATCCAAATATATTTATACTTATATAAATATTTATACTTAATGTATTTTACCAAGTTTTAACTATTTGAGATTCATAAAATAAAACTAGAGAGAAGATAAATGAAGATAACAAAAGACTGAAGGAATACAGGTATATTTCAGGCTTACTAGCAAGCCTCAACTCCATTATTGTTAATAACCAGTTATTTTTTTTTTGAGATTTATTTATTTTTACATACAGAAATAGGGTACAGGCCAGAGGTGCAGGGGGTGAGTGGATTCACCAGAGACAGAGTGGGGAGCAGAACAGGCCAGCTGACAAAGTACACTGATGAGCAGTGGGTAGGTCAGGAGAGGTCTGCTGTGCCATGTGGGTCACCTCCCCGGCTGGGAATTGAACTGGTGCTGAAGTGGTTTTAGCTTCATAGTGCTGTTCATTAACCTGCTGAGCCACCAGGGCGGGCCCACCAGTTATTTTTAAACCTCTGTTTTGACCTTAGTTAAAGTTTGAGAAGATCATCTCAGAGCAAGGGAGGTCTAAAGTACTCACTCATGAAGCGGGCGGTGAGGGGGAACCTGCACTTGAACTTCTTCTGTTCAAGACTAATGCTTTTGTCTAGACACAGGAGTGAGGGAGTAAGATAAGATGAAAGTCCTGTTTAGAGTATTCACCGTCAGCTTCCTGTTCCAGGAACAGAAATGAGGCTTCTGATGGCATCTGTGCCCTGGGTCTTACTTGCCACCATGAGGCAGTTGGTCTGCTATCCCATCTAGGCCTTTCTCTTTCTGTCAGACATGCCTTTAGTCCAGATGTCTTCTTGCTACTGCTGTCAGTCCTTGAAAAAAAAAAAAACAAAAAACAACTCATATGCTCACTTATGTGTTCTGGATGTTTCTTGATTTTCTACCTTCTCAATCAAATTCCTTTGTTTGTACATGCCAGTCTTCTAACTCCATCTCTAATCTGTGGTCCCTATAATGAGTGAGTGAACAGATCCCTTATTTGTAGGTAACATTTTACAGTTGGGAAGTGTGTAATCTATTTGAGTTTTAACTGGTTAGCATTGGGACCCTTTACTCATATTCTCCCTGTGCAGAACAAGCCTGCAGCTGAGAACACACACACTCCCACATACACAAACTCACTTGCACATTCTCTGTATTGCCTTCCCCTCAAGTGTGACCTCAAATCTGAATTCTTCTACAAGTATTATTCATTGTACCTTTCACCAAACTCTTATATTCTCATATGATGGCTCAGCCAGTGGGCATTTACATTAAATATTTGCCAATAACTATTTTTTCCTTGAAATGGTCTCACCTTTTGTTTGTGCTCTGTAGCATAATCAGGTCTAAATCATAAACTAAGGAGTTTCTTGATGAGAACAGGCACATAACAATATTTGTTCTTGCTGTTACAGTTTTATCTTTGATATTCACCTGATGCTCCTTCCATTCCAGTTGCCCTTAAGGAAATGCTAATTCCTGCCCACTCCTGACTTGCGGTCTTTCTCCATTGAGGGCTAATCTCCATATCTCATAGTGCACAGTTTGATGCCCTGTATACTATTGATGGTCAAAAAATACTTACTAATGAATTTATCTCTGTGGATTTTTGTCTTAAGTATCAAACAGCACAGTGCTTATGACAGTGATTTGCAACAACAACAACAACAAGGAAATGTAAATGAAAGGGATTAATGCTATGATTCAGTGAACCCAGTCCCAGCCTGGCATGTGATTTAATGGTGATGATTTAAATCCCATAGGTCAATAGGCAACAAATCCTTCTCAGATTCATTCCCTTTTAAAAGGCACAATATTATACTGGCTTCTAATCTCAAATTTCCTGGTTAAAAAAAAAAAATAGTACATTTCTAACTGAGTGTGTGTCACGGTCTGGGGCTCTACACATCTAAATATTTAACAGGATTGCTTTATATGTTCTTATGCCGATGTTGCCGATATGTGATTCGGCTTTTGCCCAGTGGGTCCCTGGGCTTTTCATCATCAAGTGCATATATTGGCTGCAGAGCGCCTGGGCAGCAAGAATAGTGGGGTTGCTGAGGCATCGAATACAATCAGAATGTTATTTAGCAAAGCTGGCTTGGCAGCCAAGCCTTGCACACATCTTTTATTACACTGTATCTTTGTGACATATTATTTCTGCTTCACAAGGTCACCTGACCCTGAATGGGACCTGTGGTCCATTGATAACACGGCTGGATGCTTGCCATGGCATGAGTTAAGACTGGACCCATAGAAGGATGAAACTACAAAAGTCCCAGCCTGCCTTGGCCGAGTTCTTGTATTTCTCTGTGTTTCTTACCTCTCTGTTTTTCCTGTTAATGAATGGTGTGGGGGGAGAGTTAGAATGGGCAGAGGGTGGTTTAATCAAAAATCTCTATGATCAGAGAGGTGTGGGTGGGTAGGAATCATAGGGATTAGGTTAAATGCTTCACTTCTTACATATGAATTTTGGTTCTAAAATGAGGATCCATTTTCGAGCCTCTGGAGCAAGATTTCACCCATTGGTTCTATCCTTTCATCTCTATGTCTTTACTTCTTACTACTGGTTAGCTCTCAGCATCAAGCTGAGAATTCTATTAAACATTTATTTTTATTTTTGGTGCTTGATCCTCTGTCTAAGCACAGTACCATTTGTTCTTTGAGCAATTCACTCAGCTGCTATTGATTAAGCATCTACTGTACCAGGCACTGTTCTAGTTGCTATGGAGACAGCATCAAACAAGACAGAGGTAGCCCTTTCCCTCATGGGATTTATATTTTATGAAAACAGACTTTAATAATCATATAAATAGAGAAATAATTAAATACCAATGATGATAAATGCTATAGTGGGAAGCAATACAGTGAACTTGATCTTGTTTAGCTTGGAGGTGGGGAGAGCCCTCTAAGGAAGTGCTTTTAAATCATGATGTGAGTGACAAGATGGCAGCAGTGCCAACGTTCTGGGAAAGAGAGGCCCAGAAAAGTCAGAAGGCTTGGAAAAAGCTTGCTCTATTCTGTTCTTGCTAACAGATTGAGGTCGGTCCCGTAGACTAAGAGGTGAAGGCGCCAGATCTTGCGCACACTTATGCATTAGATAAGGGAAAAGAAATTTTATAACATATATGAAGGAAAAGTTACTGAAAGCTTAGAAGCAAAGAGATAACATGTTTTCATTTGCATTACAAAAATATCACTCCTGAGTTGATAGTCCATAACTAGAAGTTCTTTGTAGTTCTGCTGTACATGTGTATCACCATGGGATGTGAAGTCTTTTGTTTCTTTCCACTTTTGTTCAATGTTATGGTCATGGGGAAAAAAGATGATAAGGCTGTTCTATATGTTAATAAAATAATTAAAGGAAAGGCTCACATGGGAGGTTTTGAAATACTAAAAAGGACATTTCTTAGCCTCTGCAGTGGTTTCACTGGTGTTTGTTTCTTATATAGGTGTTAAAGAGTACAGCTAGTTCTAAGTATTTCTGATGGTCTATTTCAAATGAAATTTTTAAAAGAACTATCATTCAGTAGCACATAGGGTAAGTTTTTCTATCAAAGTCAAATACCAAGTTACAAACAATTTCCTGTGAGACACTAATTGTCCTTCTTCTCCTGGCGGGTTTACCAGAGAAGCAAAGATGAAAAAAATCCAGGCAGAAGGCTTGTTCTTCTAGGTCAGATGTACCAAGAATTTCTGTGTGTTGTTGGAGAAAGAACATGATACACACAGATGTGCATACTAGGAAGTCAGGAGAACTTTGAGCTTTATTTTAGGCATTTGCTGGCTTGACCAAGTGACGTTTGCATTCAGAACATTGTTTCTGCATCTGTGAATGGAGAGATGACCCAGAGCATTACTTGGCACTTGGTAGCCAAGTAATAGCTATTTGTCCGTTTGGTTGCTTTGATGGTCGGAGACCCTTACTAAATGTTTTTTTTTTTTTTTTTCAAAACAGACTTTTTTGTTTATGCATACACGAGCTGGAGTATAGGTCAGAGGTGCAGGATGGTGAGAAGATTCACCAGCGACAGAGTGGGGAGCAACAGGCAGATTGACTGAAATACACTTCTGAGGGGAGCACAGAAGGGTGAGACAGGAGGGTGGAGTGGCTGCACCATGTGGGTCAGCTCCCTGACAAGGGATCGAACTTGTGCTGCAGTGGCTGTGGATAACTTCACAGTACTGAGACTTAACCCCTAGGCCACCAGTAAGGCTCCTTACTAAACTCTTCCCAAGATGTCCAGCCTCTAGATTTTTCTACACTGCAGACTAGACTTAAGTACCTCACTCAAATAGCATTTTGTTCCTACTTCAAGCACTGCAGTTATCAGAGTCTAACCTAGCAGTGCATATCTGCGGAATTCCATAAACAGGTTATTCCTGACTTTGTGCTTATTAAATGATTTTTAAATGTTTTCGAGTATAGATTCGATGTAGTGAATTCAGCTGAAATAAAGGTAACTGCTTTGAGTTCCTCCTAACATGATTCACCAGGATTCAGTGTCAAGTCCTACATTGGTTGTTAGCTGAGCAGTCTGGGCCAAGTTCACCTCTCTGAGTTTCTATTTCCTCAGTTATGTCACCTGAGTACCAGAACCCACCTTGTTGATTTGTGACAAACAGTGAGTGTAGCACTGTGTGAGGCACATAATGGCCCTTCAGACACATTAGTCCCCTCTTCATCTATCTCCTGTAATGGAAACAGGAGTTTCAAGCAAAACAGCCAAACTTCTCGACTGTCAGGTCGTTTTCATCATCAAAACATGGTGATAAACCAAAATGTCATTTGCACATTGGGGTGGGATGCACAGAGAGGGTCAGTGCATAAAAATAATGTGCTATATCTTTCCCTTCAGGAAGAAATGTGTTGTTTCACTAGGTGACAATACCGTGCTTCTTTTGTAGCATGGGGTTGAAGTGTAACAGTATTTTTTCCCCCCAAATATATTTTTCTGACCAAGTGGGTGCTTTCTGTCAGGCAAGGCAGCTGCTGACAGCTAGGCAAAGGAAAGAGAGGAATTATGCAGACATTTGGCAGTGTAAATGTTAGAACAAGTCAACTGTATGTGTGTTCTGGAGAGTTCAGTAGCTCAGGTGAATGCAACTCCATGAAATAAAATGACAGCTTCCTTTAACCATTATGCTAATGGGCAGGGTGGGAGGGGGTGTCTCTGTTCAAGCAGACACTTGGGAGACAAGACTTCTGGGCTCAGATCCCACTCCCAGCAACATCTCCCACTGTGATCCTGGGCACGTCGCTGAACTTTACTGTACTCTAGTTCTATTTCTCCATCTACAAACTCAAGCTAATAATAGCTCCCTCCGCTGCAGGGGTGGTACAAAGATTAATGAATTAATGAGCAGAACATGCTGTGTAGAGAAGGCAGGCTATAGAAATGTGATCATTTCCACAAATCTCCGATTTGCACGGGGCCCGCCACAGCAGCTTTTCTGTATGTTATGCTCACTCCCCGCTTCACAATAATGAACTCGTACAGCCCATTTCTGCTCCTGGGAGATATGGATGCTCTTGTCCAGGAAGTGATGAGCTCTTACATGGCCCCTAAGTCTGGGTGCAGTGTGAAAATGATAAGGAGAGAAAGAGAATCCTGAGCCCCAGAATGATGGAAATTGGAGAAAGATATGAGAGATGAAAGAGCTTTAGCTTTGAAATAAATAAATAGCTTAACCACCTTCACAATTTTGCAGTTTTGAGAGAACAATAAGCAGTGATGAGTGGGAATATTTTTACCCATGATTGTCACAATGCAGAGGATATGAAATAAATTAATTCTCATTTTCAGGTTTATTCATAATGTATGAGACCAAGTATGTTGTTATAGACATTACAGTGTGGAAAATGATAATTCCTCAACTCTAGAGCTTTGCTTGGTTTTCTAATCCCAGCAGAGGTCAAAGTTTATATACGTGTGTGTGTATCTGTGAAGGCTGCTACTATCAGATGTAAATGAAAGGATAAGACATCCTAATACAATCTTAAGCTTGGGAAAATAAAAAGTCAAACAACTAATAAACAAAAGTATAGTTTTCAGGCTACAGTATAGAAAAAGTCTGTCCAACAGTCAGAAAATGAAAAGTAAAGAATTACATCATATATGTGATTCCATTCATTAGTTTTCATTCAGAAAGTCAATTTTTTATCTTACTTTCTAAAAACAGAGACTGAGGCTCATAGATTTTATGCTCTTACTCATAGTTGCAAAGCTAGAGTGATGAGCTGGGGTTCTAAGCCATGTTTCAGTCACATCGATATCTATGTTCCAACTTTCTGTAGAGAACAGGGCTTGTAACTTAGGACAAAAGGAATTACCTGACAGTGTATATATCTCTTGAAAATGCATCCTAACATCCATCCACTAATCAAACTGTCTTTCAAATACTTAACAAAACCATTAGTGTGTTATGTTTACCGCTACTTTAAGAACTGAGTCAAAATTAAAAAAACAAAAAACAAAAAAAACACTCTTTTTCTGCATAGAAGACAGGATTCACTATTTCAAATGTAAATGGATCAACAGCAACATTGCCTCTTAGCAGAGGTGGGATACCTCCAGCAGGCCCAGCTTCAAGTATGCTGGTTTAGCTTGTTTGCTGACTGAGGCTTAATCCTGGCCAGAGGAGTCTTTCCATTCAATCCAGGCCCGTCTGGTGTGGCAATGCTAAGATACTATTGGGGAAAATTATAAAATATATGATTGACACTTGAAAAATGGAGGGGTTTGAGGTGCTAGTCACCCCTTAGTCAGATATCCTTGCATACCTTTTGACAACCATGAAACGTAATGACTAATAGCCTGCTATTGTCTAAAAGCCTACTGAGCAGAAATTTTAGAGATAACATTGTCAATTACCACTTTGAATGTTGCATGTTTATATACTGTATTTTTATGACCAAGTAAGCTAGAGAAAAGAAAATTTTATAAAGAAAATATTAAAGAAAAGAAAACATGTATAATATTGCACTGTATTTGTCAGTACCCTAAGTTTATGTTGTCATCTGTTTTAAAAAAAAATCTGCATGTAAGTAGATACACACATCTCCATCTCATCTTGCTCAAGGGTCAACTGTACACTCTATTATTAACTATTACCATTTTCTTATAAGAACATGAGCAGGAAAAGAAACTGCTGACTGGTAGAAGAAAAAACCAAGGGAACTTAGTTTATTCATACTCTAGCTGGAAAACCATTCTGGTCACATACACACTAATCCATTAATCCCTACTATTAAAAGAATCTGAACACCATAGTCCTGCTATCATTTGCAAATGGGCCTGGAGATAGGAAACCTCAAAAGGTAATATAAAGGCTATAAAAACACTCGCTGCCTGTGTCCCAGTTTTTCATAGACAAACTCTGTGTGCTGTAACTGCATGGTTCCCTGTGCCATTTAGAATCATCACAGATGTATTTGGGCTTGGTGGAATGAGGGAATAAAATCTTCCATCTTTATATATTTAAAGGTGTTACTAAATAAAGAGCAGGAGACCCAAATAGTCCTCATTGTCTAAAAGAATGAATGCAGAAACAGCTCAGTAAAAGGGCTACTGCCTAAACCTTCCCAGAGCACTTTTGACTGTTCTACTTCACTTGATATAGAAGCAGGTAATCATTTTGTTTTTTTGCTTCTTTCTCTACTGCTGTGTTAATCATCTCTAGCTACTATAGCAAACAATCCTACACTGGGTGACTTCAAGGCAATAGACATTCTCATCATTCTGGAGCTGAGTCTGAGATCAGGAAGCCAGCATGCTCAGGTTCGGCAGGTCACAGACTTACGGAATCTGCAACAGGTGGCCCCTCGGAAAAGGGGAACTTCCAGGTTCACTGCCCCACCCAAAGGAGAATAGAGCTGAGGAGGGAGGAGGGAAAGCTAGAGAGGAGACTAGAGAAGGAAGGAAGCAGGATGGAGAGCAGGGATGGGACCTGGAGGAGGCACAGGGGACAGAGACTTGTGAAGAAACTGCACTTGCTTCTTGGTCCTGGACTGGGAGACACAGATGTGGGTGAGACACCCATGGGGAAGTTAACAGTAGCAGCACTGGTCCTGATTTTGATTTTTCTCTTTTCCTTCCAGGCCTGTTTGGCTGTTTCTGTCCCTTTCTGATGGGTCTCCACCAGAAGGTGCTTTAGAGGTGGGACAGGCTTCCTGGCCTTTGAGGTCCTTCTTTGGTGGAGGCTTGTTTGCCTGGGCATCTACCCACAAGGGGATGGGTAACTTCAGGTGCTTGATTTGGAAACTCTGTTCTTCCCCTTTCTATATTGTACATGAAGGGCATCAATGTTCCTTTCCCTTAAAGGTCTTAGCACATTAGAGTATGTTTTGTCTTGATGCAGGAGATGACACAATCAACTTAGAGTGGACTGGTTTGGGGGCTTTGGGATGCCCCACTCCTTGATTGTAACAAATCCTCACATGGTAGAAAAAGAACAATCTGGCTTCTGGTCACTTCTTACCAAGGCACTTATCTCATTTATGAAATACCCAGCCTTATGACCTATTAGTGCCCAAAGACGTCATGTTAGGAACTAGATGTCAGCCTATGAATTTTAGGAGGATACAGAGTTACGATCAATTGCTGTTTAAATTGTGCATATTTGTTAAACTCTCATGCAATTTTGCAATTTGTAGTACATTTATACCTTTCATCTTAATGCAAAGTTTTTGAACTTTATTGTAGAGATTAGATCTGAATTATCTGTGTCCCTAGCTCCCATATGTACTGCATGCCTTGAATATTGAAGACACTTAAAACAAAATTAGTTATTAATTCTTACAGTTAATGAATTCACCTGATGGTGAGACCTGGTTTCACATGAAATTTTGACACCGCATAAGTTTATCTTTGATCTTGTTGTCGAGTGTTGATAATTCACCACTTAATTCTTCCAACACAGTCTTGGATACTAAGATGTTATGGCCATATTAGAACTTCAGACTGTTTTAATATCTATCTATCTATCTATCTATCTATCTATCTATCTATCTATCTATCTATCTATCTATCTATCTATCTATCTATCTA
>NW_004567117.1:25867859-25905468 GCF_000260355.1 Condylura cristata | reverse complement strand
TATCTATCTATCTATCTATCTATCTATCTATCTATCTATCTATCTATCTATCTATCTATCTATCTATAAAAGGACTGGGGTGCAGGCCAAAGGTGGTGGGAGTGAGAGGATTCACCAGAGACAGAGTGGGGAGCAGAATAGGTATATCTACTGAAATAACTACTGAGGGGAGCACTAGGCAGGTCAGGAGAGATCTGCCATGCCAGGTGGGTCAACTCACTGGCTGGGGATTGAACTCATGCTGCAGTGGCTGCAGATGTCTTCATAGTGCTGTGCTTTAACCTGTTGTGCCACTAGGGAGGACCACTGCAAACTGTTGCGATTAAGGCAGTTGTGATTACCATCTTAGCATCTTTCTTGTCAAAAGTTATGCATTGTTTCCTCGTTGAATTATTTATTCCTCACTTTTATTTCATTCATCAAAAGAATTATGGTTTGTGGGCCCTCCCTTGTGGTACAGCATGTTAAAGCACAGCTCTGCACTATGAAGCTAGTCTCTGCCACTTCAGCACAAGTTCGATCCCAGACCTCAGAGATGACCCACATGGTGAGGGAGACATCTCCTGTCTCGCCCGCTGCTCCCACAGCAGTGTACTTCGGCATTCTGCCTGTTCTGCTCTTCACTGGCTCTGGTGAATCCTCTCACCACCCCTCCACTTCTGGCCTATACCACAGTTCTTTTATGTATAAATAAATACATTTTAAAAAAATAATTATGTTTTTTTTCATAAACAGTTTAGTACCAGCTTCTGTGTGTTGGGGTAGCACTATCTAGCTAGTAGGCTAGAAACTGGGTATTCAATGATTTTTAAGAGAGAGGATAATTGCTGTCCTAATGAAGCTTATGTTCTAGTGCAGATCTTGACTCTAAACATGCACATATTCCGAAATCAGACTGAGCGAGATGGGATGAAACTCTGGTTCTAATTGGGAGATTGATAAGAGATGGGGGCAGTCACATATCTCTTCAAGGAGACAACATTTAAACTGAGACATGGGTGAAAGAAAATATGCCAGACCCTGACCTTAGGGAAAACTACTGCTTAAACCTCAGACTTTGGAAAAAGGCAAGTGTAGTTTAATATGTAAAATGTGTAATTGATGGCGGGATCTTTCATTGAGGTGAGTTTATCTAAGCCAGCAGGAAGCCCAGAATGTGAAATTTATAGAAGATAGTGACTAGCGTGTATAACAAGGGCCAGAGAAGGCCAGTAGAAAGGTTTAAATAAGGGAATGAGATGATTGGATTTGGAGCTTTAAAGGATGTCTCTGGCTGCTGTTTCCATGGGATCATTTTTCTAAATTGCATTATAAGAACTAATGGGTAAATAGAAAATTCACTTTATATAAATTTTCTGTAAGGCCAGATTTGTTAACCTAATCTTTTGCAAAAAGTCAGAAAATCTCATTAAAGAAAACATTTAGCAAGCTCACAAGAGCCTGTATTGAAGATACATGTACCTGGGATAAATGTCTCCATTCTCTGCACGTCTGTAACTTTTTAAGTTTGCTGTTTGACTTTGAGCACGTCACAGACTCTCTAGGCCTTAAAAATTAGGAAGTTTGAATGAGATGATTTCTTAGATTTCTTTCAGCTCTAATATTTTATGACCATGAAATTAGTGCATTAGAAACTGATTAAAAGCTAAGAAGCTATAAAATATCCTTTTCTTCAATCTTATGAGTGAAATGAATCAGAGATATTACTACTGTTCTTGATGATCAACATGTGTGCCGCATTTTATAGTCTGCTAAAGAGTCATCCATTGAAATCTCATAATACTAAGAAGTAAGTATTATTATTATTTCTATTTGGCATGTCAGAAAATTGATGTTCAGGAGAACTTTTGTTGTACAGAAGATAGATAACTAGCTTGTGGAAGACACAAGAATAGCACCATAATATAGAGGCAAATAAAGAAAATTGTACTTTATGTCTGTATCATGGACATTGATGGCTACATAGCCTTATTTAGAAATGTACTTTCAAATTCCTTAGCAGAAAAGAAAAACGTATCTGGTTCATTGCTTTGCTTACTTACTGACAGTTACTCATGGGAAACTCAAGGTTAGAAACTCTGCCCTTTCCAACAGGCGCCAAGTTTAAACAGGTATGAAATAAAGGATGGCTCTGGTCAAGGTGCAATATACATGTAACATGTGCGTAACATTAAAGTTATTGGTTAAATGATTCAGACCACTGCTAAGATCTTACTCTTTTCTCTGTAGAGGGATAAGTTTTGAATGAGGGGAAACAGAGGCAAAGGGATGTTTGCTCTCTCTCTCTCATGTATTGGTATGTGTGCACAGACACACCCCGTCACCACCCCCAGATCAGATATTGTCATGACAATTTATGCATGTCCCCTACCACCCTTCCTTCTGCTCATACATGTTTTTAAAATCCTGATTGTGTTTCATTGCTTCCCTTTGTATACTTACATATTGCTTGCAGATTACCCCACAAATGCAAACATTTTTATGCTGTAGATCATACATAATCTGTGTGTGTATGTGTGTGTGTGTGTGTGTATGAAGAATCCCAAATAACTGGAAGTCAGACAAATATTGTCATATAAAACCACACAAGGATTATGTCCAAATTATACCAGAATTACCCAGAAGAGTTTGGCAGTAAAACTGCTTCAAAGACGAACCTGTTGAGTTGGCTTGCTTTTGACAGCCCTTTCTGGAAGTTCAGCGGTTTCTCCGCCACCCCCTCTCCCTCTCCTCCTTTCTTCATGTCATACTGGGCCATGTTTGAAATTCCTGAGTCTACCACATTCGTGCTGTCTTTATATATACACTCATGTCTCCTGAGGAAAGATTTCAACTTCATGGCAAACTGAAGAAAGCGTGTCAGAATGCTGTCGGAGAGAGAACCTTCTTTTCTACAACTGTTTTTGGATGCCAGCCAAAATTTCTCTTTCTGGCTTTTACTCTTGACACTATCTCCCCACGGAGTCGAAGGGATATTTAAGCAACTGGCAGGTTTTAACAGTGCCCTCCATGCCAGCACAGGCAGTCCAGAATTCAGAGCACTGACTGTCTTCATGTCGATATTAAATAAGCAAGCCGTTTAAAGGCAATGCTAGGCAACTTTTCTTTTGAGGCTATCTGGGGAGATTTTTTTATTTTATTTTATAAAGGGTTTTATATAAGACATCAAATAGTTATGAGGAACGTGGCTGTGCTTTTTATAACACAAGAAAGGTTAAGAGCAGAAATTTTTATAGACACTGTAAGAACTTTCAAGGGACTAAAAGGCTCAGTGGACTCTGAAGACAGATTTCACCTTCAGGAAGAGGATTCAAGTTCACCAAGGAATCAACAAGTACAAGGGCTTGCAACCTCCCTGGACCCCTGTTTTTGGTTAGCATCTCCCTCTGAAATCTGTTTTGCAATTAATTGAAAGAGGATTGTTTCCTGTGAAAAGATTTTGTAACAACATAGCATACAGGGTGCAGGTGTTCAAAATGGTCAGATCTATGATTTAGACTCTGGATTTGCTGGGGAGAAAACATTATTTTATTTTGGGGTTCCTCAGTGGCATACTTTTGACAGCCCTCTCTGGAAGTCCAGCAAAACCGGAAGCCATGGGTACACAAAGAGGTGGTGTTTCTTTGGAAAAACCTTTTGTTCTGACTTATTTTTTAACCCTCCCATAGGCTGGAGACTCTCTGTGTTACACAGTGTCTACATGTAGAAGATAAATACCAGCCAGGTCAGTTTCCCAGAAGCAGGCACATGCTAGGTACAGAAAAGACCATTTCCAACAGAAAGTGTGAGTTTGACATGAAGGTGAAGGAGGAGTGAAAGAGAGGGAATGGAACTAAAACTTTCCTTTGGAGAATAAAGACTGTGATCATTAAAATCAAATTATATATAGTTAACTGGAATGTGTATTTCAATAAAGTCAGATTCAGAGAAATTGAGAATTGCATGCTAAGAATATAACTCAACCTCATAATAATGAATGCAAACCTCCTGTTAGAAAGCACGGAATTAGAAAGAATTGAATTATAAGGAGTGTTTAGCTTGAGATTTTGGTCACATGAAAACTCTGTGACTTTGACCAAGACACAAGCAAAGAATGAGCTAAATCAATTAAATTGAAATTATTGCTTATTCTATCATCATTGAAATCATTATTTTAAAGGAAGATACTTTTGTACGGACTATCAGTTTCTCTAAATTGTAAGTCCAAGAGATCACCGTTCCTATATCCAAATGCATCCATACTGGAAACCATATGATTTAGATTGTTTTCTGGGAAGAAAGAGACCTTTCTGAGAAGAGGAATTTCTTGCACAAGTGGAAAAGAAGATCTGTGCACAGGAGCCACCTCACTGTTCTGTCTTTACCAAAGATGTTCTCTAAAAAACCCAAAGCCTTTGCCTTCTCTATTTCTCAAAACACTTCGAGAAGTTGGACAAATTTCATTTTCAGCAGAATCCATACTCCAATAATTCTGATAATGATTACATTTTTAGTCTATATGCAATCTGTCTCTAGATATTGTAACAGAATATAATTTTTCTATCAGAAATTACATGCTTAGTTTGATATCTTTGGCTCAGGCAACATCTTTGACCTCATACTAAATAGAATGCCTACTCAATATTTAAGATAATTTTACTATTTATAACTTTGTATTTTCAAACATTTAAAAATGCACAAACAAATACAGGGAAAATAACAGCAGTCAACAACTCTGTTTCCCAAAGGTAACTATCTTAAGTAAATGTATTTATTTCAAGCATTTTTTAAACATGTTTGTCTTGCTATATCTGTGTGTATCTTTATGTATATGCAGATATATACATATATAGTTAATCTTTATTTTAAAGTCAATTTGTTAAGCTAATCATTTACAAAATGTCAGATAATCTTATGAAAGGAAACAATGAAAGCTTATATATTGCCTTTAAAATATAAACATTTTCACAAAAATAAATTTGTATGTAAATGAGATTGTGTCCCATTTTTCTTGAAATTACATGAAATAAATATTTGTAGTATAAATTTCCTATTTATGACACATCAAAAATGTTACTGTAAACATTATTCTAAATTGTATTTTATTATTTATTTATTTCTTCTTAAAGATTTATTCGTTCATGCATAGAAGAATGGGATACAGGCCAAGAGGCTTGGGAGTGAGAGGATTCACCAGAGACAGAGTGGGGAGCTGAGCAGATAAATTGACTGAAATTCACTGCTGAGGGGAGTGGCCAGCAAAACAGGAGAGGTCTGCTGTGCCATGTGGATCAGCTTCCTGTCTGGGGATTGAACTTGTGCTGCAGTAGCCAGATAGCTTCATAGTGAAGCATTTTAATCCCTTGCATGACCAGGGAGGTCCTTAAATAGTATTTTAAAATTTATTTTAGCAAATTTTTCTCTCACTAGCACATTGGGTTTTGGTATTTTTCTGTATTTTTGTTTTTTCCTAGTACATAAAATGCTACAAATACCGTAAAAGATAGATTTGACATAAACAGTATCTTTCTAATTAAATTTCATTTTATTATTACTAGTAAGGCAGGATGTTGATATTTTAACTTTCAGTTTATTTAAATTTTGCCAGATTATCATGAGCTCGTGTTTTTAATCTATTTTTCTTTTGTTTCCTTTTTTGAAATGACTGTACATATCTTTTACTATTTTTTGTATTGATTTGTAAAATCATACTTGCTTAAAACTTGTTTTTAATTTGACTTATGTGTGCTGAATTTCAGAACTGTTCTGTTTGTGATACAAATACATTGATTGTTTTTCACACCCCCACTAAGTTCTTTCTTCCATAACTTTTATGCTTAGAAAAATCTTTCTCATCCATGAAAAATATTGATATGTTCTAGTTTCCTATTTTTAAAAGATTGGTTTAATACTTGTATATATCTAGAGTTCTGATTCATATTCTCAGTGGCAGTTATAACCCATCCTTTTATGATTGACTTGTTTTTATTTTTCTGTAGTTATTTCTATTATCGTATCTGTGCAACATTGTGTTTGTTTTCTGGAAAAATTCATAATCAAATATATGGCTCTAACCATTTGTCCCATTTTTTTTTTATCAACTTAAGCAATGATCTATAGTGATAATCAGGTGATGTTCCCATCTCCTGCTCTATGACCTTGGGGGGGTCACATTGTCATTCAAAGCTCTTTGACCTTTCCCAGTACCTGATGGTGTGAAAATGTATGAAAACTTACACATTGCAGGGAACCTTGCTTGCAAGACATCTCATGATCTCTCCTTAGTCCAACCATCCTTTTCAGTGTTTTACTTGTAAGCATAGTATCATTGTCCTTTTAGATGTGAGTTGTTATTTCTTATAATTGTCCATGAGCACTTTCTTCTAGTCCTTTCAATTTCCCTCCACTCTCCAGTTTTCTGGTTAGTCTAGATCATTTATTTATGAAACAAGAGGAATCATAAGGGGAAGGGTAAATATCATTGTGGCATGTAGCCACAATGGCATGTAACCATTGTAACTCTTTTTCACACACTATGGTAGAGAGTTGTGCTATCTGATTTGATAGTTTTTATCACCATGTGACTATTATGAACTCCAAATGTGACTAGTCTAAGTTGAGATAAACTTTATAATACATACTAGGTTAAACATCTCATTAATATATTTTATGTAGATTCTATCCTGACATGACATTTTGAATATTTGAGCACATGGACTAGATGCTGTGCCTTCCCCCTCTATCCCATGTATTGGAATCTGATCCCTAATGTGGTAGTATTTGGAGATAGAGTGTTAGGGAGGCAATTAAGTCATGAGGCTGAAACCCTCATAAATGGTGTTAAGAGCCCTCATAAAAGATACTCTGGACAGTTCCTTCATTCCATATGCCATGTGGGACTCAGTGCTAAGATGGACATCTAGGAACCAGGATATAGATCCATACAAGGCACCAAATCTGCCAATTGCTAGATCTTGGACTTTTTTCCTACCTAAAAAATTTTGGTTTTTTGTAAGATACCAGTCTCATTCTTCTTCTTCTTCTTCTTCTTTTTTTTTTTTTTAAGATTTATTTATTTATGCATACAGAACTTGGGGTACAGGCCAGAGGTGCAGGGGTGGTGAGAGGCTCTACCAGAGACAGAGCAGGGAGCAGAACAGGCAGACTGATGAAGTACACTGCTGAGGGGAGCAGTGGGCGGGTCAGGAGAGGTCTGCTGTGCCATGTGGGTCACCTCTAGGCCAGGGATCGAACCTGTGTTGGAGGAGCTGCAGTTAGCTTGTAGTGCTGTACTTTAATCCACTACACCACCAGGGAGGGCCCTCATACTTCTTTTTAACATCCAGCCCTAAGATCATTTATAGGTATTGTCTTTTAAATTAGTTTTACTTTTTTATTTTAACTATTTTAATGTGTCTACTATGAACTTTAAACTTATAGATGGGGTTTCCCTGGTGGCCCAGGGGTTAAAATCTCAGTGCTATCAAGCCATTGCCAGCCATTGCAGCATGGGTTCAATTCCTGGCCATGTGACCCACATGTCACAGCAGGTCTCTCCAGTCTCACCTGCTGCTCCCCTCAGCAGCATATTTCAGTAAATCTACCTGTTCTGCTCCCTACACTGTTTCACATGATTCCTCTTACCCTCTGCACCTCTGGCCTGCATTTCAGCTCTTTTATGCATAAATAAACAAAAATAATTTTTTATTTACAATAGGGAAGACATGGAATCAACTCAAATGCCCAACCATAGATGACTGGATTAAAAAGATGTAGTACTTATACACAGTGGATTATTACTAAGCAATCAAAAAGATAAACTCATTCCTTTTGCAGCAACATGGATGGAGCTGCAAGGGATCATGCTTATTGAAATAAGCCAGAACAAAAAGGAAAATATAGGATGGTTTCACTAATAGCAGGACTGCAGGGGGTGGGGGGGAATTATAATAAAGAAAAAATGAGAAACAATGAACCATCTATATACCAGACACATTTTATGGGGGTGGAGTGCGGAATGGGATCAAAAATGGGATTGGAAAGATGTATGGGGCTATGGTGATGGCACACGGGTGAATTGGTGGTGGGAAGTCCACAGGGATTACAACTGAGATGGAAAAAGTCACAAAATCAAGACTGATGTAAAAATAAATTTAAAAAAGAAAATAATAGTAAAATAAAAGTACGTGTGACTTATTTTTGTTGTTAGCATTTTTTTTAATTGGATATTACTGTATATATATTTTGACTATTTTTAGTAGCAAGGCTGATTCCAAGCAATTAAGACCTATCTGTGGTGTGGAAATAGAATAGGCCAGGTTTTTGCCTATTTTGAATCTTTATAAGCTTTACAGGTGATTTTATTATGCTTCAGTGTGTTCTTAATGTTGGTTTCGATTTTATTGGCTAAACAAAGTATGTAGTGAAGAGAGGGGTGTTTTTAAGTCTTTTTCAGTTGAGTGCCAACTGCGCCAAACTGTATATTCCCTTGATGTGACATTTACTGAAAGCAGGTATAACTAAGTTAACATGCTAAGGTTTTTGATGTCAGCAAGCCCTATTAACAAACATATCTGAATTTTGTGGTAGTTGCTTAAGTTATACTTGCTTTCTCTTAGTCTCACTTAATCTATACTAGGGAATAATCGTAATTTTATTGGAGGGTTTTCTTTCTTTCTTTGTTCCTGGCCTAGGCCACTTTCTCTCCTTCCCAAATTTCATGTCTATAAACACACTTGTCACACGATGAGTTGTGAACAAACACATATTCCATAAGTGATACTGATGGTGGGGGTGGGAGTTGAATGACTTTTTGAGGAGAAGTACCTAGTGGCTGTCAGATGAGGACCTACTTCCAAAGGCAACTGTCAGAATTTTACATATTTTCCTGCAATAGATTATAGAAAATAACCATTCGGCATGCCAACCTTGGCAACAAGAACGCCGATAGCCCGAGGGGGGTGCCAATCCCTTTAGGAGATATGAGGAATGGATTTGCCTTAAGCTTCCTTCTTCAAAGATGCCAAGAAACTTCAAAGCTTTTAATTTTCACCAAATGGAGCAAAGATGCTATGAGTCTCTTACAAGCCCTCATAAAAAAATAGAAATTCAGCAAGACATTTGATAAATTATTATAAATGTGAGCCCAATAACTGCTTAAACAAGAATGGCAGTCTCCCTGCCAAAGGTGCAATGTGTGTGGAACCGATTGCAGGGCAGTGTGTGGCAGGCTCGCGTGGCAGGCAGCCATTTTGGAATGGGGAGATACGTAATGACGGATGAATGGTAAAATGTTCTGACTGGGTGGATAACACCCCAGAAGGTCTAATATTCTTTTTACCCATCTAAGCCCAGTACTTTAACTCATGCCAAGTTTGTCTAGAAATCTCTTAGTTGACCGTTTGGGGTTATCTATTAATGTCCGTTAAGTTAAAGAATGTCAACAAGAGGAAAAGAACATGGGCTGGGAGATCCTTTTTTAACTTGGATTAAGAAAAAATAATCTTTTGATTTTGAGTTTAGAAAAATCTCCCAAATTAAAGCTTTAAAGGGGGATAAAACTTCCAATATTGGATGATGCCAGTGAACCAGCAGGTTTTGCTGCTTTCTAGTTTTGGTATATTTTTGCTTTCTTTTGTTACCATTGTTTACTATCTCTTTTCCTCTAGGCTTCAGGATTAAATCCTATACCTGATCCAAAGTTGAGTGTGTTTACATAGGAAGATAACCAATTTAGGCCACCCAAGGGATGAGACCACACGATTGTCACAGTGTGGAAGCAACAGAGTACTAGGGAAAGGGAGGAACTTTTTTAGGTTAGGGTTTGTATTTGCTACAAAGCACTCCAGTGTTATTTTGCTTTTGGTGAACTATAACAGGTTTTTATATGTAATGTGCTCAAATATTTGTCACGTTCATAGGCATCTACACCTACATATGTGTACCTATCCTCTTTACTAGGGCTGGTCTTTTGTATAAAGGGATTTATGTAATTGCCAATTTGGTATAATTGGAGGGCCACTAATGGTAGGATTCTACTTCTAAATGATATTTTCTGCTGGTTTTTTAATGAAATTAAAAATTGTGCTGCTTTGAAGAAACAGTCCAACATAGTAAAAGCTGCAAGAACTCTAGAACTAATCAAAGCTGACGGTGAAACTGATCTGTGTGAGTGGAGGAACTTGTACCTCATTTACTCCCCTACAAAATGGGGTGGGGGGAACCTAACCAGGGAAATTCGGATTTAAGGGATTATTGGACAGGCCATACTTATCATATGGTGGTAGCTGTATCTGCCTTGCCCACAACTACAAGAAATAGATAGCTTTACCAAGAGTGGAAAAATGAGCTCTTCGTGTTCCATTAGGTGATATATTTAACTATCAATTGTATCTTGTCATATTTCTTTTTATTTTTAGTGGTCACATTTTTCTTCGGTTATTCCCCTGCCCCTTTGTAAAATAAATTTAGCTCTGTTCTGTGCCCCACCCTCTGTGTACATATATCAAATCTGACCATTTCCCTTCCACCTTCTTCTAATATGTCTAATCTGTACTTTTGAGATCACCGTACAATATTTTATGATGATGTAAGCATTGTTCATAGTTGAACATGTGTTGTGCTAGTATTTTACTTCAACATTTCCTTGTCTCTTAAGTTGTTTTGATTTAATTTTAAATACAGTTTTTCATGCTATGCTTTTTTTAAAAAAATTGAGCTAGCATTGGTTTGTAACACTTTTTTTCTTAAGATTTATTTATTTATACTTACAAGAACTGGGGTGTAGGACAGAGGTATAAGTGAGGGGTTATAGAAGTGACCAGAGACAGAGTGGGGAGAAGAACAAAACAGGCAAATCTACTGAAATATATTCTTATGGGGAGCAGCGGGTGAGACAGGGGAGGTCTGCTGCTCCACATGCGGCAGCTCCCTGGCAGAGAATAAAACTCAGGCCACAGTGGTGATAGCACTGAGATTTTTTTTTTAAAGATTTATTTATTTGTGCATACAGAGCTGGGGTACAGGCCAGAGGTGCAGAGGCGGTGAGAAGATTCACCAGAGACAGAGTGGAGAGCAGAACAGGCCCACTGGTGAAGTACATGGCCGAGCGGAGCAGCAGGTGGGTCAGGAGAGGTCTGCCGGGTGATGGGAATCACCTCCAGGGGCGGGGATCGAACCCATGCTGAAGTGGCTTTAGCTTCTCGGTGCTGTGCTTTAACCACTACGCCACCAAGGAGGGCCCAGAACTGAGATTTTTACCTAGAGGCCAGTAGGGAGACCCTAACAGTGTAACTCTATCTCTCATTTAATTTCCTTACCTCAGTGACTTAGGGTCCTCACTTTGTTAACAATTTTATGGAAGTCCATGTTGTGTGCTTGGTGTACATCTTTTACATTCATCACAAATGGAATTCAGTGGCCCCTTAGTTGCTTTTTAGATAATTATATTTTTGATTTCTGATACATTTTGAGTTTTTTAATATAGTTATCTATAGATTTAAAAAATATTTCTGTTTCTGGATTGATATTCTGTAGTTTTCAATGTCTTTTTTTGTGTGTAATTTTTAATATCTGTTTTTTGATCACTTATTTATTGACTCAACACTCACCCACCTAACTTTATGTAGTCAGTGAGCTGCTTATGGAGTAGCTGAATTTTAACCAAAGACTTGATAGAATGGGGGGATTAGCCATACAAATAACTAGGAGAGGCAAATGCCAAGGATTGGATTTACCAAAAGTCCTGAGATGTGTTGTGTAAATGGTAGATTTGGTAATTGGACCAATCCTCCCACCAAACAACCAATTATTATGGCTAAATATAATTTTAAATCTTGAAAAGCAATATGGAACTAATGTGCAGGAAAGTAATTGTGGTCTCCAAATGTCATTTTCCACTAGAAAAAAAAAATAACAGAAAAGTTAAGAGAGCTACAAAATTAAGGCCTAAGGATGGACATGTAAAGATGAACCTGGAATATCTTGTCAAATCCAAAAAGTAAAGAAACTTCCCCAAATTCCCAGGCCATACCAAATGGACTCAGGAGAGAACTTGAAGAGGTTTGAGTATCAATAAAAACAATAATTGTGATAAATTGCAGCAGATCAATAATCGATAGATGTATAATATATATGTATATATGCTATAATGAAGCATT
Source organism: Condylura cristata (assembly GCF_000260355.1). Classification (NCBI taxonomy): domain Eukaryota; kingdom Metazoa; phylum Chordata; class Mammalia; order Eulipotyphla; family Talpidae; genus Condylura; species Condylura cristata. The sequence continues at coordinate 25,893,331 of NW_004567117.1, read as the reverse complement.
TTTAAAAAGCACTCTTGATTACCTTTGGATGATACCAAAGAATCAACTTACTCTTGTGAAAGTGAGTTTAAAAAGGATAAAAGTTAAGTACTTACCTTGCCTTACCTAGCTATACAAATGTATCTCTTGGAAATTAAATGCTGATGACAGGAAGTTTCTCCTAGTGGAAGTACTCTAGGGAAGAAAAGGAAGAGGAAATCATGGAGCTAGAACATTTTGTGATCTTTAATGAAATAATGCACCTAGTTCTAAGCACTGAGTACCAAAGCTTAAAATGTCACAAAAAGACAAATGGCCCTCCAAATGTCAGTACATATCATCTATGGAGAACTATTGCCCAAATATTAAGTTTGACTATGTCTCTATGATGGAGAAAGAAACACAGGGGAGGCATCATAAAGCTGAGCCACACAAAGAGATGGGTAGAAGGGGCTAGTGCAGCAATTGACGCAGCCATAAAATCAAGATCCATAGGGACCAAAGCCCAGATGCCTGGCGCTCAGATGCCAAGACGCCAGGATGTCTGCAGGAGGTCCCAGCAGGTAACAGACTGTTGGGGACTGTATCTGAAGCTGAGACCCTAAAGGTAAAAGGACATGTAGATGAAGCTCAGTAGGGGATCTCTGGTCCTCTCAGATTCTATTCAAAGTCAACCAATCTAGCTCACAAGAAGTGAACCCCTCCCAAAGAGAAGCTATTTTTATCAGGGAGTCTCTCCACCAGCACTGGCAGCCGCTCCTCCGCCCACCTGTGACTCTGCAGGTGCTTTTTTCCACCACTGGCTCTCTCCCTCAGCAGGGCAGCATCCTCCTGCCTGTCCATGACCTGTACCATGGCAGGACTTCTCTGCACTAGCCCCTTCTATCTATCCATTTGTTTGACTCAGTCTTGTGATGCCTTCCCTGTATTTCTTCCTCCATCATCTATATCTAATAACCTCAAAAATAGGAAGACCAGTGATTGAGAAATATGTTTAATTTTACCATAGGGATGCAATTTAGAAAATCAAGGTTGAAATAGTATTTAAGAAAAGGAAGCAACTTATTCAAAAATAAATTGTGAAATGAATAGAAAAGGAGAATGAAAAAGGCAAGGAACCATAAGTTGATAAGAAAAGTAGGCAATCAGGCTGTCCACTATAATGCCACCATTTGGACCTCATTTTGAATTAAGTAAAATAAAATCTAAAATAAAAATAAAGTAGAAAAGAAGAAATATTTGAAATCTTATTTTTGATATGAAATAATGATTATTAGTTTTAGGGGTGATAATGGTATTATACTTATATATTTAACAAGGCTACTTATCTTTCAGTAATCCGGGAATACTTATGAGTATATGCTATTAGTCCCAGATTTTTTTTTTTAAAGATTTATTTATTTATTCATATGGAACTGGGGCATAGGCCAGAGATGTGGAGTGTGAGAGGATTCACCAGAGACAGAAAGGGGAGCAGAAGAGGCAGATCGATGAAGTACACTGCTGAGAGGAGCAGCGGGCAGGTCAGGAGAGGTCTGCCTCACCATGTTGATCTCCTCCTGGGCAGGCGGGGATCGAACTCATGCGGAAGTGGCTTTAGCTTCTCAGTGCTGTGCTTTAACCAGCTGTGCCACGAGGGAGGGCCCAGTCCAAGATTTTTTTTCAAAACAATATCGGATAGGAAGTGGGTGGTATTGTCAGAGGTTAAAAAAATGATTATGAGTTAATTTTTAAGTTGGTCCATAGGAACAGAAGATTTATGATACTGTTCTCCTTGCTTTGATACATGCCTTTTATTTTTTCATACTTACTGTTTTTTCATACTTACTGTTTTTTTAAAGGGGGTTTAGACAATAATATTTTCCATACTTATTGTTTTTCTAAAGGGGGTTTAGACAATAATTTTTAGCTATGAGAATATTAATTATAATGATTTTTGAAAATTGATTATTTCTCCCAGCAAATTTTTTTCTTCTTGTATTTTTATTTATTTATTTATTTTGTTGGAAACTTTGTTTTAGAGTCTGTCCTGAGCTATATGGACATACCTGACATCTGCTCATAGGCTAGAAATGTTGTGGCTGTGTATAGGTTAGACGCGACGTGAATTTCCTCATGATGATCTAAGCATGTGTGTATTTGTGTGTATGTTTAAAAACGTGTGTGTGTGTGTGTGTGTCAAAGAGAGTCAGAGAGAGAGAGTCTTTGGATAAGAAACCGAAACCCCATCTAACATATATTTTTCCTTTTCATCACTATAACTTGTACTTTTACCTGGAGCTGGTATTTCTGAATACAAAGTAAGCTACTTGTACTTCTGAGTTATTTTCTATTCTTCTGCTAGAAGCTGAGAGAGAAATCTTTGAATACTGCTTGTAACAAAGAAAATGTTCTTACTATTTTAGAATCTTAGACCCAGAACTGTTTTTAGATTCCATGGAACAAATCCTCTCATTATCTGTCTAGCCAACTATAATATAGTAACCAACTAACCAGCTATATTTTTCATAGTCTATAATTAAATTAACATTTGAACACTCGTGTTTACATTTTCCTGCGTTCTTGATAGCTAGCCTATGTGGGAAAGATTGTTAGTTTTCTTTCTGCTCTTTGTCCTCCTTTCTCCCCCCACCTCTGCACGCACTAATGCACAAACCTGAATAAGTGCTAGGTACACATGGAGTGCTTATTAAATGATTATTTTTGGTTAGACCTGAAGCTACTGTTCTCTGAAATTATTGTTCATGCCACTGGCAGAATAGATTTTAGCAAAGGTCTGGCTCTTCTACCTGTGGTTGCACACCCCCCTGTCTTTGGGCAGGAAGGAACACTTGTTAGTAATTGTCCTTTTAAGCTCATCTTGCAGCTTTGCTTTTTCTCTAAACCTCTGTCTCCCCTTACTTCTCTGTAATGCTAAATCCTTTACATGCTCGTTCATTTTGTGGTGTTCATTATGTAAGTCACCAATTTTATTTTGTCAGTACGTTTCTGCAATTTACCTAGGTACATGGTTCACCTCCTGTACACTATCAGCTAACTCACTCTCATCTCAGATCTGTGTTTCAGTGTGAGGATTGGCTGGTGTCTAGAAGATAGAATGCCAGCTTTTATAATATCTCTTGAAAGCAGCCCTTCCATTATACCGCTTATCTGTTCAAATATGTAATTTAATAATATGCTCCTTTTTTATCTCGCCAAAATGACACCTTTAGAACATAATGAATGCGTTGCATTTGTGTGGTGCTAGGAGCACTAGTTCATCTATTAGCACACTGTATTTTATTTTTTGATGACATCCCAGGGAGGAGGTGGAACAGGCTTTTGTTCATATTCAGAAATGCGAATGTGGAGGCAAAGGAAGGTAAGGTGATTTGTGACGTCTGTGCAGGTAATTAGTGGTGAACCTGGGGCAGAAACCTCTGTGTCGTCCTTATCTGCTTCTTCTACCCTTATCTGCTTCTTCTACCCTGAAACACAGATGCCCACCCTGAGCATTTGGATTCCAGTCTGAGGCAAGTGGTGCGGTGGTTGCCACCCCAGAGCCCACTGCCTGTTGCTTCCTGTTGAGTTATTTCTTCATTTATCATCCTATTGTGGCATCTACTGTGGCTCTAGACACACATATGGGAAGAAGACCTTTTAAACCTGCCATAAATCAGATACATTTTACCTTGCTGTTGTCTGTGGTCTTTGAAAAATCTATTTTTTAGTTAAGACATTTTTCTTAGGCAAGTAAAAATCTCTTCTCACTTTAATGAAAACATTAAGCTCTATTTGATGTCATCTGATTTTTCCTATGTGATGAGGTCCATCTGCAGAGTGAGTGTTTCTGCCCAACTACTGATAAGGTATATCAACTTTCATTACCCTCCCCACTCCCGACATTCTGACCTTACCCTCTTTCCTCCTAAAGTGTTACATTTCTTGAAATTTATGAAATCAGTCTGCATCAGCAATAAAACACTGCATAGATTCATCAAAGCTCCCTCTGTATTTTTCTTCATCTATCTCTGTCCCATTTACCTGGAAGGAAAACAAGAGTCAACACAGCGATTATGCCACCTCAATGAGAGAAAAATAACTGTATTTCTCAAGAGAAGGTCAACCTGGCAGTAAGACAAATGCCTGGGCTTTCTAGAGGGTGCAGTTCTATCAGATACTCATGTCTATCCTTGGGCACTTCACACCTCACTCCCTAATGGAACTCAGTTTGGGCATTTGTGATATTTAACTTCCCAGATGAGCTCAGTATCCAGACTATGAAGGGCAGCTTAGAGTTCTCAAATTTTGTTAAAGATGTCAGGTTAGTTAAGTGATGGAGACAATGTTCAGAACCAGATAATTCAGAACCAAATGTTGCTTTGTTCTGAAACATTTACATAACCAAAGCAGGAAGTACCATTCAATTCTTTGATGACTTGCCTTCATTTCTTGACTTTTTCTTATTCTTCTAAACAGACATGTGGTCTCTTCTTAAATGCAAAAGTTCATTCACATTCCTGTTGAGAGCAGAGGATGAGATAGAGTAAGTCCTGTGTGTTGGAACATGTGCATGACCAACTTTTTGCTAAGCAATGAGATTGGCATGTTACAGTCAAGTTTCTACCTTGAGGAGGTAACAAGCAAGTTTCAAAAACAAAAGAGGAATAAGTATAATACACTGTTAGTAAATATTGTCTAAATCAGCACCTTTTTGACCAGGACTAGTTGGTACAGGCCCAAATGTAGTTGGATAATAGAAAGCTGGTGCACATCCAGGACAAGACTGTTCATGGAGTGAATGCCTTAATGGCTGTGCAGGTTAGTCACATGTGAATGGGACAGAGGTCATGGAAAGGGTGTTTTTGATCAAGTGAACTGCACCATCGAAAACATGGAAGATAGAATACCATGGAAAAATGACTTGTTTTGGGAAGCAGTCAGCTCCTTGGAGACCTTTAAAAACCTCTGAAAATGAAGCCTCTCAGGACCTTTTCAAAGATCTTTCCTTTAACTCCCAGAGGATGACAACCAATTTTCAGAGAGCCCTAGTTGAGTGCCAAACTTGGAAAATGACATTCAGCTGACATTTAACAATTTGCACACATTTTTCAAGGACTATATATATATATATATATATATATATATATATATATATATATATAATGTGAAACCAAACTGAGAAAGACAAAATAAGTCTGTATGGCAACCCCTGATTTGAGATTAAATTAAAATGTTGATTCAGCTGAAAGCAGTATCCCTTCTACGTTTCCAAGGTGAAGGTAGTCCATGAAACCTGACAGTGCTACCAGAGAGATTACAGCTATAGTTTTTTTATATATATATAAAAAAAAAACTTAAAATGTCTAGTGTTAGGTAATTTGTTGAATGACATGCATCTTAAGAGTGTAAGAACCAGAAAGGTATTTAGATATGACCCATTTCAGTACCCCCCATTATACAAATAAGGAACCCCCCAACTACAGAGGTGATGTGGTTCCCAATGTTGGAGCTAAAACACAGGGCCAGGAGCAAAGGATTCTCATACCATTTAGAGTTCTTTCCTGTGTGTGTGTGTGTGTGTGTGCACACATGAACACTTACACACAGACATACAAAATCATTCAAAATAAAATACATCAAAATAACTCGAAAGAACCTAACTTTCAATCCTCACATTTATCATGTGCCTGAAAAGGCCCACAGGGAATAGCTGCTGAGTAAGTTTGATGAAATGTTTCAAATAGTAAAGTGATAAACAATTTAAGTACATGCTGAATGAAAAGATTTCTTCTCGACTTTTAATTACATTATATTGATGTTGCTTTGGCCACGGCATTTGTTGGCTGTAGTTATTTCTCTTCCATTCTGTTTTATTTTCTTCTTCCTCTATTTAACCTAAAAAAATCATTATATTGCCTCTGAATCCATAATAAATGCTGATTTGACCATGCGCAGGTAGCAAATAGTAACTTCCAGGCAGTTCTCATCTAGTTTACTGGTAATTGTTAAATAGTGCTTCTCCCATCTAGATAACTGGTTTGGAGAAAAAATAGAGATTAAATTTCTGTTATGTGTTAATTTATTTCCCTTTAATTACATTTATTTAATTTAACATAATAACTTTTCCCATTAGTTTAAGAAGCTGCAGAATGGTAAGGCCAGAACATTGTTAGACACATTACCTGTTGCAATAAATACATTGTGAGATTTTGCTGATTTTCAAATACATAGGTATGATCCTTAACAACCTGGGTTTCCCAGAAGCTTTACTAAGAATCTCCTAGTATCTTTGCATGAGATGAAGCATCATCTACATCAATCTGTAACCCAGAACATAGCATTGTGGATCTCACCAGAAAGTGTTGATAGGACTGGGCACTGAGTGAAGCTTTAAATAAGAGAGGTTCTTTAATGCAGAACTTTAATAGCTGTAAATGTGATAGAAGGGCAATTCAAGAGGTGTCGTGGTGGTGTCACGGTGGTGTGAAGGTCAGGTTCTGAAAATAAGTGAACTGCAAAGATGTGGCTTGTACTGGATGGTTAATCGGAGAGACTCCACTGTGTGTATGTGCACAGGGCTAGGGGGAAGTGGTTTGAGCATGGGGGTCTTGGATGGAAATATGTTGATTATAAATCAAGAATTGCTTAGGAAGGGGAATCCCTAAAGGATAAAGCTCTGAGCCAGTGGTTTAGAATAAAAGAACACTGGCACTGGGGTTAGACAAGCTCAGATACTTTGAGGGGCACTTGGCAATTCATTTCTTTTTTTTTAAAGATTGATTTATTCATACAGAACTGAGGTACAGGCCAGAGATGCGGAGGGTGAGAGGATTCACCAGGAACAGAGTGGGGAGCAGAACAGGCAGATCGATTAAATACACTGCTGAGGGGAGCAGCGGACAGGTCAGGAGAGGTCTACCACACCATGTGGGTCTCCTCCAGAGCAGGTGGGGATCGAACTCATGTGGAATTGGCTTAAGCTTCTTAGTGCAGTGCTTTAACCCGCTGTGCCACCAGGGAGGGCCAGCAATTCATTTCTTTTTATGTCCATGTTTCTATATTCTTGCCGAACCTCTGGAAGAGGTATGTTCATTTTGTGGTCTCGTATCCCATATTGAACTTTGGACCATGTTTCTCTTGTCCATCCAGTGCTTTACTCCATCAGATCAGGAAAAACAACATTTTCTTTCTAAAGCTTTTTCCTGTGTCCAAAGACTGCAGAATACATTGTTTTTTTTTTTTTTTTTTTTTTTTTTTTTTTTTTTTCTTCTTTTTTTTTCTTTTTTTGCCTTCCTTCTGAAACCCTCTTCATTTTTAGTGGTTTCAATATTTATTTAATCCCTTCAATTTCTTAAAACACTATAAAGACCCCTACAAAATGGGGAAAGGAGAACTCAGATTTTGTGCACTTTAGTTTTCTTCAATTCTGGCCTTTATTCACCCTATATATTTCATTCTTTTGGTTCTGCTGGGGTCATTTTCCCTATCTACAAATGAAGTAATTGTGCCAGATGAATTTAGGATTGTTAAGGGCTAGAATCATTGTGAATGATTTTAAGTATAGACATCTTCATATGTGTCCACCTGAAAATCTTATGTTGATAGTGACAATAACACTTTGAAAGGTTTCTGTTATCCTCCATAGATTTAATCTTATTTCTACCATGTCAAAGATTGTTTCTATAGTGGTGAGGCAGAAACTTTTCCTGTAGGGTAAGTCCTTCTGGGGTATGAATTGAAAAGGCAGTGATGGCAGGTGTGAATGTAGGAAGAATCATAACAAAAGCAGGATTTCCACTGAGGGTTGAAGGCCTAAACTAGCTGCTAAATGGTGATGCAGGAGGGAAACCAGAGGGAGGTGTAAATACATAAATGTGGGCAGCAGAGAAAAAGGAGCCCAAAGTAAAATGTTTGATATAATTGACATGTGTTGGCCTAAGAGCTGAACACATCTTTTATTGTTGACATATTAAGTATTTATGAGAATTCACATTTCTTAATAGGATAGATTTTTTTCTTTTAGGTTCAGTCAAACTGATGGTAACCCTAAATAAAAAGCAGAGTAAAAGTAAATTTGTTTTGTATTTTGAAGCAATGTAGGCTATTTCATAAATCTAACTGATTCCCTCTCACCCTCTTACATACTTTAGGAGAAAGTTCATGGAATATTTCAAGTTTCCTATTATTTTTCTCTCCTAAACAACATGACTGGGACACTTCAGTTTATAATCTGTAACATTCAGCCCTTATTTTGTATGCATGTTTATTCATGTTTATGACACATTTTTTTAAGTGCCACTTAAGACTAGGATGAGCAACTGTGTTTTTCTAATAAACCTTCATAGGTTCTGAGTTTCGAGCTAAACTCAAGCCTGTCTGTGTTCCTGCCCAGTTATGTCCGTGAAACGTGATTTTGTCGTTGAAAAGGAAATCGCTTCCTTTCTTAAAAAGGCCCTTAGATATCAACTAACTTATCTAAAAAATTGCATGGTACACACATACAATGGAATATTACTTAGTAATCAAAAAGATTAACTCATGCTTTTTGCAGCAACATGGATGGAACTGGAAAGGATCATGCTAGGTAAAATAAGCCAGAAAGAAAAAGAAAAATACTGGATGGTTTCACTCATAACAGGAACATAAAGGACCAGGAGAAAAAATAATAATGAACAACTTTATACTGGAGACATTTTATGGGGGTGCAGTGGGGAATGGGATCAAAAATGGGAAGGGGGATGGGCACTGAACTATGATAATGGCATATGGGTGATGGGAAGCCCATGGATTTCAACTGAGATGGAGAAAGGCACAAAATTATGTAAAAATAAACTATTATATTAAAAAAAATTTGCAGATCTGTCAGGCCAATGCAGAAGTAATGCTCACTGAATTATACTTGAACTCAACAATGAAAAAAAAAAAGCCTCAACATGTTACACAAAGAACTTTAAAATTCAGTCAATAGTATTTGTTGACTACTTTTTTGAATTCTCACTGTTTTATTCTGTCATAACATCATATCACATCACTGGGGCAACAAAGACTCCTTTCCCTGATCATCTAATGTCTTTCTTGTTTAGACAAACATCATCTCATGCCACCCATCCTGAGATTCTGTATCTCATGAATTCTAGGAGCCTCGCTCTGAGTAGGAGAAAGGAAATTTTGACATGAGTAACCTAATTTCAGGTATGACAATTTAGGTTATAGAACTAACAATGCATTATGATGTTACACAGCTTTCAAATGTATTTCACTGGAAATCAACACCTGTATGTCTTTCAGCATACAATTGTCTCCTTAAAGTGATTTATACAGCCCACCTTCCTTTTTCCTTCTGGCAACCACTAATTTGGAAGACATATTTTTGATTTGGAGTAGTCTAATCCATCTCTTTAATAATTATTGGGGGTGGTGGTTGGAGAGATGGAAAACTGACTTCCGAGTAGCTGGTAGCTAAAGCTCAGTGAAAAAACTAGCAAGTTAATTGTTATTAAGTAAGAGATGATTTTTTCAGTCTAATGGTGCAAAAGGTGAAACACCAAATAACCTAAGATGATGACGGTTAGTCCAGCTTGAACAGTTATATCAATGGAAGAGTCTTAGTCGCTTTGAACTGCTTTCATAAAATACCATAAATAAATGGGCTGGGAAGTCCAAGATCAATTTCCTGGCAGATTCAATGTCTGGTCAGCACCTACTTGGTAGGTAGATGTCATCTTTTTATTGTGACCTCACATAGAGGTGTAATGTGATTGGTTAATTCACTGATTGATTAATTACAGGAGTGTTGGTGGGATTGAAATTCATCAGAAATGCTCTGAAAAGTGCTTGGTGTATAGTATGCACCAACGGTTGCTGTAAGTGTTAGAAAATTGCAATTAATTACACTATTGGATAAAGGAACACTAATAAATGATTTCAGCAATGAGAGGCAAATTTTCTCCCCAGATGTTCAAAGTTTTGTATTTGCCAGATTATCAAAACATTAGATCATTAAAATGGGGTTCGGACCATGCATGTCCTGTTTGCAGCAAAGATTAAAAATCTGTCTCTCATTATAATACATTTTAAATCATGGATAATCTATTTATTCCTGAGTCAGATTTGATACCGGAAAATCAGAACATCCTGGGAGAAATAAGGATTAAAAATGAGGACTACAGGGCCCTCCCTGGTGGCGCAGCAGGTTAATGCACAGCACTGAGCAGCTAAAGCCACTTCAGCATGAGTTTGATCCCCTTCCTAGAGGTGACCCACATGGCATGGCAGACCTCTCCTGAACTGCCTTTTGCTCCTCTCAGCAATGTACTTAATCAGTCGGCCTGCGCTGTTCCTCATTCTGTATCTGGTGAATCTTCTCACTGCCCCTAAACCTCTGGCCTGTACCCCAGTTCTGTATGCATAAATAAAAAATCTTAAAAAAAAAAATGAGGACTAGAGATTGGAGAAAGCAGTTCCATGGAAATGGAGATTCAGTTACCACTGCCAAAGCTTGAAACCATAACACAAACCTTGTTGACCTCCCGACTTTGCCACTGGGTGCTCTGAACCCAGAAATAACTATTAATAACATAGTAGCACATAAAAAAGAAAAGGTTTTATGGAATTGAAGGCTGCAAGTATTGAAAAATAAATTGTTTCTCCCCATTTAGTCCTTTCTTAAGTCTTCAGTTTCTAAATGTGTTTGGTAATTTTTCTTTTTATGTCACAGTTGCTTTACATTTTGCCATTGGTTTCTGCATGTGCTGAATATTTATAGGGAAATACACTATAGATCTTGTAAGTGCCTCGAGGGCAGGACCTGGGTTAATAAAGTCATAAAATTATTCATAACCATCCTGGGTGAAAGCCATATAGTATTACAAAGCTATGTGAATGTTAATAAAAGACATAGAAAAAGGCTTAAATCACAGATCACTGAAGCCAAAATGGTGGCCATAGGAAGTTTATAGTGTTCAAATCAACTGAAAGATATTTGAGAATATAAGGTGGTTTTATATGCTAGTCAACCTAGTTATTCTATGGGTAGCAAAAATCCCAGTGACTTACGACCACTGGTTGACTTTTCATTCACATTAAATATGCATTGGGGTCAGTCAAAAATTCTTCTTCACATCATCTTTAGTCTGGAACACAATATTCAAGCTGCCCCTGGAACACTGCCAGTTTCCAGAACAAAGCAAAAGAACTTTCTGGAATTCCCCACTTTTTCTTAAGCTTTCCACCTGGAAATGACATGATTTACTTCTGCTCTCATTTCCTGCAATAAGTCCTACAGTTACATTGAACTTTAAGTAGGGGAGAAAAATGCAATTCTGTTATTGTGTCTGTCAAAGCTGGAAAATATTTAGGGAATATCATGAGTCACAACCACCACTGACATACTAAATAAATATTTCATTGCCAGATTGTCCATATTTACTTAGTATAAGTAAGCTTACATTGATCAAATAATTAAGCCTGCATTGGTCATATGTTAACAACTTCATAAAGAGCATAAAGAAAATTTAACATTTATCTATTGAATATCTGCCATGTGCCAGGAGAAAAGAGTCCCAAATCCATTCTGAAGCAACAAATATAAAATATTTGCTACAACGTAGTTTCCTAGGATATACCCAGTTGGGTCATACTTGCTAAAAGACCTGAAATGGAGACATCTTAATTTTATTCACATTAAAATGATGTCTGGAGAACAGTATTTACTGATATTAGTTTGGTGGTCATTCATGCCACTGGCAAGTTTTTCTCTACCATCCTTAGCTATTTGTTTGCTATTTGTTCTCACACTTACAGCTTTGTAACCACAGGACAGTCCATTGAAGGTTAAAGCTTCCTTTTCTGCTAAAAGTCAAGGGAAGAGAGAAGGGGATTGCAGCAGTTGTATCTGATTCTTTATCAGAAACTTTCCCTAGAAGACTTCTAGTTTTTCCCCTTACAACTTATAGGTCATGGATTGTTCACCTTCTATCCTTAATTCAAATGGAAGCTGGGAAAGAAATGATCAGAAATGAGCTGAAGACCCATAATTAATTCCCTAGACCCAGAGAAACTATTCTGAATTCAAAATAAATTTTAGAACTTTTATTAGCAGAGAAGAAAGTATGTAGTTATAGTGAGCAGTGTGGTCCCTTGAGTCTAGGTCACAGTGATGGTACAGGTGTTAAGAGTTAGAGAAAAGTCAAAGATGAGAAGTTGGTGAAGTTGGTATCAATCCAAATGATCTAGAATGACTTAACATCCTCACTTTGGGTAGTCAATCAGGTTAATAGCATTTACAGACAAGCAATTTTTAAAATAATATAATAGTTTATTTTTACATCATTTTTTGCCTTTTTCCATCCCCGTGGGTTCCCCATCACCAAATCACCATGTGCCATCACCATAGTCCAGTGCATTTCCCTCCCCCCACTGTTTTTGATCCCATTCCCCATTCCACCTCTGTAAAATGTCTCTGGCATATAGTTGTTCATCATCATTATTATTATTATCTCATCTGGTCCTTTATGCTCCTGCTATGAATGACGCAGAATAGCAATTTTTCAAATACCAGTAGAGTAGTTTGCTAGTGTTGCTGTAATAAAGAATCCTAGACTTGGTGAAATACACAATAGAAATTTACCCACTCAGAGTTCTGGAGGTTAGACATTCCAGGCTGAAGAGCAGCAGGGTCAGTTCCTTCTCAGGGCTCCATGCATGTTTCTGGCTTCTGTGGTGTGCCAGAAATCTTGGATATTCCTTGGCTCACAGACATATCACCCTTCTTCATGGCATTTTCCCTCTGTAAGTGCCCACCTCTAAATTCCTTCCTTTTATGAAGACACCATTTATATTGGATTAGAGTCCAGCTAATGACCTTATTTTAATTTGATTACTTCTATAAAGACCCTGTATCCAAATGCAGTTACATCCTAACATACCTGGAGTGACAATGTTAACATATGAATTTTGGATGAACCTATTTTACACATTTCAACTCATAACAAGATGGAATAGAATTAATAAAATCTTGGAGGCAAAAAATAAATTAAAAATCCAAACACCTACTTTATGTAAAATTAGCACCTACATAGTATTGTAATATAAATGTATAAGGCAAACAAACAAACAAACAAAAAGAGACAGGTATAGATAGCATGGGCATTAAAAGCAAATAGATTTGTTTACTTTCGGGTGCAGTAGGCAGCAGAAACCTGCACAGAGAGATATTCTGGGGGGGGGGGAGGAGGGAAATGAGAGGGTTCAGGTATCAAGAAGATACTTAGGTGGAAGTACAATGATGAATTCCTAAAGCAATATTATAGAAGGGGATTAAGAACTAAATTCAGACATGAAAGGTATTTGCAAATGATAAAAATTAGTGTTTAGTGAAAAAAAAATTACGTTGCAGAACTGGAGTATAACCAAGCTTAGCCAAGAGAATCTGGTGAAGAAGTTGGAAGTGGAGATTTTCACTTTAAATGGTATCTCATTACCATTACTTAAAAAAAAAATGGATATTCACATTATTTTTTTACTTTAAGAAAATGTGAGAATTTTTAAAAATAAAAATGTGTGAGTCACACATCTGGAATTGAGACAATTCTAGGCATCTGAATGGAGGTCACTGGTTAAGAATAAAAGACTTCAGGTCTCAAAGGAATCATTCTCATAGACGTTATTGATACAGTAAATAAAAAATAGCAGTGGGATGGTAATTGTTTAGATGTTTGAATAGTAATAGTAATTATTGAGTATCCACCAGGTGCCAGAAACTTTATATATAATGTCTCATCTAATCCTCACAGTCACTCTATTAGAGTACTTCTGCTTTACAGATGAGAAACCTGAAGTTTTGAGACATTAAGCAATTTGCCAGGGTTCATATAACATGTAAGGATTGGGGGAGCAGCCTTCAAACCTGTCCCTGTCAGGCTTAAAAGTTTATGTGCTTCAGCTCCACTCTACATGAGGATAATTACTTCATCTGAGGATAATGAATTCCTTTCATGGGGCGGTGTATTAGGGTTCATAGGAGAGATAAAACTTAGCTGTTTTCTGTGGGTGGGTGGAAATTACGTTCCCTCCTATTTATGTGACAAGCCAGATGAGGGACATACAAAATATGAGATATCTGACGGGGAAATTATCATCCATGAAGCTACAAAAGTTCTGCTCAAACCAAAGATGAAATTGCTCTTGGATGGAGAGAGGGATTTCCCTGGCACACATAATAGTGCTCTGCTGAGCACAGCCTCTAAATTTCCAATACTGCAACTGTAGGTTCAGCATTTCTTTTGGGGGGAAAATCTTGTATAATGTTAGCCCAAAGCGATTTTGAGCAAGAATTAGTAATTTGAAATAGGCATATAAATTTCTCCTTTCGATAAAAATACCATTGCTCAATAGAGAGAAATAAAGAGCGAGGCTAAATTTTTACTTTTTAGGAGTGGACATTATAGAAAAAAGCTCAAGGATTATTCTGTTTTGGGGTCTATAGAATGAATGAAATAGAAATTTGACACTGTCAACAAAGAGATCAGTGTTGACAGCAAAATTGGTAAAAACGATGGGGCTTAAAATGCTCTGTGATCATAAAATTGAGTTTAGCCTAAATATGCTGTAAAAATCCTTCAACAATAATTATTTTGAAAAGGAATTCTAGACCATTCTTGATGACATTGATCAAACCACCTGACATTTCTCTGCGATGTAATTCATATCCATTGTAATTTGAAGGGAAAAAATAGACCCATATTAGTATTTGGCAAAAGAGCAGTGAAGGGGAATATCCTGTCAGAGATGTAAATATTCAAAGATTATAAATCACTGAAACAAAGTGGAAAATATGTTAATGGCTTTGATCATAGAATGTGAATGTAGTATTCTCACACTTCTTTGAATATATGATAGGTAAGACCTGATTCTGGACCCTGGATAAGCCTAAGTTAAGTCCTGTTTTCCCACCACTTCTGTTCTACAATCATCCTGCATACTCTGCCATTATCTTGGCCCTGAACTTTCTTGGGCCAAGAGAGAGATGAGGTCACACTTAGCTTATGTTACCTTCAGGAGAAGAAACATGAAGAGTGATTTAAAACTAAGAGATAGACTGGAGGCAAGTTTGGCAAACATTCCTAGTCTGGTTTCATGTAAGAGATGTTTGAAGAGAATTTTTTTATGATGAAAGCTAGAAACCAGACCCCTAATTTGCCTAATTCTGAGGGTCTCTGGCCCACCACTGGAGGAAACCTAAATGAAGTATTGGTTCCACTAAACCTTTGATAGAAAGTTGGATGGAACAATTATAGAAGTCACACGACTATTCATAGAAAATAATAATTTGAAAATATGAGAAAATAGAATTTGTTTTAGAATCTTTGTGTCAGAGTCAACTTTATTTTCACCCATGGTTTAGAATATAGTGGGATTGACATTTCTCTTGTCCTTACACATGAAAGAGATGAAGCAATGGCAATGCAATTCTTCCTATAAAGATTTCTTTTTTCTGTATAATTTCATAGAAAACAATATGGATGAAATAATTCATTTTTTTCTGATTTTCCAGCCATGCTTTTCTCTGAGGTGAAAGGCATGTTTCTAATAGTCTGTTTTGAGCAAATATGTATTTGTGTTGCCATTGATATCAAAGGAAGAGCAGAATTTGTTGAGTCAAATGTTCTTGATTGCACATTTGGATTATAATTCCACATTTGATTTACTAGAGTTTTTGGAAGATCTTTGTATCTTTCTCCTTACTTGAAAATGAGACTGGAATTTTTTTTTTTTTTAATCTAAGAGGCTAGGATGCCAAATAGGCAGTCAACACAGGGGAGTGTGGTGTTAAGTATGTACCACAGTGGCTCACAGGAGAGAAATTCACCCATAAGAACATGAAGGATTGCAGGGTCAAAGTCACAGTGGAATTGTAGAGCCATAATTACAAGACCTTTTTCTGGATAATTTGGGAAGAGGCAGAAGATCTTTAATAACACATTGTACTATGAGGCATGAGGGAAGGTTATTGACAACAAGCTAAGACATGAAATCAAGGAAACAAAGTCTGGATGCAAGAAATCTTGGGAGAAGTTTTAAATATAAACAGAAATCCTCTAGGATTTTTGTGTACACATTAAATTATGATTAAAATGCATTTTAATGACTGTGAATACTAATAATTGAATATTCCTGATCATATCTAACAGTTCTGAGTAGAATGGAAGCCAGGACAGACAAATACATATTTTAGAAATTTTCACCTGTAGTTGAGGGAAGAGCACAGGAGAGTTGAAGCTGGAAAGTTTTGTGTACGTGGTGATAAAAATCAAATACCCTTCCTCTAACAACTGAAAAAGAACGCTTAATGCTTCCAAAAACGAATGTGAAATTGTTTTTGAAGGTCCTGTGATTTTGTTCAGTCTTGATTTGGGTCCTGTTGAATGCAAGCCAGATGGGACAAAGGATAAAAACTAAACAGCAGCTGTTGGTAGATATCCTGGCAGCTGTTTGATATCCAGTCACATGAATTGTCAAAATAAAGCCTATCTTCAGGGATTATGACAAGAATGGAAACTTTTTGGAATAGTGCCACAAAAGTGGATTGACCCCTGCTGTGAAGAAATGTTAAAGTTCAAGTTTCCTAAGGCAGGATTTGTTTGTTGGGAAATTAAAAAAAATAAAAGGAATTTTCAAGTCTCCACTGTAGCAATGACTGTAACTAGTGCAATAATTTCATTTGGTTTGACTGAGAGAAATTTTCAGTTTTCTTTTTCCAGAGTAATAGTATGATTTCCTCTCATTTGGGGGAGTGTGCTATATAAATACTAATGGTGATTTTTATCTCCTCCATGTTATTAATAATACCCTCCTAATCAATAAGTTGATAGTTGAAAAAAAAAGATACTTGTCAGGTTTTGTTTTTCATTATTCTTTATCGACAGGTATTAGTCACATATTTGGAAAAGTAAATCTACATCATATAATCCAAACCACTCAATAGTTCTGCACCACTTTCTTCTCTGCTTTCTAACATCCTTAAATAAGTATGCATTGCCAGCTAACTGTATTTCTGTTCTCCAAACCATCCTAACTCTGTCACTGGGAATTGGAATGTTGCTAATGCCAGCTCTCCTGTCACAAAGGCTTTCATGGTAGTTGTCCCTCATTCATTCATATCCCAGGTCCTTCAGAGATATGAAAGTTTTTTCTTTTTTTTCCACAGAACACACTTGCCAAGTGGCTATAAAGAAACTTACTCTATCTGAACTTCCACAGAAGTGCTGGAATGTTGGGATCAATTAAAACTGATTGATGAGTTTCTTCTGCCAAAACCTGTTTTGTACATCTCTCCCACTCCAGTGTTCAGTGAACTTGTGTTGGTACTTAAAATTTTTAGGTCAGGGCCCTCCCTGGTGGCGCAGTGGGTTAAAGCACAGCACCCAGAAGCTAAAGCCACTTCAGCATGAGTTCGATCCCTTCCCTGGAGCTAACCCACATGGCATGGCAGACTCTCCTGACCCACCCACTGCTCCCCTCAGCAGTGTACTTCATCAGTCTGCTTGTTCTGCTCCCCACTCTGTCTCTGGTGAATCCTCTCACCATCCCTGCATCTCTGACCTGTCTGTACCCCAGTGGTGTATGCATAAATAAATAAATCTTTAAAAAAAATTTTTTTAGGACAGTGTGGAAATATTTACACCATGAAAATTGGTAAATACTACAAATCTGGTTATTTCTCTGCCTGGAAAGTCAGTCATTAAACACTTGCCCAAATATTGTAAGGCATGAAACATGTCAAGAATTTTGTATTTATTATGTAGAGCTATGGGTTTTTACCTGCACTATATGTTTTATATCCCAATAAGATTGTTGAGTATTTAAGGGTACACTTCTTAACTTAGACACCTCATATTTCTCAGTATGCCCTACTGATATTAGTCGTAAACTTTTGATTTGTACTTAGTAACTATTGCCTAATCAAGACACCATCAAATTTTAAAGAGGAATGGGAATTTTTCTTTTCTTTTTATTTTTTTAAGAGATTTATTTGTTTCTGCATACAAGAGCTGGGTTGTAGGCCAGAGCTGTAGGGGAGGAGCTAGTGAGAGGATTCACAAGAGACAGAGTGGGGAGCAGAACTGGCAGATCTACTGAAATACACTGCTGAGGGGAGCAGCAGGCAAGACAGGAGAAGTCTCCTGTACTGTGTGGGTAAGCAGCCTGGCTAGGGATTGAACTCATGCTGTAGTGGCTGCCAATAGCTTCATACTGCTATGTCTTATCCCATTGTGCCACCATGGAGGCCCAGGACTTTTTCTTTTTTCTGAGTAGACCTAGATTCAACTTGCCACATGCTTCCAGGAAACATATTTTGATGTTTTAAATTATTATCATTATTATATAATTATTATATCCTTGTGTTTTCTTTTTCCACATTATATATTTATCCACTCAGGTGTGGTCACCATAGTTTTCCTACCATCAAAGCACTTAGAGGTGTCTACCATATTTCCTTGGGCTCTCTTCCCCCATCCCTTTTTCTACTCTCTCTGTCCCTTACAGCTCTCTAACACTTTGAAATTATGTCATTAGCTGGCAGAACCTAAAGTTTATGTTTTCTAGATGAGCAATAAAATTATGCGAGTATGACTTAGAGTTATATGTATCAAATAGGAATTAGGAGTGTTGAGTTCTATTCTTCTACACACATGGGTGAATACTAGCTTCTATATACAGTCCTGTTTAACTTTCAAGATGATTATAAAAATTCATAATATAAAATTACATAAAGAATCAAAATATACCTTTCATATCAGACTTGCTAAGAGAAAGCAGGGGTCTAATATTAATTATATGTTACACTTATCTTCTTTTAAATGAAACCTGCAGTTGAGTAATGGCCATGGGCCATGTTGTCCAAGGATGGGAGAGATATAGTTACTCATCTTAATTTGCTTGACCTCTAGCTTGGGAGATAAAAATCAATGAAGCAAAAACAAGAAAAATATAACCAAATGATAAATTGTGCAGTACAGATGAGACAACTTTAGGAGTTTTAAAGAGGAGGTGAGTGAATATGGCAGTGGCACTGAGGGCAAGTCTCCAGGGATTGGGAAGAATGTGATTGGCACTTTTGGGGTGGGACGCTCTTTTGACATACAATATTGACAGCTATTGAAAAAGGAAAGAGACAGGAAGAGACAGGACTTTTGGCTTTCTATGATGGATTTGTTTTTTTCAAGAGTCTTCCACACACGATGAACCTACTTTTTGGAAAAACTTACACTTGCTTTAGTAGAGACCTGGTTCTCAAATGATCTTATCTGATTATCTGAACCATTTGTGTCTTTATGCCTTTCTCAGCAGTCCTCTCCCCCAGCTGTGTCAATTGAAATACATAAATAGTAGAAGAAGTAATCTATGCCTTGAGTTAATTCCTTGGCTATAATGGTGCCACTGGAAACTTGGTAACGAACCTTGCTCATCCTGAAATTGCAGAGGCAGCCAAAGCAAACCAAGATAGACAAAACAAAGGGCACATCAACATAATGTACATATTGTGGGGCTTCTTGAAGGTCAGAGCATGATCTTTTACTTCTTAGTGACATATAATGCCAATATTTGTCAGATCTTACTGAAGACTGAAGCTTAGTAAAAGAAAAAAAAAATTGCATTGCATGACATTTGTTTTCTGTCCTATAGTGTTAGATAGCCTATTGTTATAAACAACCAACTTTGATGATTAAATGCTGGGGGTATTGTTGTGGTTTTTCATGTAGCACTGTCCAGACATATTTATAATGAATGACAAGGAGGCAACCTAAGATTCTAAACTGCAATTAATCTCCTTTCAAATTCTACCATTAAGAAAACAGATAGATATCAATGTTACTGTGTTTTTCTTCATTATTTAACACCATACAGCTGAAGAATGACTGTCTTCTTAATATTTAGGGTAATGCAGTTTGTATATCTCACAGACATCATAGTTGTGGAATTCTGATGAATAAGTAAGAGCGGAGCACAACATGATTGTTTTTAAGGATTTTTTTTTAGGGCAAGTTTATTTTATTTTAAATTAAGGTTATTTGTTCTTATATCATTGTAGTCTAGTAGAGCAAAAATATGTATTTTTTGGGAAAAATTTGAAGACTTTTTTTTCTAGTTGGTATTTACAGTCCAGAAAAAATTAAACCATGTACAGATACAAATAAATAAGGCATCTATAGACAGTTAAGACTAATCAGTCAGGAAGTCTTGTGATTTGGGGTGTCCATCAACTTGTTAACAAAACTTTGATCAGTAATTAGTAATGCTGAGGATTAGTTCAGACTAGTTGGGTGGAACTGACAGATTCTGGCCATTTCCAGTAAGGAGTGCACAATGCCACAGGACTGCCCCGGCTCACACCAGTCAATGAATTCAAGCTTCCTAATGCTCCCTGTTCTGTGCAGCGTTCAGGCTCCATGAGTCCAACAGAATCACAAGAAATAAATAATACTTGCAGATAGTTACCAGGAGCACAGTTAATACTGTTCGTATAAGCTGTTCTTGCAGCATAACAAACTATATCACACAGAACCAACTTGGTCAAAATCAAAGGGGATGGGGCTTAAGGAGAAATAACTCAAAAGTATTGATAGAACATTCCATATCACTCTGTGAACATAAAAAATGAATGTTCTTCTTATTTAAACAAAAATAATAGATTTAGCCTAAATATTTTACTACCTACAAGGATATCTAATCTCAGTGTAAATGGACACTCTAAAAAAGATACTGTCTGTTTGTCATTTAACTTTTCATACTCCATCTGTGCCACAGTTTGTCCCTGAGATTTACTGTAAAGTCCAGTTTGGAAAAAATTATGCCTAAATCATCTGGATTTTATTTTTGTGTAAATTGTGAGAGTTTGACCTAACCTTATAGTTTTTTAACATGATCGACGTCTTTTCCTGAATTGCAATCAGTTGCTATCAGCTGCCATGATAAGCTTGTTTCTTTGTGGGAAATGCTTGCCATCATGAGAAAATGGTTCATGTCTATGTTCATGATGAGTTGATTAGAGTAGATTTAAACAGCTCAATTATTATTATTTTTTTCACTTGTTCTTAAGATCTGTTCATGACCTGGCCCATATGATCTACCAGTAGCAGAAGAGCCTCTTTGAAATAAGAAACAATTTATATTACATCTTAAAATTACTTTAGCATGAAAGAAAAGTTGAGACCAATTCAAAAGGCCTTCAAAGAGAAAATGAATCACAAAGATCAGTGTTTTGTATTTTAACGGAGCAACAACTCTCAATTCTTTTGTCCTAATTCTGTAGCCTTGACAAGTGTCACAGGTCTTGTAACAAGAAGTGCAGATACACAAGTAACCGTGGTTCCTCCCAGAGGGAAGAAAGTGATGAACAAATCTTAACTTAGAAAACAGCTGAAAATTATTCAAGTATGCATAACGATCTTTGTCATAATTTAATAACTGGTTTAAAACAATTTATATAGGGAATTTAGAGTTTAGCCCCTCAGCACAATTCTCTTTCCCTCTGGATTGCATGCTGCTGGGGTGTCACTTCAAAATTCTTATGCATGAGTAATCTCACCATATTCAGTAATATATTCCTCTTATGAGAAAGTAATCAAGTACAATATAACTGATGACTTTCCTGATTCAGTAATCAGTAATTTGTGATCAATTTTACTGGATGTTGACAGCTTGGTGTTAAAGTTAGTGTTAATGTATATTACTGTATTTCATTTTGGGGAGCCTGTCAGCTGAGTAAAGGAGGGGAATTTGGGATGAAGAACTCCTCCCCCTCCATCCATAAGTGGCATATAACTGGCCTCCTGGTGTTATTAAAGGAAAATTGGAAAAGTTTCCAGAAGATTAAGCAGAAAGCTTACAACTTGCACAAGATTCTCAATTTTCCAGTGGTTCTGACAGAAGGATAAATCTTCGGCTGTTTTAACTAAAATGTAAGCAAACCCAATGTCTAACTACAGTAAACAAAATTTATTATGATTCGGACGTGGCAGTGGTGTTTACATCTTGGTTGACAAAATTGCCAGAGTGTGAAACCCTTAGTTAAGAAAAATGTAGCAGATTCTTATCCATCAGGCAAAAGAAAGGAGCATGTTTTGAGAGCCATGGACATACAAAAGTGACTTTGAAATGTATACTTTGATGATTCTTGCCTATGAGACTGATTCAACATTAAATACAAATACCTGATAATATCTGTTAGCTACATCTTTCTTTTCCCAAAAATAAAGTCTCATATAAGACATAGCTATTTATTATTTCTCTTTTCCCTCTATTTGATCCTTGAATTATTGTCAGATGGGGTTTGCTACCGATAATATCAGGTCTGAAGATAATTATCTGAAGATAGTTGCTTGTATGTCCTCTCACCAGAAGAAAGATTTTTGAGGAGCTGGCTGACAAAATAAAAAAACAAAAAAATTAAGAAGGAAGTCAAAACAAAAAAGCATGCAGAACACCAGGTTGTCTTGACCATGTGTCTGTGAAGAAGGAGCCTTCTGCAAACAGGGAGATTGGTGTGGAGAGGGGCGGGAGTTTATAGATGGGGAAGATCTTCCATTTAGTTCACATTTTGACCAACCCTACCAACACTATTTGATTACATTTAAAAATATGCTGGCACAGCAATATAGCAACATTCACGTGTAGGGTTTGACTCATTGCACATAGCTTTGTGTCTTGGCTGCATGGATCTCTGGTCATGTAGCCCTTTCTGATGCAGGGTTGTGCATAGGTGAACAAAGACTTGACTGGAAGATCTGACAGATCTGTAGTATGGCTCAAAGAGGAAGAGTTCATGTGCAATGTAAAGCCTAAATTCTACCCAGTGAATCCTTAGCATTCTGTCATGAGTACATAGAATTTTTTCAACAGAAAAATTTTAGTTTATATGAGAAAAAAATGAAATTTTGCTTGCCAACTGTAGCATAGAAATTTCAAATAATATTGAAGTGTATTTCTCTAATATCAGAAACTTTGCTGAGAAACAGTGGCAGACAGACCCTTAAGAGTTTAGAAACAGGAAAAAAAATCAAAACAATGACAGAAAAAGAGAAGTGCATGGAAGACAGAAAATGTAGAATAAGTATTTATTTTCTCACCAGGCCTTGGCTGACACTATTGGCAAGTGTATGATTTTCCCACATTTTTCCTTTCTTGATTTCCCAGGTTTCATTGAATAAAAAGTTTCTTTTCCACATGGAATCCTATTTAAGCTTGGTTCCTTGTTGCCAGCTCCAAAAATATTTCCAGTGTGGGTTGGACACAGTGAAGTAGAACAGATGCGTCCCTTTGTTTGCAGACAGTCAAAGGTAGTCTTACCTTACATAGTGAAAGGTACACTGTTGCACCAAAATGAATATAGGAAAGCATTATACTTGTGTGATGCACATGTCATGTTCCGAAGAATGTTCCCTAGTTCTAAGAATTAAGCCACAGATTGGGACTGATGCTTTCATTGCTTCCTATGTTATTTCAATGTTTACATTACCATAACTTAATTTGTGTCTATCGTGTATTGCCATAACCATATATACCAGTTATGGGTAATCCAGAAGATACACTCACTTACCCAATAGTCTAGTAACTGCTCAATCAAGAATATAATTTCACTAGGATTTTGTTATTTATTAGAAAATTCACTGAAATTTCCTCTTTCATTTGAAGCTATTTTCTTTCAACGTGTACTAGATTTGTTTTCTAAAATGTATCTAATTTAAGGTTTAGATAATCATTTCTCCATTTTTTGGCATGAAATGATGAACTTTAACAAATGAATTATCTAAATAGCAATTATGTGCTTTGTGCTTTGTATGACTTGTTAGTTTTTTTTTTTGTATTAAGTTATATTTAATGTTCTTTTTTGTTTGGTTTGAACATACTAATCCATTTTGGTGTTTCTTTCTAGTTTTGTAATTCACATCATTTACTTACTTTTCATAGGCTATGGGCTCATTGTGTTCTGATTGCTGTGACCATTTCTAATATTTTATGTGCTAGTTATTCCAGAGTTGCAGTTTCATTTTATTATGGAAATAAAATGTGCCCACTCAAATACCTTTAAAAAAATTAATGGTTTCAGTTCATTCTCTCTGATTCCTGTCTTTTTGTCCCTCTCAACATTAAGTATTATTGTTCAGATTTTAGAGTCACCATTTATGGAACTTACTTGCTGACTGACATTTTAGCTAACTTAAATTTTCAGAAATCTTACACTTCAAGTCTAAACTAAAGCAGATAATTTTGCCATGTTTATCTGCTTGCAATTTCCCCCATTATTTATTTCTATTCATTGTACACCTGAATATTATACTTACCTGGAGTCCTGGCTTGACTGCAAAAGTTGAAGTTTACTACTAAATATATGCACTGTTTTTTTTCTTTACTTCAAGTTACTATTAGTCATAGAATTTACATTTATTTGATTAGCAACATTTTTGAATGAACACACACACATATGCACAAACAACATATTTCCTCTATAAATACACATACTTCATCATCTATTCACACTTATGTAGAAAAGTGTATGTATTCTCCCAAACAAATAGTTTCTTCTTTATTATTCCCGTCTAAGTCTTCTTTATATTTCAATTCTAAATGTTTTCCTGAAGCATTTTTGGTCAATGGCATTTATATAGTAATATGACATGGTGATTTTCAGAAGCCAAACTTGAAATACTAACCTCTTATCACTGTTTAAAAGGTAATTAATTGATTTAATCCACATTTACTATTTATCATATTAAAATACTTTCAATTTTCCCTAATTCAAGTAATATTGTTTGAAGTTAAATAGCTGCTCTTAAATATCAACTGAAAACTTTTTGACTGATAGATGATTGGTACCTCAGGGATAGTTTTTCAAAGTATTTTGTCAGTCACACTAACCTTTCCTAAGACTGAAAAATCTCTGACATGAGTCAGTGATTTGGCAATTTCTTCTGTCTAGAGTTGAATCGGCTCTTGTGATATGTGACAGTTTTTCATTTTAGTATTAAATCATTATATGATTTTATATATTGTAAACAACTTCATGTTGTACAACTGTTAAAACTAATGCAGATAACCCACCAAATTTTCAATATTAAAGCAAAGTTTGCACAGTTTTTCTATGTGCTCTACATACATGTACATACATACATCTGAGTGTGTAGTTAGTTAAGCCAGGCTAAAACTTTGGGGTAGTAATCTAACGAGTCTTATTTCTGATTTATTTTCAATGTGTATTGGATTTCAGTGTAATTGTTTAGCTCTTCAGTAAATATATGTTAAAAAAGGGAAGAATTGACAGTATTGGTTAAGCAGAAATTGGCACTCTCAGAACGATTGGTTTACCCAGGGCCGTAGCTAAGGTTTATTGAGATTCCATGGCTCTGAGTTTAACCTGATGTGTTGTCTCTCCTGGGAAGTGATATGTGAAATGAGAGCCCTCACAGCCATCATCACATTTATTTAAAGAAAAATATATTTATTTATTTATT
>NW_004567117.1:25851055-25867759 GCF_000260355.1 Condylura cristata | reverse complement strand
TTCATATATACTATATATTATATTACTATATAATATATATATATAAATATATTTAAGGAAGGGTAAATAGGGACTATTTAGAAAGATTTCCTGCAATTTCATCTGAAAGTCATAAGGATGGACTAAAACACTTGGAGTTTTTGGTGCTTTTAACCTTGATGGGGCATGATAAGTTGGTGTCCTTTATACTGCAGCTAAGCATACCTGGTGAGGCATCAGAGAAACTGAAGGAGGCTGCGGGGAAGATGGAGCAGGTACAGGTCCAGCTGTCTCCCATAATCCAGAAAGTAAGTGCCAACATGTGTGAGCAATAAAAGAACTCCCACTTTACTTTTACTTTTGTTCAGGAAATATTGCACTTAAAAAAATCTCTTTTGGACCACCCTGGTGGCACAGGCTTAAAGTCTCATGCTGTCAAGCTGTCGCCAGCCACTATGGCCTGAGTTCAATCCCCGACCAGGGAGCTGACCCAGATGGCTCAGTAGACCTCTCCTCTCTCACCCGCTGCAACTGTCAACAGTGGATTCCAGTTGATCTTGTTCTGCTCCCCATTCTGTGTCTGGTGGCTCATATCATCCCCTGCACCTCTGGCTTATACCCCAGTTCTAGTATGCATAAATGAGTAAAAATAAATCTGTAAATAAAAATCTCTTTTGGACCCACCCTAATTGGAAAACTACAGGGAAGAGGATAATGCTGAATGTAGATCTAACCAAGTTTCCATATCACAAAGCTATACCGGGAGTTATAAAAAATGGTGTTTTTGTTGTTTACAAATAGTTACAAATGCAATGGGAAGGCAGAAAAGCATATATGCAGACATGAGAATTTTGTTTTACTTAAGCTTAGAAAATATTTCTCTGATTCTTTTATTATTTGACAGTACTTTCTTAAGCACCAACTTTATGTAAGACAGCCCTAGGTACTATAAATATATGTTTAAGTCATCATTAATTAACTTAAACGTTTGAGTGGTCACTGTGTTCCGATTTTGCTGAGTATATGGAGTAGTGAAAAGAGTTCTTTCCTTTGCATACATTGCATCAGATAATATTCACATGACTCCTTATCTCCATTTTTATATATGTTACCGTTATTTCCATTTTCCAGGTTAGAAGTCTAAAACCTTGGAACGTTTACTGTCTTGCTTTCGATCATCCAGGCAGTGTATGGTAATGTCAAAACTTGAACCCAAAGCTAGCATTGGATATGTATGTGCTACTGCCTCTCTTTTGTCATTTATGAACGTTTCTGCCTGATCCACTAAACTCTAAGCTTCTTTGAGGCTAATGTATATGTCATATCCATTGGTTTATACTTTTCCCCCATTGCCAACCACAACAAAATACATATCCATCAAATCAGTTTCTTCTCCTTCAGTACCATCATGGGACTTTATTCCACTGGGAATGCTCTTCCACAATATTTCTGTCCAACTAGTATTTCTTGAGTCCTTTCTATATACTTAGCACTGTTCTGTATAATTAGCACTGTTCTGGGTGCTAATGTAGACATTATGTAATAAAGAACTCAAAGGAGCTATAGTGGCATGAACAAAGTAAAACAGGTTTCTTTACTACAGGGTTTCTTAGAAACATTAGTATGCTAGTAAGCTTTTAGGAGTTGTGAAAAACAACATAGGGCTCAACATTTCTTCCAGTTTGTCTGGTCAAGTTAACTTTTCTTATTTGGTTACATTCCAAATTCTTAGTACTACTCTAAGAATGTGATTTCCAGAATTTTGCTCAGAATTGATATCGGAAGTCTCTGTCAGAGAGTATTGTGGGACTTTTAAAAATAACATGGATGCCTAAATGGTTCACTTTGACTCACCTACCTAACTCTACATGCTGGTGATTTCAAAGGCAAAAGAACAGTGAGAAATTCAGTTTGATTCTCTGCGAGACACGTGAGTGGGTGTCTGTGTATACTCTCAGGCAAACTGAAAAAAAAATCTTGTTTCTTTTTAATCAATGAGACGTTATATATGTGTCTTACATATGCATATAAAATGAGCTATGTATATGTGTATTGATATTATTACATGTGACATGTATCATATTTGTACCCATTTGGTAGATGAAGAGACAGAGGCTAGGGGACTTACCAATGATGCCATAAATAATAAGTAGAAGAAAGAGGATTGAAAATTATATTTTTACTCATTTCAAAAAGCGTGATGACTTGTGGACTTGTGTTGTACTCCATTCTCATTGACTTTATCTTCGTTTCTATTTTTGTCAACAAATGGACATCAGCTAGCTAATTTCTATAGTGACCCATTCAGTATAATGCTCTTTGAATAGAAATGTAATTTCCTTTAGTCACAGCATCTCCTGTGAAGCTGAAAAAATATATTTATATCATCTATCAATTTACTCTTCTCACTTTTATTATCATTTATTTTTTTCTATATGCCTAGGCCTCCTGGGTCCAGCATCCCTGTCTTCCTGTCAACTTTTCAAGTAAAGTAATGCCTTTCATTACATTTTGGATGCCACACCAGTTTAATCCCATTGATAGAGGGCTATGCAATCAAGCTGACAGTTGGATGATGATTTGAATCGTCCCTGACTCATTACTTTGTGAAGGATTTGGCATGCCAATCAATGGGGAATGATGTGCCGTACCTTGAAGAATGACAGTAATCCATTTTCCACCAATTGACGTGATGAGTCCTTGACAGAATCACAAGTTATGGGGCCAAAGCCAAACATGATTTGGCACATGCCTCCCAGCTCTGCCATTTTGCAGACCCTTAGGGTATTTATCAAAGCAGTAGCCTTCTTGTCTTCTGCTGTCATCAGCCACACTTTCTCAGGAGGCAGTCCAACTTTAATAGGCTTTTGCAGGTGAGTAATGGGGCCACTTCCTTGATCTTACCTGGTATACTTACCCAAAGTGTGTCTGCAAAGAAATAAATTGGATCTCCTAATTACTCCCACCCGAGCAGACACACTTAAATTTATACATTGGAGTGAGGGCTGTCTTTCAAAGTAGTCATTTTGGGAGTAGATACATTTATTCTAATGAGGCTGTCGGCACTCAAAATGCATTTGAAAGATATCTTTTGAAATTGTCTTCAAAACTAGTGTTCGAATCTCACTACTTTCAAACTACTTGCTTTTGAGGTCAGAATTATATCCTCAGGTTGATCATCTTCCATGTTAACCTAATTTGTCTTGTGTCTATTTCCCAAAACATTTATTGTTTTGTATATTGGAAATATTCATAAGAACTACATCTGAGTTCAAATGGAAAGCCGTAAGAAGTTTCAGAAATGTTTCTATGATACACATCTGAGGAGGTGTGAAGCTACTGCCTTAAGTCATATGCACTGAAAACACTGAATTAGTGTCATCTCAATGATAATAATAATAATAATAACAACAGCAATAATAAAATTCATGATTCCTAAGGTGGTTAGTTTGAAATCTTTGCTATTTAATAAATTTTAAGTTCAAAATAAATATATATGGAGTCTTGATACCATTCTTGAGCTGGATGTTCGACACCATGAAATTTATTAAATTATTTTATAAGCCACATTCTTCCTTCCTGCCATTGTCTTATTTGTGGGATTCAGAACATATTACCCTGTTATGAAAGATCAGATCCATAGCATTTTCTAAATCATTGACAGCTAGCCCTACATTTACTCCAGATAAAAGTTTGAGTGTTGCTTTCTTATTATATTGACTAGATCAAGAGAAAGTTTCCACCTTAAGTAAAAGCATAATTTCTTTATAAAACAACAATAAAGCCTTTATTTAGATCCATGAACGAATTGTTTAAAGAGTAGTTTAGGAGAAGCTCACTATTTCTCAAGTCGTGTCCATGTAAACTGAGCTTCGATTAGCATTTTAGTGAGTGATCTGCTCTTACATATGAACATGCAGTTGGGGACCACTTGGCCTTTGAGGAAAATGATTGTATAATAGCTAAAATTGTTTTTAGCACTTTCCCTGTAATCTCACTATCGTTTTTAGTCTGTAGTATTTTTCTCATGCAATAACCATGTCAAAGTTTGATTACCTGAAACAATTCCTGTGAAGTCAGTTCTCTATTCCTTGTAATATTTTCTCTCTGTCACTTTTTTCCTGATCATTCTGATGAGAAGTTAAATTATTTTATGATCTCTATTATTTTTTTTCTTTATTATTTTTTAACTCTAGTATTTATTATTTACTTTATACTGCTTAACATGAATTTAAACTTGCTCTCCTTTTTTGATTTCTTAAAGTTAAAGCAGTCATTGATGTAAGACCTTCTTCTTTTAAAAAATATTTAGTACTACTAATCCCCCTTCAAATATCGTGTTGGTGGCACCCTACAAAATCTAATGTATCTTCATATTCATTCAAGTCAAAATAATCTTTAATTTCCATTTTAATTCCTTCTTTGACCAATGTACTCAGGATCCAGATTATAGTATTAATTTTGAAAAATTTCAAGAAATATTTCAGATGTATTTCTGTTATTTAATCCTAATTTAATAACATTTGACAGATGATATATTTTGTGTGTCATATTTTTTAAATATATTGGGTTCTTTGATGATCTAGAATATTTTATACCTTGGTAAATGTTGCAGGCACACAGAAAAAATGCTGTTTTTCTGTTGTTCATTAAAACATCTTAAAAATGCCAGTTGTCCACAAGGATTGATTATGTTGCTTAGGTTGTCTATATATGTAGTGATTTTCTGTCCACTTGTTCTACCAATTACAACAGAAGAGTTTTGAAATCTTTTACTATATACATGATTTTTTATATTTCTCCTTTTAATGATGTCAGTTTTTGCTTCATGTAATTAAAAATCCTGTTTTTATAGTATATAAACGCTTGTGGTTGCTATGTCTTTGTGATGACGTAACCCATTTTTTATTATTATAAAATGATCTTCTGTATCTCTGGTAATAGCATTTACTGTGAAATCCACTTTACCTAATATTAATATAGCCATTCTGATTTTGTTTAGGTAAATGTTAGTATGGTATATCTTTTTCCATACTTTTAGTTTTTTTTTTCGGCATCTGTTGTATATTTTGTTTAGAATTGCATTTTATAAGCAGGGTGTAGAAGAATCTCCCTGTTTTTAGCTAATCAAACAGTCTTCACAGAAATATGGGAAAGATGCTTATGGATCTGGTCACTCATGACAGGGTAATATGTTCTGATAGTATTGTGCAAGTAAAACTAGCAGAAAGGAAGGGTGAAACTTACAAATCATTTAATCAATTTTATGTGCTTAATAAGCATGACTTATTCATACTACATATATACTTATCTCTCTATTAAAATCTGTTAATATCAAAGGTTTCAAACTAACCACCTTAGGTATATTGATTTCATTTTTTGTTAACATTGGTTTACAATATTGTATATGATCTAAGGGAATAGGTGTTCAGATCACTTACATACAGTGTAACTTTTGACTTTTAAGCTTGTCTTTTGTTTTCAGTTATATCAAATGTTCATTATCCCGTTCTTCTGACTGCCTCTTTTTCACTATTTTTTAAAAAGGTTTATTTATTTATACCATATGGAATAGCGGAGCAAGGGTGGTGAGAGGATTCACCAGAGACAGAGCAGGGAGCAGAACATGCAGATTAACCAAGTACACTGCTGAGGGGAGCAGCAGGTGAAACATGCGAGATCTGCTGTGCCATGTGGGTCTCCTCCCTGGCTGGGGATAGAACTTGCCATGAAGCTGCAGTAGCTAGCATCATAGTGCTGTGTTTTTAACCCTTTGTGCCACTGGGGAAGGCCTCTTCCACTATTAAAGTACTTTACTAGTTATTTTTTTTTCCTTTCTTAGCTTATTCTCTGTTATTCTTTGCTCTGATCTCTTGATTGTTGCATTAGAATTAAGGCTTATGATGTGCATTTTTAATTTATCACATTCTATTTCCCTTTAAGCGTTTACTAATTCATGCATAATTTTAATGTCATAATAGTATACCTTGATTTCTATGTGTTTTGCTCACGCATTTTATACTATATTATAAACCTCTCTCTTGTTCTTTTTTTTTTTTTCCTGCTATGGTTGTGCCTTTTTTTTTTTTAAGATTTATTTTATTTGTGCATACAGAACTGGGGTACAAGCCAGAAATGCAGGGGTGGTGAGTGGATTCACCAGAGGCAGAGTGGGGAGCAGAATAGGCCGGCTGATGAAGTACATTGCTGAGGGGAGCAGCTGGTGGGTCTGACGCTCCATGTGGGTCACCTCCGGGCAGGTGGGGATCGAACTCTTGCATAAGTGGCTTTAGCTTCTTAGTGCTGTGCTTTAATTGACTGTGCCACAGGGAGGACCAGGTTGTGCCTTTTACCTTTTCAGTTATTAGTTTGGCTGGACCTGTGTCCAATCAGCCTTTATTTTTGAAAAAAATGTTATTGCAGGGTATCATCTTTCCAAGAAATAGTGAAGGTATTACATCCATGAAAAATGATAAAGTGCTAAAAGAAGAGATAATGTAACTCCTAGAAATTAATGTACAGCTTTAAAATATATAGAAAGTTTGAAAGATTAGCTTGGGGAAATTTCCCAAGATCTGTGTACCAGAGGAATGGAAAGTAGAACAACAACAAAATCAGAAAATGAGGCAATTAGGAATTTTTTAATTTGACAAGTAGGCATTTCAGAAAGAGAAAAAAAATGAAGAGAAAAATTATCAAAAGATATTGTTTGTTTTTAGATTAAATGGTTTCATTGTGCACTCACTGAAACTGATGAAATAATGTCCACACTAAGAAAAAGGAGTAATACCACAAGCCTGATATATTTTCCTACAAAGAATCAGGAGTTAGAATTCTAACTCCTGGATACATGAGACTATTAAATATTCACTCTGAAAAATCAAAGAAAAAAATGACCTTAGAATGTTGTACCCAGACAAATTATCAATCTGGTCTGAACATAGAATACAATAGGACTGACCAATTTTAAAACTAACAACAATAAAAAGTATTATTATTATTACTATTATTATTTTGCAAAGGACCAGATAATAAATATGGTAAGCTAAACAATTTTAGTTGCAATTATCCAACTATGCCATTGTAACATGACAATAAACAGTAGGAAAACTAAAGAGTACGACTGTATTCTGGTTAAATATACTTGTGCAGATAGACTGTTTTTACCAACCGACCATGGAACCCTGGGTATGATAAGATAAGTCATTGAAAAGATCTTGCTTTTTTGTGACCTTTTCCAAAAAATGTATAGGTACACCCTTGGAAATTGGGTTGATACCAGTTAAGTGAGAAAAGAAACAGAGGGTTCAACATGGGTGAGAAACAATCAGTATTTCTAGGCTGGTAGTAAAGGGAGATATGATCTGGAGAACAATCAGTTCAGACTAGAGTAGGTAGATGGAAAACCCTAGGAGTTTTGTATACAAGTAAGTGAAGCTAATAGGATGCCTGGCATGTTTAAACATATTGAGACAAGATTTCAATTTCTGTGGAGAGTTCAGGGTGAATTAGTAATAAGTATATAGAACAATAAGCAACTGAAAATAACTGTGTATATGTTAGCTCTTGTGCAGTTTTGCAGGAAATGAAATCTGATCGTACCTGAAGTGGATTCAACTATGAGTAATATTTATACATTAAATTTTGTTTTAACTAAAGGTGTTCCTTAAACTATTGGGAAGATAAGAAAAGTAAAATTGTGTGCTTCTGAGTTTGTGAGAAAATAATGACGAGAGCAGGATTCTCATCTTCTATAGCAAGAATTTAACGGATAATAACAAGAACTGAAAAAGAAACAAACAAGTTATTTAGATATGTGGTGGAAAAGTCAACAAAATACGAAAGAATTCAAAGTAATTATTTCAGAGAGTAAGAATTTAAAGACATTCAATTTCAACTATTCATGACAACTGTGCTAGTTTTTTAATTTAATTTATTTATGTATTTATTTAGGGTGCAAGCCTGAGGTGTGGGGGTGAGAGGCTTCACCAGAGACAAAATGGGGAGCGGAATAGGCAGATAGACTGAAATACACTGCTGAGGGGAGCAGGGGTGAGACAGGAGAGGTCTGGTGCACCATGTGGGTCAGCTCTCTGACCTTGGACAGAACTGGTGCTGCAGTGGCTGAGAGTAGCTTCACAGTGCTGCAACTTAACCTCTGTGCCCTCACGGAGGCCCCATGTGCTAGTTTCATAAATTCAGTTTCTTGTTCCTAATCCACACTGATCGTGATTACGTAAAATGATTTAACTAACTTGACCATATTTCTTCTCCTTCTCTGATTTGTGCCTCTGCAAAATTTTCCCTTGAGTTTGACTTGAAATTCTTGACTTTACCTGAAACTTTCTGAGAGTACGTTAAAAGAAGTGGAAAGCACAGAGGCTAAGCATATGCATTCTTTTTCCTTTTTTTTAGATAAGAAGTGTGATGACTTAGGAGGGTTAAGAGGGGTGGCTATAGCATAGGGGTGGGGAGATGGGCCTGAATGGACAACACAAGAGAGGTCCATCTAAAGAAATACAAAGAAGGGAGAAGGAGACAACCATCGCAGACACAAAACAAAGGAAAGAGGGAGAGAGAGAGTGGTAGGGTTCCAGAAACAAAGTAAAATGAAGGGGAATGAATAGTTGCAACAATTCAATGACTGGCACACTTTAGATATTTTAGCTGAAAACAGCTCTAATTATATGCACCATTGTTTTAGCAATGTTACTATATTATGAAACAATTAAAATAATTGTGTTTGTTTTCCCCTGATTTGAAGTTGATTATCCGACTTCATCTTTGCAGAGTGGTAGAAACAGGGCTACAGAGTAAGCTGTGATGCACATCTTGAAATGTTCTGCAAAGTAAATACCGGATTGTTCTTTCTTGTGCCATTTAAATATAAAATTCTTATGAGTAAGAAGGATTGGGAATGACAAAAGAATCTACTAAAATCTTTGCATAGCCAGTTAACCACGCAAAGATCTGTCACTTGTCAAATTTTCAAGATTTATTAGTTCTTTTTTCCATATCTTTCCCCCTCCTTCCCAAGGTCTGAA
The DNA here is from genome assembly GCF_000260355.1 of Condylura cristata. Taxonomy (NCBI): domain Eukaryota; kingdom Metazoa; phylum Chordata; class Mammalia; order Eulipotyphla; family Talpidae; genus Condylura; species Condylura cristata. The sequence goes on along the minus strand of NW_004567117.1, from coordinate 25,858,736 downwards.
TTGTAAAGGCTCATCTGGCACTAGAATCTTCAAGGACAGGAGCCGCATCCTCCCATCCTTTATTAAAAAATCCTGGTGTTATATGTTTAACTGAATTTCATATACTGGAATGGGACAGTCAGACCCTTTTATTGCTTTGCTGATCTCTTGCATTATACCTCTCAGAAAAAAAAAAAGCTCTTGTGGCCTAAAGTCCTCTCTTCTTTCAACTCTTTACATTCAATATGAGAGACAACTCAAGATGTTTGACTTTATGTAAAAGGTAGTAAAGGGATACAAATAGATTGCAAAATTATAAACTGATCAGGATCACTGGGCATCAGTCTATTTATAAGGTTCTTGCAGTCAGCATGTATATGGAATCATAAAAAATAGCTCATTGAAGATTCTAGCATTATGCTATTGTTACCACTGAGGTTTCAGAAAATCATAAGTGACTCTACAGAAATAATAGCTCAGGCTACATAAATATGCCATATATCATCAGCCATATATATATATAATATATCCACATTTCCAGTTTTGATTCTGTAACCCACTTTTGTCACATGACTAATTTACTTACATTGTCCTTGAATTCCCTTTGTTTATGGAAGTAAAATGTCTGTCCTGTCACCCACCAGTTAGCAACTCCATTTTTCTGTTCCAGTAGAACAGACATTTTTCTTTTCCCTCCAGGTGAACTAGAATGCCTTCTTCCAGGTCTAAAAAATTTTAATAATATCAAAAATAACACCTCCTAAATATAGAAGCTACTGACAGAGCATAGGAAAGTCAGTTATTTCTCTAGGTGTACATTCACGTATGATAGTGTATGTGTGTGTAGGGGTTGGGAGAAGCATGTAGAGGAGAGTGTGATGAGTGTATTGGACTTTTAAAGTTGTCAGGTTCCTTAAATATTGTCACATGTTACACTCTCATTTGAGAGATAAGGACGCAAAGATCTTGGAGTAACTAAATGAGTGATTTACTCAAAGTCACATTTCAGCCTTCAACTTATGGAAATCATTGTTACTTACGGTAAAACTCAACTCAGCCCTGCTTCAAATGGCCAGAACACTGCATCAAACTTTCTTTTCCTTTTGTCTATATCATCATAATCTGCCACACTTTACTGTGGTGCCTGAGGAAGAAGCGAGGGAGTCTTAAAAACCATCCAGCTCTCCAGATTCAATTGGCAGGTTAATCGAAAACAATTTTTTTATAGCACAATAAAGGACCTGGGAACAGTGGAACATTAATATTTGTTTCTCAAAGAGTGGACCCAGAGAGAATAAAGCTGCATGCAATTGAATTATGTGGGGGATGCATTTTGCATTGCTTCATTTTACGCTACCATTAATCAGGTAGCAGAGAGCAAAGGCTGCCTCGTCAACTGCTGCCAGGACACCCCAAGAGGGATATCACCCCACATTCTGGGGAAGGCAGTCAGCTTTCCTAAGTATCTTATGTGATTACAATATAGTTGTCATGATGCATTCTTAATAAAACAAAAGGTGGCCATCTGACAAAAATATCATCTGGTTTTTATAATGTAAAATACAGCAATTTTATCAGCATTAACACTGATTGGCTGCCATTAGCCCCTTGCCTTCTAATAAAATTTATGATACCTTTCAGGAGCCCAATTTGATAGAAAGTGAAGTGATTGCACCCTGCTTAGATATCTCTCTGGCATCTATTCCAACAATAATGCGGTAATTTTATGCATGAAATAGCACAATTGGCATAAATAGTTATAATACTGAGTGCTGTCTAAGGAAACTGGCTGGTGGAAAATTAGAAAGCGCTTCACACTTTTGAAACAGGTAATTAGGATTTTTCTTCGTGCTCATACAAGGCAGACTGGAGTTTCATTTTATATTTCATGTTTCATTAAAATATAGGTGTTAAAAATAAATGTTGAATTTAAAACTGCATATATTATGAAATTAAAGGTGTAGTACATGGTCGAGGGTGCAAAGTGCCTAGTGGGAACTTGGCATGAAATAGCTGTAGTGGGACTATTTCTTTTAAATTTTATTTCATATATGTTTTATATCACTCTTCCTTTTTGTACAATGCTTTCTCCTCTCAGGTGTAGTTCTCACAGAATTCCCACAACCAGTTCATCCCTGCACCATCATCATTCTCCTTAGCGCTCTTCACACCCCTGTTTTGACCCCTCTCCATTCCCCTGCAGAATGCCCCTGTTTTATAATTGCTTGTTCATTGTGTTTTTTTAATTTAGTAGGATTGTTTTTAAAAATAGTTTGGACAGGTAATGTAGTCTTAGCTCATGTATGTTACTTTGGGATGGATGATTAGAAGTAATTGCATTCAGACTCTAGGTCTGTAGCTCAAGAAGCAGTGTGCTACTTTGGTATAAGCTCTAACTGAGGATGAGCTTCCTGGTTTAATTGGCAGGTGAAGGTAGGCTTTGGGTCAAGTGGGATTCACAGAGCAGTTCTGAACTTTGCATTGGACTCAACAGTTCCCTGTCTGTGCCACATTTCCATCCTGACCTTGGCTGCTCATTCAGACCTGAGTCAACCCCCAGTGGAAACTTTGTGAATCTCTTGAACCGTACTGTCGTTTTGGGAGACTGACAACGGGCTGTAATGACATCATTGTATTAACCTCCACTTATGACCCAGATCAGGGCAGCCTTTTAAGTTTTCCCAGTTGTGTCATTAAATTTGTTTCTCTGGCCCTACTGACATGACACCATCACAATCCCAGCCATGGACTAATGACCACACTTGTGAAGGCAGCATGTCACAGAAGCAAGTATACAGAGCTAAGAGTCCAGAGAATGGGGCTTGTTTCTGGTTGTTTTTCTAGAACTACCATGTGGAACTAGAAGGGCTTTGGATCTGTGTGTGCCCTAGTGTCCTCGGCTGCAGTATGGGAATTGCAAGTTTCCTCATTCCCTATCTTCAAGTTTATTGTTAGGACACAGATTGCAAAATAATTGAAAAAGAGATAAAGCAAAATGCGGCATACATGTATGGTAGTGCTCTAATGAAAAGAAAGAATAGTGTTTTGTATAATGAAAAATAGTTTTTTTTATAACATTTGGAAATATGACTGCAAATTGTGTAATTTTCAAAGGTAATAGAAAGTGTTCACATAATAAGATATACATGAACCATACCATAGAAAGAAGAACAGCATTTATTGTGACTAACTGAAATCGAGTTCCCTGGGAGTAGTTCTAGATTTCAATAGAAAATCACAAGATTGAGAAGAAATTCAAATTTACTAATGATCTCACTATAAATTCTCTTCGTTATTCTTATATATTCTAGTGATTGCAATGTAGAGCTATTCCCTAAGAATATAATTATATATGTTTTTATACCCTCAAGACATCCTAGAAAAGACTTCTAGTCCACCAGAGATATGATCATATCAAGGGAATTGGGGGGAAATGCTATTTTCATTAACTTTATCAAGACAATGAATCCTAGACAGAAGTCACTTTGTGTTACAGTTATTGTGCATTGATAATTATGATGTCTTACGCCAAGACTTTTAAGACGATTATTTATAAAAGTCACTGAAATTAACATGTTCCTCTTCACTTTATTCTCCATTCTGCCAACAGAATGATCTTTCTAATTCACAAGGCTACATTTCATGTTGTGACAGGAATTGATAATCCCAGGGAGAATGCCATGAGTAAAACGTGTCAGCTCTTTCTCCTCATCTTCTCACTTTCCTTTCCATGTAGGAGGCAGGGAAATGGTTCAGTGATTGATGAGAATAAGAAGTAAGCTTGTGTCTCAGCCCATTCTCTTTCCCCATTTTTAGATAAGTTTAGTTGATGGATGAGTTTAGTCTTCTGAGTGCCCAGTTGCCATATGGTAACCAGTCTTTGAGCGGAATTATTTGGTTTTACAGTCAATAACATGAAGAACATGGGGCATAGTAGTACTCTATCAATAGTTATTGGATAAATGAATGTGTAAATACAGCAGTGGAGGGGGGTGGTGGTCCTGGATAAACAGCAAACCTAATGACACAATTTTTCCCTAGAAAGGGTGGTTTGACGAGGACTAGGTTCTAGACTGGGTAAAAAATACTAAGGAAAGTGACCCTGAACATCCACCTGAGGCACATTCTCTGATCCAATTTTTTTCAGATTTAAGTGGATACTTGCTCATCTGCCTGAACTCTTGTGTCTTTTTTAAAACTTTGATTAAAAACATGAATAAAGGAGGACTATGTGATACTTGCATTCCCACGTACCAACTTTCATTTCTGCTTAAAATTAATAACTTCAATATCTCTACTGCATAAAGTTCACATGGACTAGGATAACCAACAATAAATTTCACACAGTTATTCTGCAAGGAAGAACAATAGATTTGGGATGGATAACTGACTCGGTCAAGGATAACTGAAGGAGAGAAGTTCATGAGGAAAACTTTCAAATTTTATAGAGAATAGAGATAACATTCATTTTAGCAAAACACATGATAAACATTTGTTGATTAAAACTATTATAAATAGGAAAATAATATCATCATATTTTAATAGTTATTCTTACATTTTAGTATACTCTGAAACTTTTTACCAATTTTAGACTTCATGGCACCTGGCATTATTCTCAGTTTTAAGGTGTTCACATGTCTGCACCCCTAGTAGAAACATTGGTTCTAGTTACAAAGAAAAATAATCTTATAAATTCCAGTGAAATAGTGAAGGATATGCCTTTTGAAGAAACCTAGTCATGTACTGGGAACTGTCTTCTAGATATTTCAGATCCAGGAAGGAAGTTACTGCAATTTTCTAGATATAAGTTAAGTAACAAGAGTTTACAACAAGCATCCTGTTTTATTCCCCTTACATGTACTCATCCTTCTGATTCACTTTGAAAATCAGCAACGTGCCATATGCTCTGAAGAAAGATAAATTGATCAGTAGAGGAAGAAATTTCCACAGATAAGAATAAGAAATTCTTGCCACATAAATTTCAGAGAGAACTAGTGACAGATTTTGCTCTAAGAATCATTTTTTGCCAAAGAGTATTTCCTATATTTAAAACTGAAGAACTAAAAAGAAACTGATTTTAGCCTGAAAGATTTCACTTAATCATTATTTCATTGATTTAGCAAATGCTTATTGGAAGGAACAATGCAATCATGAAAAAATGTAGGTCATGATATCAGACAAATTTAATTGGGCTGGAGCATTTGTTTGGTTAATAGTTCATTGGAGAATTTATTTACACTTTCTGGATGCATTTTCCCTGTTTTATAAGTCAATGATAATAATAATAATGGATTGAGTATTATTGTGAAGAATAAATACTATACTAAAAATCAGGTATAGTATGTATACAAATGAATTCTTTTATCTCTCCTCCTCATTCAGCACTTCTCCATCTCCTTATTACAATTATTGAAGAAACCTATGATTCAGATACAGATTTTCTCCATTATACAAAATTAGAATGTAACTATGAAAATTTGGTAAGCAGAAATTGTGTAAAGAGAAGCATTCATCATTACTTTATATGGAAAAAAAAACTTTTTTTGAGCCTTCCCAGATCCACACCATAGCCTACCCAATTATATCAAATAATGCGTAAAGCCTAAAGTAACAGTAACACATAGGAAACGCAGGAGGAATGATATGATGAATTTAGTTCCTGTGTAAGCAACTCTTGGGAAGGAGTGTGAGGTTGCTTGCTGTTTGCTGCTTGCGGCACATTCTGCTGTGGAATGGCCGCTACAAAACAAACACACGTTCCGAATGATATTTATGATTTTCCCTTTTGTCATAAAGCAGAAATACTGTTTGGATGTCTTTCCATTAGTGAAAACATACTAATGTAGGCCTTTTGTAAAAGAAAAGTAATATAGGACAGACTTTTGAAAAGTGGGGCATATCTATATTCCATTGTCATTAAGAGCTGGCAGTTTAGTGGAAGGGCCAACGAATTCAAAAAGCAAAATTGCTCCTCGATGGGTAAGTGTTATGTATAGAACCTTCTGCAAGAATCTAACTCCGCCTAGACCTTTCAGGAAGGGTTTCATAGAGGAGATTTACAGTGGCAATGCTTTAACACAAAGGCACAGGAGTGTGAGCTTAAGGCCATGACACCAGAAGTGGGTTAATTTAATTAAACATAAGGTGCTTATGGATGATGAAGATGAAGGACATGAAGCTGAGCAGGCAGACTGAAGCTGAGCCACTTGGCAACCTAAGTGACAGGAGTAAAGTTGGAATTTTCTTCTGTGGGTAATGGAGATTTACCAGAGTCCTTAAGCTGGTGTTAGGTGGTCAGTTGCATTTTAGAAGATCACTTTTGTGACCATGTGGAAAATGGAAAAAACTGGTCAGGAGTCAGTTGGATCAAACTGGTCAGGAGTCAGTTGGATCAATTCAGAAAATGTCCTTACCTAAAGAAATGCAGAAAAACAGATTTGAAATAGGTTTAAAAGTATTAAATGAAAGGTATGAGTAATTGAACATGTTATGAGGTAACACAAACAAATGCAATCGTCACCAGTGAAAACATGTAAGTTTTTGATCTGTCTAGTAGAAGTCCACTAACATTTCATTTGAGTGCTTCACCTATCCGTTACCAAAACTTTAAAGGCAAATGGATACATTTTTGTGTTGGTTGTCTCTATTGCTAAAGGAGAAGCTTTGGTACCATTCATAGTGCCACTAGGTGACATGAGGGATATGAAGAGAAAAGTTTTCTGACTGTTCTCTGGCAATGTATGGTGACAACAGATCCAGACATTTGTGTTACAGGAAGTGGAATTTGCACATGATTTCTCTCTTGTTAATGCAGTTAATCTGCACTTGCATCTGTTATATTTACACTTTGTTATATTCCTTAATGATACATAAATGAGTCTGCTCTTTGAACATACACACTGACATATATAATCCTAATGCTTTGTCCCTCATGAGTGGCCTTCACCCCCACCCCATCTTTCTTTCTCTTTCTTGACCCTTTACCCTAGGTGAACAGGCCACCCATGTCCCCACCTCGCTGGCCTGGAGATTGGTGAGAAAAGTGTACTCTTTCTCCCAAGGAAACTATGAAATACCAGCTATCCATAATAGGCTATTTTCCCTACTTTGAAATAGCTGTTATTTTCCATAATCTCCAGTGTTAAATCCATACGAGAATTCAACATCCTAGAAGTAGTAATGAGGTATGCAAATACTGTTATTTACTGTTGCACTTCACTTAATCTTTCCTTATCAGAATAATTTTTGTAACAAATATTAGATTATTTCTAATTCTTGGATCAGAAATAAGTGGAAGAAACCCTTCATGCTTTAGAATCATGTTCTCCTTTAGCTTTAAAATCTGAACACAATGTAAGGAATTAAGAGTTAGGGAAGTGTGGGCCCTCCCTGGTGGCACAGTGGGTTAAAGCACAGCACTAAGAATCAAAAGCCACTTCCACATGAGTTGGATCCCCGCCTGCCCCAGGGGTGATCCACATGGCACAGCAGACCTCTCCCGACCTGCCCACTGCTCCCCTCAGCAGTGTACTTTGTCTATCTGACTGTTCTGCTCCCCACTCTGTCTCTGGTGAACCCTCTCACTGCCCCTGCACCTCTGGGCTGTACCCCAGTTCTGTATACACAAGTAAATAAATCTTTTAAAGAAAAACAAAAGAGAGAGAAAGGCAAGTAGATGCAGTTTCTGTCCTCGCAAGGCCTC
>NW_004567117.1:25828837-25850945 GCF_000260355.1 Condylura cristata | reverse complement strand
TATATATATAAACTACTTATATCACAGTACAAACCATTGTATGATCAACAGCCAGACTATGTTAACATATGCTAAGTAAAGTTAGATGAGTAAAAGTGAATATCTTTCAGTTATATAACACAGTGATGCTAAACTAAAAGTTTCAAATCAAAACTATTTAGAAATGGAATCACAGTCCTTCACAGTGACTGAAAAGTATACCAGGTGACAGATACTGCCCTATTTATAGTGGTAAATGTGCCAGAAAAGCTCCTGATCTAAGCTAAGAGGATAATTAAAAAATAACTATAAACTTTCTTGTGGGCAGTGATGTGAGGTAGAGAGACAAGCCTCAGATTTGGAACTAACTGAATTGTGGGGCCATTGGTGAAGGATTGTATTTGGTTAAGACTGTGAGGTAATAAAAAAGATGCATAAAAAATTCTGTTATTTAACTATGCTAAATTTGCTGTTTGTTAATCAATAAATTCTAGAATGATAGGGAAAGACTTGTCTGAAGATATAAATATGAGGGTCTGAGTTGACAAGATGATGCTAAAAATTATAGAGTGAGTGGTTGCTCCAAGGAAGCGAGGGATATTTTAGAAGAAGAGAGAGTGAATTTGAATCGCAGGTGAGGAAGTTGAGGAAAAATCAGCCAGGCTGACTAAGAAAGCACCTAGTGCGGTAAATGGAAAGTCAGGAGTGTAAGGTCTCATAGAAGCTAATTAAATAAAGCAGTTTAGCTATGAGGGAGTAACGAACTATGTCAAATGATGCTTACAGGTAAGTTTAGAACAGAGAATAAACTAGTGGTTCTGCAGCATGTGTACTTTCGGTGACTTGACAAAAACAATAGTGTTGGGTGACTGGGTGAAAGAATGACAGGCATTATTTCAAGATACAACTAAGTTTGAGAAAATGACAAGAATGAGTTTTTCTACAAAGAGGAAGAGAGGTATGTAAAAGGAGAATGTGGGGTCAAAAAATTTGTCAAATTAGAGGTACCCCAACATTATATAATGTAATATATAGAGAGGGTGATTGATGGTGCAGTAAGGAGATAGCAGTGAAATTGCTATCAAACAAAGCAGAGTCCTGAGAAGATCACATCCAGCATTCCAGGGGGATGCTTGGCTTTCAGAGGTGGGCTGGAAAAGTTCATCCACTGAAACAGAAGGAAAGCATTCAAAAATGAGAGCAGGTGTTTTGGTAATTTTGGCGATGGAAAATGAAAATATTATTCTCTTATGAAAGCTTTTTTCTTCTCACACACAAAAAAAGGTATGATCAACAGGATGAGGAGGGTGAAGGAGTGTTTAAAGTTTGAGGAGAAAAGAAATAGTGACATTGTTCTAGAAAACAGTTTCATAGTGAAGGTGCAAGGGAAACAGACTTCAGGACATTCTGAGAACCCAACAGCATTTTAATTTATTTTTCCAAACCACATTCCATCGTTCCAGTGGACATATGGATAGAAGAGAAAGTAAGTTTCAAAAAAGGGGAAGGGGAAGACAAAAGAGATGAGGGTGTATGCTAGGGAATGAGGAAGTGGGTGACTCTGGAGTATAAGGGTAAAGGAAGGGAGAGAAGACATCAGTTAGACATTGGGGAAAATGAAAAAGTGTTGGGTTATGAATTGGAGAAGTCTTGATGGGTTATTGGCTTGGAGGTAGCAGTATAAAGTATTATACGTGAAGTGGGCCTACCGTGAAAAATTAGGAGGGAATGAAGTTACTGGTAGAGCAAACTCTAGGTAAAAGATGAAAATGGGACACTTTTTTGAGATAGGAAACTCATGTATATGCATCGGTATAGGTATATATGTTTAGTTTGAGAAAGGATATTACTTAGAAAGGTAGATATGAATAGACATAGAACCAGTTAATTAAGCCTAAGTATTCATTTGATGAAGAAAAACTGGATACAATTAAATGTGACCTTGATACCTAAATAATAATATTGGCCTAAAAATGATGGTAAAAAATAATGGTCATTTCTATTCCCAATTCTTGTTAGAACAAACAAAAAGCATATGATATCAGGAAGAAATACAACATCCAATAGCATTATTTTAAAGAACTGCTCTGTTTTTATCTGTAATCTGCTATCTAATATTCTCTGTAAAAATTAGAAGAAACCTTCTTTGCTGTATAGCATTGGTGTGTGCTGGTTTCTAGCAGTATTCATTTGAATTCCTATCACCATTGCAAATTCATAAATACAATCATAAATAGAACTAATTATTAATAGTCACAAATGCTTCAGAAATTAACAAGAAATATATCATTTTGTATGTCGAATGATTTATTCCCTTATAACATTTAAAATGTTGGCATATTTAGTTACATTATTAAACAGTTCTTACTCAAGAGAGAATATTCATTTAAAACAAGTCTCTTCCAGTATTTTATTGATTCCCATCTTTAAACCTGAGTTTTGTGTCACAACACACCAGCCATTCACTCTCCTGTTTTTTACCTGCAGGTGAGACAATGAAAAACTCCAGAGTGTCTGACTTGTGTTCATGAGTTACAGAATAATTGCAGGTAAAGTTACCTGATTATGGAATATATATATATATACCTATCAGAGACTCCTGATGACTTTTTTTTACCACAGATGTCATGAGAACCTAGTGATAAGACCAAAAACATGCTTGAGATCAAATGATATGCATTAAAAAAAAAGAAAAATTATGATATAATTAACAATTCAAACTCTGTACCCAAATAATTTTTTCATCAGATATAATTGTTATTTTTATTTAATAAATTAATTTTAGTTGTTTGAAAAACACAATGAACCTGAAAGGACTTGCCGCATGGAAAATACTCTACTAAGCAGCCTTACAGAAAGCAAACTTGCTGTGATAAATTACACTGAGGCAGGTGTGACTAATCTCACAGGTGAGATTAGTGGCCCAAGTGAGGACAACTGATTATCTTGATCTACATTCAAGAAACTTCTTTAAATATATGTATGCATGCATGCATGCATGTATATAAGAGCTGGGGGACAGGCCAGAGCAGAGATGCAGGGAGGCAGGTGATGATGGTGAGAGGATTCACCAGAGACAGAGTAGGGGCAGAACAGACAGATTGACTGAAATACACTGTGAGGAGAGCAGCAGGTGAGACAGGAGAAGTCTGCCACGCTATGTGGGTCATCTCCCTAGTTGGAGATAGAACATGTACTGCAGTGACTGCTGACAACTTCATAGTGCTGCAACTTAACCCCTTGCGCCACCAGACAGGCTCCCAGAAACTTCTTGAGTTGCACAATTAGAGTAGCCCATTAATGGGATTGAATCCCCAAGAGTTTTTTTTTTTTTTTTTCTTAAATGAAAGGGTGATGTCTTATTTCAGTAAAAGGGAGGTATGCCTAAGAACAGTCCTTTGGTCATCTATTCAGTCTGGCTAGTAAACACAGATTATAAGGTGAACACAACTCTAAATTGTACTACAAGTATATATTTGATATATCAAAAATTCTAGCTTTTGTTTACTCAAAAGTTTTTTTTTTTTTTTTACAGAATAAAGAAGGAAGAGCAAATTACGTGTGTAACTTTTTTTTTTTTAAGATTTTATTTATTTATACATACAGAACTGGGATCCAGGCCAGAGGTACAGGGGCAGTGGAAGGATTCACCTGAGACAAAGTGGGAAGCAGAACAGGCAGATTGACGAAGTACACTGCTGAGGGGAGCTGTGCCATGTGGGTCACCTCCCTGGTTAGGGATCATATTTACCCTGAAGCAGCTGTGGCCAGCTTCGCAGCACTGTGCCTTGACCCTAGCACCACCAGGGAGGGCCTCTATGTTTATAACTTTCTGTGTGCCAGCAACTCATAGTAGTTTTCATCCATTATCACATTTAAAAATCCTCTTTGTATTTCATTTGTACTGGAAGTAAACAGAAATGTTATTCCCAACCTACTCCTCTCCTGCTCAGTACAGAATGAATAGTTTTGACAGAAAATAAGGCAAAAACAAATTAGTTCAAATTGCATAATAGATTTAACCAAGTGTAAGTCTCAGATATAGATTCAGGGTCATGGATGTATGGTGAATTCAAAGAAGCAATCAATGATTGCATTGAAACCAATCCATACATGTTGGTCTTGAACTAAGAGAATTCTTTGCAAACAAAAGGTGTGTGGACGGTGAGGTTGTGGAGGGCAGGCACAAGCATGCAACTCATCATATCAGGAGTTCAATGTGGGGTTTGAGAAAAGAGAGCAAAGTCTGTTGTAGTCTCCTGAGCGACTCTTGTGATAAATAGAGGCTAAACTCATTCTAGAATAATTTATAACCTGATTAAGATTGATCTTACAGACAAAAATAGTCTCACCTACCATGGGGATGATATTACATTAGACGTTGTTTATGTAATGTTTTCTCCCTGAAAAGAAAAATAATGCAAATAACTTGGGAAGGAGAATCAATTATGTCTATAATCTCAGAGTAAACTAGTTTCTAAAAATCACTTTCCTTCTTTGCAGAAATATCTGGTGAACGGTTGGGCACATACAGCACGTGGCTCAGATGCTTAGGACTTGGTGGATGTGCCAGGATTTCTCTCAGCTCTGTCACTTATGTAGCTATGTCGCTGGGCAAATTACTCAACTGCTTTAAGGCTAGGTCTGGCTACTGTCTGAAGTCAAGAAAAAAGTAATAATATCAAATCAGAGTGTGAAGATCTAAAGCGTAATGGATGAAAACTATTTAGTGCAGTTGATAGAAAGTTAGGAAAAGAATAGTGGGGGGTGGTAAAAGGCATAGAGGGAAAAGGAGAGAGAGGAAAGGAGGGAGGTAGGGGGAAGGAAGGAAGAAGGAAAGAGAAAGGAAGGAAGGGAGAAAGGAATGAGAGAGGGAAGGAAGAAAGGAAGGAAACAAATTTTGGCTAACTGTACTTTTTCATTGAACTGGGCCTGCACAGTTACTCAGAGACATGATTTATTAATATTTTATATGATTTCCTACCAGTATAATATTTGCAAATTAGTAGCCGTAATATCCTGCACCTGTGGTATTCTAGAATGCCTCCTTTGTCCCTTCTATTTCTTTGTGACTCTCTCAGCCTCTGTGCAAGGGAGTATATCCTAATCTAATCCTCCAAGCCTGATGCCATCATCACCCATTAGCTCAAGCTCACACAGGGTTCTTGGCTGGGGGACAGAGGTAGCAGAAGGTGACTGACCATCTGAGTGGTCCATATTGAGTTATTTCCTCACATGGAATCATCAGCCACAGGATGGCAGATGCTCATAGCACTGCCAGCAGAAGCCACACCAATTTATTAGTGAAAGGATGAAGCCAGAGTGGGTATTATTCAGCCTTGTCAGGAATTTCAAGTTATTATGGTTGTGACAATGGAGCCAAAGCAGCTTTTTGAGGCCTACTCTCATCTTGGTCTCTTTAAATACATTCCTAATGAACTTGAGACCGCAGAACATCCTTGCTATTTTGTTTTGTTTCCCAATGAAGGTATGTGGAAAATCCTGGAGGTTATTTTTTTTCCTGCCAGTGGATGAGATAACTCACATCAATTTGAAATATTTATTACAAACCAGAAGTATTTCACCTGAAGATAATTGGTTCAGAATGTCTCCATACATTTAAAAGAAAGTAAAAATATTGTTCAAAATCTCAAAATCTCTTAATAATGCAATAAAGAATATCTTTTTTTTGAAGAAGAAAAACAGTAATTTTTAAAAATTTTGGGATATGGAATTGTGGATGAGTTAATCTCTTGTGAGTTACTTACCTGTTAAAAAAAGCAAAGTGCTATTAATTGCCAAATTTCAATTTAAACAAGGTTCTAGAAGGTTCTCTTTCTTTGATGGATTTGCAAAAAGATTAGGGGAAAAAAAGAATAACAAACAGAAAACTGTTAGAGACCCAAAAAGGAAAATTATTATCTAGTGCTAGTTGATGTAGCACTGAGGACAATTATGTGGAGAGGATATAGGTGGGAGGGATTAATATCCTTTGAGTAGCCAGCTATGAATTCACAGAGGACATGTGACATAAACTGGGTTTTGCCAGGTAGAATATTTATGATTGGTACCAAAAGCACAGAGGCAAAACATATAAGGAATCATGCAGTGCTGGAAAGAGCACACTAATATTATCAATGTCATTCTTGCCTGCCAGTGGACAATGTGGCTGAGACAAGGTTCAGATCAGGAGAACATTCTACTGAGCATTGTTCTGAATATTCTTTTTGTATTTTACATAACACCTAAGATGTAGAAGAAGATTGGGTTTGCCCAAGCACTGGACTTGAACAATCCTGGCCATAAATTTGAGCTCTTCCCCCCTCCGCTGAGTGATCTGGGCCAATGGATTTAAAGGTCTCTATATTATTTTAGTCATTCCTAAAATGGCAGTAATAATGCGCATCATAAGAATTTCAGTGGAATTTTGGAGTGTGAACACATTAATACAAGTGAGATATAGTGCTTGCTGTATTGAAGGTAACCTAGGAATGGTTGTTAGTATTATGATTGTCATTGAAGTTATTATTTTTAGTAGTTCTGGTGATGTTATGACTTCTAAGTAAGAGTAGAGTGACTATAAGTAGCATGGGATATGGTTACACACATAAAGTCTCAAATACAAGGTTGGAAGCATGCAACTAACGTCATCATACACTCTGTTTACCTGTGACATTCTCCATTTACACCTCTGTCCTGATATAATATTTAAAATTCTATGTTTTTCTGACTCGCAAAATTATTGTGGTTTGACCAGTAACTATATGGTCATATGTATACAGGGCACCCGGATATGAAATGGGTTGCCTGACTCTGGATCCTCACCTGTGCTCTTAAAGGGACTTATAATAAAACTCTACTATAGGCAAACACACAGAAAGGTTAATTAAGGGTTTATTCATAGAAGAAGGAGAAATGAAAAACTCAGGGAAAAAGGAGAGGGACAAAAGTTGGTAAATACATCCTACCAGTTACACTGTCCTGGAACCCAGTAACACACTGAGAGCCATTGACAGCCAGCGAAAAACCAAGAGTCAAGCCAAGAGGCCAAGAAACCCCTAAAGGCCCACATGTCTAGTTTCATATCAAACCAGGCTACTTACTCCACCCTCAGGTCCCAGCAGGTCCTTCTTTAGGAGATGCTGGGATTTGTAGTTCCAGTCTCTGGGGTGGAAGTGGAGTCCATAAAACCTGTATCTGTAGAGTTAGTTCAGGACATCTTTTCTCCCTAAAAATATCTCTTATAACCAATGCAGGACAACAAGACACTGTAGCCTTTAGAGCAGGAGGAAAGATGGGGTGGGAGCTGTGTTTTAGGAAGATTCCCTTGGCCTTACCATCCATGAGGCTTACAGAGGGGAAAAGCAGCAATAAAAAGCCAGGGAACTGCTCTTACTGACGGGAGCCTTGACCCAGATAATAATGAGAATGATAAGAGCAGAGAGTTCAGATATTTGCTAGGAACAAAAGCCGGGCCCAGGAGGAAAGGAACACTTTCTTCTTCCTGAACTGACCCCTGGCCTCTCACATTCTTCACTTAGTTCTCAAGCCCTTCTTAGAGCAATGCCTGTGGAGAATCACATCCTTTATGGAGGGAAACCCTGTGAGTGGGGAAGCCAATGCCAGGTACCCTGAGACGGGAAGCTCAAACTCCAGATCACTCTGACTAGATCTAAGATGAGTGACTTAAACAACTCAGAACTAAGTAAGAAATAACTCTTCAGTGATGATTCTCTGATTTTCATGTGTATGAAAACTGCACCTTGTCCGAGCTACTCTGAACATTTATGCTAAGTGACCCCGGGTCAGGCTCCCAGCTTGGGTCTGCCCTTTTTGATACTCAGAGTGTGTCAGTCTCAAAGGGAGTTAATACCCCAGTAGAGGTGGGATAGTTTAACTGAGACAAAAAAAAAAAAAAAAAACTACTTATTATGTAAAAGAAAAAAGGCAGGGATATAGACTGAGTGCTTTTGGTGACTGGCCAGCTTTTTCTTAACTGAGCACTGATGGACTAGGAGGCAGAAGCTGGACTAAACTGGGCAGAACATTCTGCATAATCAAGGTAGATCAAGGAGGGCAGACTCCAAGGTGGAAACCAGACTGGAAACTGGTCAGTGGGTTGTGGTGCAGCAGATAGAATGGACATGTGATGTGTGCAGGGGCTTTAGGGAGGGTGAACCCCCACTGTGGCACCCACAGCTGTGCTCGATGACTATGCTCTGCCAACCTTTCTCTCCCAAGGATAACAACTAGTGTAATAGGGGGTCCCCAGCCAAAGAGGAGGTTCCAGGTTCCCTGCCTCACCTAAAGGAGGCTGGAGCTGAGCAGAGAAGAATCTGGAGAAGAGACTGAAGAAGAAGGAAGCAGGTTGGAGAGCCGGAGGGAGACCTGAGAGAGCACATGGGGTAGAGACACATGAAGAAATCACTCTTGTTTCTTACCCTGGACTGGTTGAAAAAGACGTTGGTGAGAGACCCCTGGGGAGGTGACTATGGCAGAGTTTATCTTGATGTTGATTTTACTCTTTACTTCCCAGACTTATCTGGCCATTCCTGACCCTTTTCCATGGGTACACAGCAGAAGGTACAAGCCTAAAGGCTTGTGGCAGCTTTCAGGCCTTGCTTTGGGCCAATCCCTCTTGGGTAGACTTTTACCCACGAGATGACTTTGGGTGTTTGGTTTAGAAACTATAGTCTTTGTCTTTTCTGCATTGCATACAAACTGTATGAAAGTTCCTTTCCATTAAAGGTCTTATATGTTTTGTCTTGATGTGGTGGATAGCAGAACCTATTTAGAGCAGGCAGGTTTGGGGGAGTGGGGTGCCTCTCTCCCCAGTCATAGAACATTCCAACTGCTGATGCTTTTGCTGCCTGGGCAATATTTCTGGACGTTATGTGGAGGAATTGGGTCTGGTGCTAAGTGGGGACAGTGAGAACATAGAGTGAGTCTGTTCCTAACAGATGAAGCTGACTCAGGTCTGGACAGAAGAGGGTCTGAAGCAAAAACTCTTGTTTTGGAGAATGGCATGTTCCAAATGTTTTGTGCCTACACTTTTAACCTGTCAAGTCTGAAGGAGGATCATCCTGTCTGAATAAGGTGTTTCTTCTCTGGGAATTTTTTTCCTGAAAGCCCCAAACTAATTAAGCTTATAAACTTTTAAATGTTGCAGAGGAGCTCTTAATTTAAAGAAAATCTAAAGTGAACCCTCTGGTAAAGCAAGGAATCCTTTTGTAATGCAAATAACCCCTCCCTGGTGCCATTCTATTATCTTGTAAGTTTCTGAGTAGGGAAAATGCTGGGCCCACCTGTACTCTATTCACCCCCTGAGCTGAGGAAGGAAGGGATAATAGATGGTGAGCCCTAGGAATATTTCAACCCTAGCAACGTGGTTCACTGTTGTCTATGACATGTTGTTAAATTATTGATACCCAGCCAGGCTTTGGGACACGGGCTTTGTTGTTCTGAGCTAACAAAGCCACCTGAGAGAAAGCCATAATGAGAGAGCAGGGACTTAGCTATGATGGGGTGAGGCTTCTGGGCAGCCAATCCTGCCCTAACAGGAGAGGGCTACAAATTATTTGGACTGACCACTCTTGCAAAAAGGAAGCGAAAATAGGTACATTAATGAAATTCTTACAACAGATGGCAAACTGTCGTTGGATCCTCCGTTGGGGGAAAGAGAAAAAAAAAACTTTCAAAGAATATTTTATGTGAGTATATCACACAGAATATACTTACTCCGAGGACTCACAGAGAGCTATCGAAGAGACATTCAGTTAAATTATTTAACAGAAGATGACAGAAAAGAATTAGAGAAAGAAATTTTCCCATCTCAAGTTAAAACAACAATCCACTCTCTATCCACGGGTAAATCTCTGGGTCCAGATGGTAGCCCAACAGAATTTTAGCAAACATTTGGAGAGATAATAAGGCCTATAACAGTAGATAATTACTCACTTATATATGGCTCAGTGCCCCCTCATCTACATTAGTTTCTACAGCAGGTTTTTTGCCAAAAGAAAGGAAGCAGACCCCGGCTCTGTGTTCTCATTTGTAATATTCTCTTGTTTCGCTTTGTGCAGATGCCAGGAACCGTCCCTTTTTTAATTTCGGTGTCCTTATGAAGACCTTTGAACACAATGGGAAGGTGAGGAGACAGTCAGCATTACTGGAATGGGTTATGAAAACTGCCACTGGGCAGTCCTCCAGGAAAACAGGGAAAAGTTCACTTCAGTTGTCAAGAAACGCCAATCAATTAATATGCTGGGCAGGGGTGTTCCTATTTATCCTTCTTCTGCTTTCCCCAACCCAGTTTCCCAAGAGGAGTACACAGTGGAATTTTAGGAGCTTGGAGGATTCAAAATCCACCCCAGAGCACAAAGAGCAAACGTCATCGATGTTTTCCGCCGCAACTAGATTATAGCCATTTTGCCAGAAGCTTAATGGAGGCTGATGAGTTTTGCTACAATCTGTGCTCTGAGACTGAGGAGCAGGGTGAGGCTCTGAACTGCAGGCTTCACTGACCAGACAGGCTATAAATGTGTCCACCAATTATAGATGCTTCCAGGAGACCATAATCCTTAGTTCTTATAGATTTTTTTCTCCTCAAAGAGCATTTTACAGAAGTGAGCTAGTGAATCTCACCAATCCAGTGATTTCAGAAAAAGTGATTTTCCCATTTTATAGATGAAGAAACTGAGTGTCAGGAGTCTTGCTTTTCACACCACTTTGTAGATATTAGCATTTTGAAGATGGGAAGAATTAGAAACTGTCATTTTGTTACAGGACAGGGAGAAGGACACCCCCAAACTCCCAAACTGTCTGGTCCAAATAGGTTCTACCATAAAATTCATCAAGACAAAACATACTGCAGTGCGTAAAACCTTCAATGGAAGGGAACTTTAGTCCAATTAGTGTGCAATATAGAAAAGGGAAAGAATAAAATGTCCAATCAAGCCCCCGAAGTTACCCACCCCTATTCTGGGAAAATGTCCAGCCAAACAGGGTTGGCCCAAGGCAGAGCCATTGAGGTCTTAAAGCCTGCAGAAGTCTAAGGCACCTTCTGGTGGGGACCTATAGGAAAGGGGCAGAAAGGAACACATCGAGATAAAAGGTGCCATTATTAACCTCCCCATGGGTCTCTCTCACACATCTGTTTTATCAGTCCAGGACCAAGAAGCAAGCAGCTTTTTCACATGTCTCTCTGCTCCTTGTGTCTTATTCAGACCTCCTCTCCATTCCCCTTCTTTCCTTCCCCAGTCTCCTCTGTACCTTCTGCTCCCTGCTCAGCTCCACCCTGCCTTGGGTGGGGCAGAGAACCTGGCACCTCCCCTTTCCCTGGGGACCACCCTGTTGCAATTTTGAATTATTTCAACCTCCACTGAGGCAAATCTGCCTTCCAGCTCTCTGTTAACCAAATGATGACATCCTGGCATGAGAAGTACACTGATGTTCATTGATTAATGCAATGTTAAGTGCTATCACTATTAAGTGCTTATTATGTATCACACTGGGCAGATGCTAGTGCATCTCTTAGTCCTTAGACCTGTACTCTGATTATTGACTGTCTAATGGAACATACCTAGGGAGAATTTAAGAACCTTAAATTTACTTCTCACATCAATAAAATCAGAATGGGGAGGGGTTGAAGCTGAGGGGCAGATGTCAATGTTTTTTAAAGCTCCCAATTGATTTTAATGTGCAAAGGAACATTTTTGATAAAAAAATAAACTTAGAAGGAAATAGAGAAATTAAAAGACATTGAGATACTGAGAGTTAATAATACAGTATTATTTTATTTATTTATTTGTTTTGGTGAAAGATACTTGTGTTATAGGATAAGGAGGCAGAACCAGCAGAGGAGAAACATAAAAGAAACAGAAGAGAAGGTATCATTAATGGAACAAGTTCCCAGAGGAAGTAAAAGAATGAGGATTAGCCACTTTCTCCTTTATGTTTCTTGCGCACTTACAGATTTCTAATGAAATCTATTACCTAATTTTTTTTTGTTAATATGTCTGTCTTTATTATAAATTAAGGCATTCAGCACAAGAACAGTAATTTCTTCTCTGTTGAGTACATCCTGGGATAATACAGGCTCTCTGATTCTAGATAAAGGGAAGAAAGAATTTAGAATATTTCCTTCATTTGAAAGAGTCTCCAACTGTCTCTCACTCAGTGCTTGAAGCTCATACTATTAATCATCTTTTAGATTGAAGCTTTGATAACCTGGATTAAGGGTTGGTTGCAAGGACATTGTAATACACAACACTGCCTTCAGCTATTCACGCCTCTGCAAAAGTTGTTCTGATCTGTTAACTTACCAGTCACCAATAAGAACCAAGGGAATGAGAATCTGGTCTTCATCACTTGGTTAGATTAATAACCAAGTGAAAGCCCAGAGCATTTGGGGCATGTTTTCAGAACTCTTGGAGACAATTGGGAGAAGGTCTGTAAAGTGAAGGACCATGAGTACCAAAGCCAATCTGTGTGTGTGTGTTGTGTATGTTTTGCAGGTGGTCAGGGAAGTGAATTGTAGCCAAACCCTAGTGTCTCGAAGTCTGTTTCTGGAGTCAGATTTAGAACCACACATCATGCCACCAGGCTGTCACTTGGCATCACTTCCAGTCTGGTCTGTGTAGCTTCCTCAAGAAGTTGATGAAAAATAGAACATGCCACTTTCATTCCAGAGGAAACATGACCAGCAGGGGCATCACTTCCTGGTATGAGCCTAGGTATAAGCTGTGGAATGACAACATGGTCGTCTTACCATAAACGAGTCAATATTTCTTCTTTTAACCTCTCACCCGTAATTTGCTTGCATTCCCCTTTCTATCTAGCTTACAAGTAAAACATAAAATGGTAAATTCTGTGGCTTTTCTGTCATTTATCAGTCTCATCTGGGGCAAACTCAGTGTTTAAATGAAACAATTGCTGAGAAAAATTTACATAGAACAATGTGAATTGTTGATTTTCAGCCTCCACTGAATTTTAATAATCGTACTACCCAATAATTTTATTATACTTATTTGATCAATTTTCTCTCTAATTTTATAGTAGTTGTATAAAATATATTCCAATTTCACTAGTCTAGTTTTATATATAGCCACATTCATTAATTTTTTTTACATAGTATCATTTTTATTAAGGTAACATTGGTTTATGATACTGTATGTGATTTAGGGGTACAGGTTCACACCTCTTGAAATGTTTGTTACCCCACCACAAAAGTGCCCATAATCCTCCACAATAATCCCCTGGCCCCTCCTTTACCTACCAACCTCCATTCCTCCTCTACTAGCCTCAATTCTGCAGTGAGATTTCTAGGTTTGCTTTGGTTTAGTTTTGTCTTTTCCTTTGTTTTCTTTATTTATGTGTTACGCATGAGTGGGGTCATCTGGTTGTCTTTCACCTGACATTTTGCTTTGCATAATCTTTTCCATTTCTATCCATTGTCTCTCAAATGGCAAAGCTTTATCTTTTTTGTAGAGCTGCATAGTATACCACTGTATGTGTTATGTGTGTTTGTGTGTGTCTCAAACACACAGATGATCTTCATCTGCTCATCTGCCATTGGCACATAGGTTGAATTAATAGCTTGTCTGTTGTAAATAGTGCTACAGTGAACATAGGAATGCATGGGACCCTTTGAAGTACTATTTTTGTATTCTTTGGATATTACTTAGGAGTGGAATCTCTGGACTTACGGGAGAATTTTTTTTTTTAAAGATTTATTTATTTGTACATACAGAACTCAGGGGTGGTGAGAGGCTTCACCAGAGACAGAGTGGGGAGCAGAACAGGCAGATCAAGGAAGTACACTGCTGAGGGGAGCAGCGGGCGGGTCAGGAGAGGTCTGCCACGCCATGTGGTCTCCTCCAGGGCAGGCGGGAATCGAACTCATGTGGAAGTGGCCTTAGCTTCTCAGTGCAGTGCTTTAACCCGCTGCGCCACCAGGGAGGCCCCGGGAGAATTTTTTTTAAATGTTTTGAGAAACTTTTCTACAGGGCATAGTTCTCCCCATCTACCCTATACACTCTCAGCAGATGATATTGATCTTCAGTTAACAGGAGAAACTGAAGTCATAAGATGGGGTGTCTTTCCAGCTCCCTGTCTTTCTCTATAATTTTCTCCCTATGATTTGGTTAAAAAAAAAGAAAAAAAAAAAGAGGAGACAGCCATCTTCTCATATTATTAATTTCTTCCTACACATATAGGAACAGTATATTCTTGGTCATACATTCCTGCTAATGAAACTTTCACCAGATTCTTTTTTAGGATCATTCCAATTATCAGTTAAACAAGGTCTAGCCTTTCATAATAAAATTTTGCCTTTAGGTCTAGTCTCACCTCCAGTGACTATATCTCTCTTTAAACTAAAATGTTCAAGAAATGTTCATGCCTTTTAACTTCTCTATTTCCCATGAACCCTTAAGATCATTTTTATCAGGCTTAACCAAAACTCCCATTATTCCATCAATTACCTTCATCACAAAGTCCATGATAGTCTAAAATCAATTTCACATTTTTTTGTTTCCTTATTTTCTTAATTCCCAATAAAATTAACCATTTCTACTTCTTTCCTTAAATATGTTTTTGACATTCTTTCCACTGCCACCATACTTTCTGTATACTTTCCCCCTTTTTTCCTGGAATTTCCACTTTAGCTTTACCTTTAAATATCACCACTCCTTAATGTCTAGTCTTAAATATTCCTCTCACAATTTTATTATATCATAGAGTGTTTTCATTTGTTCAATATGACTCAAATTTGTGACATACCCCAGTTTATTTCCTCTAAACTTCATACTATTATATTCAGTCACTTAAATGATAGTTTCAAATTTTATTTCATTGATGCCTCAAATTGAGTGCAAAACTGCATCATTTTTCTTCTGACAATATGCTCCCATGTACTATTTTTCTTGTTTTGCATTGACTGAAACTTCCAGTAGAATGAACTAGAAGTTGTGTTTGTGGACTTTCCTAACCTGTTCCTGAATTTAATTGGCATATCACCACTACATATGATAGTAAACCAGTAGCTGGCACTGCTAATTACCTATGTAACATTCATTAACTTCCTCTACCTTATTAACAGATGGCTGCTATTTAGAAAGGCAGCAGTATGTCCAGAACTTAAAATCAAACCAACAAATTCCACTGCAGTTAAAAATACAATTGTGGATGATGACACAAATTCTGGATTTCTGGACAAGGTCACTGCCCTTTCTAAACCCTTCCCCTTCCTTCTTCCTGTATAGAATATAACGAGAAGTTTAAACATTTTGGTGGCAGATAATAGAAAGATCTCAGACCCATAGTAATTACCAATTACAATGTTGTCCTGAATTGATGCTTCTTTTAAAAAAATTTGTTTGATTCCAAATAAAATTAAAATCTTACTTGTGTTAGTTCTTTCTGATATACTTTTAGTTATTCCAAGCTAAAAAACAAACCTAACATTTGTATTTGTGATAGACACAATAATGGTTGCCCAAAGACATTCACATTCAAATTCTCAGAATCTGTAGATATATCAAAATGCTTGACAAAGGGAAATTAGAGTTGCAGGTAGATTTAAGATTGCTGCTTAAACCTATTTTTAAAAAGGGAAGAGTATCCTAGATTAAGAAGATGATCCCAATGTAATTACAAGGAACCTTAGAAGTGGAAGAGAAAAGTGGAAGAGGCTAGAGGGATAGGGTGTGAGAAGGAATCCACCCGGGGTTGTTGTCTTTTTATAAAAATATTTATTTGTTTATGCACACAAGAACTGGGGTATAGGCAAGAGGTGCAGAGGCAGTGAGAGGATTCACCAGAGACAGAGTGGAGAGCAGAACAGACAGATTGACTGAAATATACCACTGAGGGGAGCAGTGGGCGGGTCAGGATAGGTCTGCTGTACCATGTGGGTCAACTCCCTGGCCAGGGATTGAACTCATGCTGCAGTGGCTGTGGATTGCTTCATAGTGTTTCACTTTAACCCATTTCACCACCAGAAAGGTCCTGATTGTTGTCTTTAATAAGGGAGGAATGGACCATATGTCAAAGAAAGAGAGCAACTGCCTGCACATTGAAAAGACAAGGTGGTCACCCCTTGAACCTCTAGCAGGAACAAAGTCTACTGATATTTAAATATAGGTGCACATGCCTATATCAGATTTTTAGCACAGAGAACTGTAAGATAATACAGGTGTTTGGTTTTAAGCCTTTATATTTGCCATAATTTGTTACAGCAGCTCTAGAGAATAAATACAGTATTACAGTACTCTTTATGGGGTGTACAAAGTTCCCTATCATTTTTGTAGTCTATGAGTTTATGATGAAAAAAGTCCTAAAGTTTAATCAATTGCTTTTCTGACTGTACTGAGAAATAAGTATAGTTAGAAGACCCTATTTTTCATTTCTTCTTATAATTGTTAATATGCTGGATTTCTTTGATAAATTTTCTGATTAAAAGATCATTGTATTCTTAAGATAAATAATACATGAACATGATAATGAAATTAGTTTGTTAACATTTTATTTAGGAATTTATCAATATATTCAACAATATGATTTATCTATAATTATCTTTCTTTTACTTATGTTCGCATAGTTTTAGGCAGATTAAATTAGCTTTGAAAAATGAGTTGACAAACTTAATCACATTTTCTAGTCTTTGAGAAATACTAAAGATCAAAATTATTATTTTTTAAGAGTTTGGCGACCTTGCTTGTTTATCCATCTGGGACGCCTTTCTTTTTGAACGAATTTTATTACAATTTACATTTTCTGTTATTGAATTGCTATTGATTATATATCATTTTTAAAAATTATCCTTATCATCTGAATTATGTATTAAAATAAGCTTAATCATGTTAACCTCATGTTTTCTAAGGTTCTTAAGTCTGTATTTTTATTATTTTAGACCCTAATATTATAAATAAATGCCTCTACTCTTTCCTCTCCTCTGTTTGTTACTTTGCTCTCTTTAAATTAATCAGACTTGCTAGAAATCTGACTAGAAATTTTAATTGCATTTCATTTAAATACATTTTTCTTTTTTTTGTCAGCTCTTATTTTTTGCTTTTCCTAAAATACTGTGGCTAAGTCTAAATATGTCACTAGCTTCACATTGGTCATCTGTCCTAACTTTGCTCACATCATCCTTTATCATTAACTTCTCAATATTGTATAATTTGCATTGTAACAGTAGCCTCTTTGTCACATGTTTTTTAGAATTTTACTATTAAATCACACACATACACTTTTTTTGTGTTAGAAAATGCCTTCTTTTTCTCACAAGAATTTAAATTTGCTTAGCATTTTATAAAATCTATTGATTTAAATATCTGATTGCTTTTTAATTTAGAAATGCTTGTTTCAAAGATAAACTTGGTTTATTTTCTATATGATAATGAACTCAATTCGATAATTTATTTGGGATTTTTGTGTTTAAGACTTAGATGGGTTTCCTCCATTCCCTGTTAGACTACTTTAATCTACTTTTATTCCTTTATTTCCCTGTGTTGTTCTTTGGGTATTAATTTTTCCACATTTTTCCAACTAAGAATTTTTGTGATTGTATTTATCTTGGACATTATTCTATGGATTTTTTTAAAACCAACTCTGGTTATTTCATTTTTATATATACACATATTTACTTTATTTCCATATATTCATAACTTTTCTTCTAAAGTAATGATAGCTATGTCTTCAGTTATATGCTTAAATATCTGAACCACAAGTATTGTGAATTCTGATTCTGATTATCTATAACTTCCATTTCATATGGAGAAAATCTCATTTTAATAGATTTTCTAGATTTAGTATTAGATATTTATTAATGAGCTTTGAACTTGAGTTATAGGCATATTGTGTGTGTGTAGACTTTTCTTTTCACCCTCTAATTCCCTTTGTCATTCTATATTCTTCTCTTACTCCTTGTTCCTATTGATTTTGCACCAATCTCCACTAACCTGGCAGGACAAGGTCTCGTAAATGCAGATATGGTTTTTGTCTGGTGTTGATGCCAGATCCAGCCACAGACTCAGTCGGTATATTGGTTAAGTTCCTGATGCGGAGTCCATGTCTCTGCCATCCAGTCTGCAAACTAAAACATAGGATTTCTACTTTTAAAATAGCATATATTTCAATAATATTTATACAATAATTTAGTTATTGTGTACAGCTCACAATTAACACCACAATCAAAACTATAGAACGACTCCTTCACCTTCCCCCATAAATAAAAATTCCTTTTTGCTACAAAAAAAATTATTTATATTCATAGGGCAAATGAGCAGACTGCAAAGAAACTTCCCACTTACCTTCTGCCCTCACACATGCATAATCTCCCCTATAGTCAGCATCTACTGGGGGGTGGGGCGCGGGTATATTTGTTACAATTGATGAACCTACGCTGTGAACAATAGCACCCAGAGGCCATGGTTTACATCATGATTCACTTTGGGCTGTGGCCATCTGTGACTTTTGAGAAAATTTATAATGGCATGTATGTTCCATTGTGGTATCAAACAAAGTGGTGTCACTGCTGTAAGAATCCTCTGTGCATGCTCGGTCCATCTCTCTCCCCTAGCCTCTGGAAGCACTAACTATTCCTGTTTTGCAGTTTTGTTTTTCCAGAATGTCATATATTAAAACCATGTAGCTTTCAGCTTAGATTATTTCACTTAATAATATGCATTTCAAATCTTGAACATTTTCTTTTCTCACTAAATAATATTTCATTGTCTAGATGTACCACGGTTTATTCAGTCATTTTCTCAGGGGCATTTTATTTGCTTTCAAGTTTTGACAACTATGAGTAAAGCTCTATACTATAAACATAGTATGTGCTGGATTTTGTATACTATTCAATGTAAATGCCCAAATGTTATAGCTGAATCATATAATAACAGTAGGTTTACTTTTTTAAGAAATAACCAGACGGTCTCTCAAAGTAGCTGTAACATCTTGCATTCCCACCAACAGTTAAAGTTGCTGTTGCCTTACTTGTCAACATTTGATGTTAGTTCTAGCTAGTCGAGTAGAAATGTAGTGATATTTAATTGTTGTTTTAATTTACATTTCCCTGATTACTTGATGTGAGATGCATTTTCACATTCTTACTTGCTAGCTATATATCTCCACTGATATATATGTATTGTCTGATGCAGTAGCTACTGTCTTTGACTCATTTTTTAAAATAGAATTGTCTTCTTATTTTTGATATTCAAGAGATCTTGGTATTTCCCTGTCTTCAAACAGGCTTTATTGTCTGTAAGTCTATTCGTCTTTACTGCTTTTGAATAACCGCTGCCTTAGCCAAACATTTTTTTTTTTTTCTTATTTTTTTACCCTTGTATTTGGATTAATGGGTGTATAGCAGAAGTAGAATCTCTTAACTTTTCATTTAAAAATACTCATTTATTTTTAAATGAGGAAATGTTTGGAAACTCACATCATCATTATCGGGCACTCACCACCCACTTATCATATTCTGCTGCCATAGATCATTTTATTTCCTTCTCTCTTTGTTCTTTGCCCTGCCCATCCTGTCTCTCCCTTGGTGTTTCAGTTCTAAGCAACTATCAAAGGTTAGATTTTTAAGCTTACCTTTAATTGACTTTTGTATTAGTTACTTTATATTACAAATATTAGTGACACTATCTGGTATTTATCTTTCTCTTTCTGACTAAACAGTAGACACTCAAGCTCCATTCATGTTGATTCAACTGCATTAGCTAATCTTTTTTGATCGCTGAGTACTATTCCATTGTGTATATATATCATATCTTCTTAAACTCTTCATCTATTTGGGGACACTTTGGTTATTTGCATAATTTACCTATAGTAAGTAGCACTGCAATAAGCATTGGATAGTAAATTTCCTTTCAAATGAATGTTTTTGAAGTTTTGTGTACACACCTAGAAAGAGAAAGAGCAGAATTATTTGTTTCTTTATATGGTAATCTTCATAATACTAATTATTTTGTAATAAATATTCAGAATACTTAAGAAAAAATAAATAATTGTACAATGATAGTATGCTCAGTTCAAAATAAATAAGCATTTAGGAGAACAGAATTTTAACAACTTGGAAGTCAGCCGAGTTGCAGTCTTTTTTCATGTTGTTCATACCATACCAGAAGGAATAGGCTGCTGATACTATTTTATGTTCTGACCAAGAATTCTGAAGTCTTAAGCTCCATATACTCTATTAGCTTCTTTAGAAGCCTGTGTCTAATGTCTAATGCAAAAAAAAAAAAAAAATGTACAGAGGCCCCTATCAGGTATGTGACAAATACACATCAATGTGATTCATGTTTAGGCATTTTAGGTCAACTTCAAACAGAGCAAAGTTGGTTTTGCCACAGATAACATCCATCATATAAATGTTGCACAGCTTGGTGCCAGCAACCCGATTTAAAATAGTCTGTGGGAAAACCTCGTGGTCAGCAAATAAAATTCTATAGAGCATCATGGGAAGGTGAGGGCTATGTCTGCAAGATCGCTTATGAGTCCAGAGTAGAAGACTAGGCCTAGTACAAAGAAAGTCTTGATTTGTTAAGCTGCCTCTAAAAAGTTAGAGAATGCTCTAAGCAGAAATGGATGTGATGTGAGGTATTTCCAAGCACCATTACCTTGATTTTATAGATGAAGAGATTGTATCCCAGGGAGGTTAAATCACTTTTCCATAGTCACCTTGCCAAGTGAGGATTGAAGCCCCCAGAGGACCCTCCTTAGGTGCAAATCAAAGTCCCAAGGCACTTGGTAAGCAGCTATTCTCCACTGATTCTGACATGATTGGCTGCTATAATCACACTGTGAGATAAATTATTGAAGGAAAAGAAGCTAGTCCACACAGCCTTAGATGTGGCTCAAGTGATGAACAGAGAAAACAAGAAGCAAAGTGGCATAAAAACGCGGGGTAAAACACTGGTTTCAGCTCTTTCAAATGCAGCTGCTTGCTCCACAGTAAATATGAGGATCCCAGACTTGTAGGATTAAACTCAAGGTAGAGGAAATGAAAGCTTATCTTTTACTCTTTAGAAAACAGCTCTAAAAGCTGCGAAGTAAGTTTAATTTTCTACAGTTCAAGGACATATATTGAAGGATCATAATTTAATCTAAAAACTAAAATCATGCATCTGTGACAGGCTCTCAGGGTTCTTCGTAGGCCAGTGTGAATCCTTCACCATTCCCAATGTTATGTGCCAGAAAGCTTGCTTTTTAAGCTTAATTCCTCTACTTGTATGATCTGCCTAGTTAAGATGTAAATTCTTCTTCAGAAGCTTCTCGTGTAACAGCAGCGATTCTGACTTTTTTACACCTAGCACATCTGAAAAATATACCACATTCCCTTCAGCAACTGTAACTCATGACAGTGGCAGTGAAATGTCCCCAGAAATTCCGATTGTGGAAACATCCAAGTTTTAGGGGTGACTTGATGAAAAGAAATCAGGACACCACACTAACAAGAAGGGAACTCAGTTGGAGGGAAACAAGGAGAGCTATTGACACCTGGATCCAAAGGGAAAGGAAGAGGGGAAACAGACCCTACAGGACCTATTGGCTTCAGTTTTACAACAATGAGCCCTGCAAATGCAGCACCGGAATAGCAGTTACAAGTTTACTTGGTAGCATCTGCTGTCATCTACTGGACCTCAAGTCCACCTGAAGTAGCAACACAAGGTGGTTATTATCTTCCTTGTGAAGGGGGCAGGCCAACGGGAGAAATAGGCTGAACTTTGGAAGAAAACTTAGATTGGAATCTCTGCATCTTTATGGATTAGCTCAGTAATCTGATGAAATGTATTAACCTCTCAGAATTTCTACTAGAATGTGCTACATATGGATAACATCGTTTATGTTGGGAATTTTTTCAGATCAAATGAGGTAGAGTGCAGAGGATGCTCAGGAGAGTACCTACTTAAGATACACACTAGAATTTATATCCTCCACTCCCTTCCTGTTCCCTGGCCTGCTTCATCTGTCTTCCTTATATCTCCCACGTGCTGCAATCTGATAATCTGAGGACTTTCTGTTGAGACCTGCAGAACTGAAAATGTGCTTTGCACATTGGCTAAACTTTCTATCATTGCACTCTTTATATATATATATACATATATATACGTACATA
>NW_004567117.1:25807611-25828737 GCF_000260355.1 Condylura cristata | reverse complement strand
ATTTTAAAAATTTTATACAAACAAGAACAGGGTATAGGCCAGAGGTATGGGGGGAAGGGGATGATGGAAGATTCACCAGAGTTAGAGTAGGGAGCAGAACAAACAGGTCTACTAAAATGCACTGCTGAGGGGAGAAGCAGGCGAGATAGGAGAGGTCTGCTCTGCCATGTGGGTCAGCTTCCTGACTGGGGGTCAAACTCATGTTGTAGTGACTGGTGATATCTTGAAAGCACTGAGACCTTAAACTCTATACCAGGGAGGCCTGCACTCTCATAAGAAAGAGTAAACAAATTCAAACTAACATAATGATAAAAAAAGAGTGTATTTTAATTAAAAGTAACAAATTAAGAGTTGGAAATTTTAATGGCAAGAAAGGAAAAATATGAGGTATGGGTGACCGAGTAATAGTGACTCTTGCATAACTCTCGAATTTTGACTGCCATATTTTTAGACCAGAAGGCAGATTTCAACTTGGGCTGAAGGACAATTAGGGAGAGATTTTAAGTTAAAAGTATGCTAGAATCTCAGGTATTTACAAGTCACAGGATGAAGAAGGGGCATGAAAAGGAACAACTAATGGGACTGAAGGAAAACCAAGATGTTGATCCATAGGGCCACTCTATGGATGGACTCACAGACAGAAGATAGACTCAGTGAAGGCTGTTGATATGTTCTTTCTTGTTCTCACTACTATCAGTGGTACCTTAATCTGTCCTTAATAGTCTGTTAGCCAGAAATTGGGATGTCTCCATTTAGTTTAAATTAGTGCCAGAGAGCACTGCTGGTGGGAATGCAAACTAGTACAACCACTATGGAAAACTATTTGGAGGTTTCTCAAACTGCTAAATATGGAGCTTCGCTACAACCCAGCAATCCCACTCCTAGGTATCTACCCAAAAGACACAAAAACACTGATTGAAAAATATACCTGCACCCCCATGTTATATGCTGCTTTATTTACAATTGGAAATACATGGAAGCAGCCCACATGCCCAAAAGTAGATGACTGGATTAAAAAGATGTGTTACATATATACAATGGAATATTACTCAGCAACCAAAAAAGAGAAACACATGTCTTTTGCAGCAACTTGGATGGAGCTGGAAAAGATCATTCTTAGTGAGATAAGCCAGAAAGAGAAAGAAAAATACTGGATGGTTTCACTCATAACAGGAGTATGATGAACAACCATATACCAGAGACATTTTGCGGGGGTGGAGTGGGGAATGGGATCAAAAATGGGGGGGGGGCGGGAGGGAAGTGCATGGGATTATGGTGATGGCACACAGGTGACTTGATGATGGGAAACCCATGAGGATTACAATTGAGATGGAAAAAAATGTACAAAATGATGTAAAAATAAACTGTTATAAAAAATTTAAAACTAACTAACTAAATAAATTAGTGCCAGAGATATTGCTCTTGAATTTAGTACCATGTTTCATCCCCCTTCATAATCTAACTGTTAAACCCTACTACTTCTTAGTTGGGGGGTTTAGAAAAGCTCAACCTCCAGTCTTTTATGATGGGGATTAAAAAAATACTTCACATTGTTGTAAGGAATACATATCTAAGAAAGAAGAACACTGTACATTTTTTTAAAATGTTATTTACTATGTCACTCAAATATGAGCTTAATAGGTCTCCAAATTCTAAGAAATACATCACAATCCATTTCTTTCCTCCATGACATCAACTGTATTGATGAGACATTGGTCTCTCATGTAGTCAGTCCTTCTGAAAGGGGCGAGCATCTGGATGGAGAAAATTTGGAGCCCTGGGAGACCAGAGATTTCACAACATAGACTGAATGATGGCATTTTCTTGTTTCTCGTTCATCAGGAAAAATTCTAATCCTCTAGAGGGAGGAATAATGTATTAAAAATAAGTAAAGCTTTACTTGTGTTGTAATTGTGCTTTATATTAAAAAGGTCCAACCCCAAAAGCCATAATGTATTTTAAGGGATGCATCAGTGCTGTTTATGAGGTTAACATAAAACACCAAGACCAAGCCATGCACGCAGCTGAGAAAATTTTGGCTTGGGGTTGGAGGGGCAGGAAGTATGGGCAGTGGAAGCTGCCCCACATACTTGAAGCACTCTTGTATAGGGTACTAATGGGTAGAGAGGGAGTGAACTTTAACTCAGTGAAAAGATAACTGATGCTAGGAGTCATTCAACAATGAAACAGTGTAACTTCTGAAAGAAATTGTGGAATTTTATTTCCAGAAGGAGTTTCTAAAATGTTAGTTTCTATTCTCAATTGACTTGTGAAATGACTCAGACTGGGTTGGGTGTAGTGACTGTCACAGAGTAATATAGGAGGAATATGGAATTAGAAAGCCTGATATGAGTCCATGCTCTTTTGTTCTCTCTGTGAACATTTTCTCCATAGTTTTGCTTTCATAGTCCTGAGGGAAGTTGAAGATTTTGAGACACTAGATTTCACCTCATCAAAAGTATGTCTGGGGAAGCTTGGAGAAGAAACCAGAGAAAGGACCAGGGACACTTCAATCATGATGTTAACTCTATTGGTTCACCTGTAATAAAAACAAAGATGTATAAGAGGAGGAATAAAATTCATTTCTCATCTATATTACTTCTCAATTAACTCATCAGTAATGAGAGTCAAGCTTTGTCCTCTTTGTCAGAAATGGGTGAAGATTAGATTTGACAGTTATTAAAGGAGACTACGTCAATC
This sequence comes from Condylura cristata, assembly GCF_000260355.1. Taxonomy (NCBI): domain Eukaryota; kingdom Metazoa; phylum Chordata; class Mammalia; order Eulipotyphla; family Talpidae; genus Condylura; species Condylura cristata. The sequence continues at coordinate 25,826,037 of NW_004567117.1, read as the reverse complement.
ATTACACACATAAATAGATTGGGCTTTGAACATGTCTTGCTCTGGGAAGGGGTCAAGGAAGCCAAGGAGAGGATGATAGGAGAAGAAAGAGGACTTCAGAATGCGGCAATGAGGTGTCAGACGAATAGGGAGAGAGTGACTTTGTGGATAAACCCAGGAGACCATCCATTAGTGTTACAAAAAAAAAAAAAAAAATGGAATATAATTTCCTCTCTTACTTGCATGACTTTGAAGCTGAGACTTAAATATTTGGATATAAATTTCTGAAATATTCCTCAGAGCCAACATCACTGTTTTCCATTGAACAGATGGGAACAGCCCCTTCTGGTTGGCTAAAAATGACCATCATAGTCAATATGGACAAAAGGTTGCAAAGGGTATTTAATTCATGTGCTGGAGGTAGAACCAGGGATGTAGTGGAATCAAGATGTTTTATTTCTGTAACTTCTTATACTACCCCTCTATCCCAAAGAGTTGATTAAGTACAGACAGAACTAGCTAGCTTTCTCAAGCATATACAGATGGGGGTTCTTGCATTTGATGGGGTATGATAATCATGACTATGCAAATGTCCTCAAAATAGAATATACTGCATATTAAAGCATTTATTAAAATATTTATTTATTCATACAGAACTGGGGTACAGGTCAGAGGTGCAGGAGTGGTGAGAGACTTCACCAGAGACAGAGTGGGAAGCAGAACAGGCAGATCAACAAAGCACACTGCTGAGGGGAGCAGTAGGAGGTTATGGAGAGGTCTGCTACAACATATAGTCATCTCCCAGGGTGGGGATTGAACTCATGCAGAAGTAGCTTTAGCTTCTTAGCTGTGCTTTAACAGCTGTGCCACCAGGGAGGGCCCTAAAGCATTTTTTTAAAGTATCAAAGATGGAGGTAGGCAGTTTGGTATAGGAGCAACAACGTAGGACTTGGAATTTGAGGGTCTGTCTTCTAATTTGGCTTTCTTGTTTTTATTTAGGTAATTTTGGACAAGTCTTCCTAATTCTTAGATAATAGTGACACTCTCATGCAATTGAAGAATAAACAAACTTATGGATTTGAAAGTGTTTTGCTAACTATAAAGTGATACACTACTGTTATTTAGAGTAAGAATGGAAAACTTAGAAAATAGCTATAATGTAATAGTTGTATAAAATTCATCAAGACTGTACAAAGATAGATGAATGAAGAGTAGCTCATCAATTATCTCAACCTGCACAAATGCAGACAGGGTTGGACAACAAAATTAAATTCATGTCTTAGCCATTCGGAGAATGGGTGAGAGAGAGTTTAGTTTTACAGCTTTCCTTCCCATAAATGTGAAGCTCAGACCTGAATACTTGTTCTAACAACTGTGATCCAAAAAAGTTTGCTATGCCAGGACCTAAGAGAAGAGAATAAAATACATTTTGGCTTGATATAAAAATGTGGAAGAAAGCTATGCTGTGGGAGGTGCCATTTCAGGTACTTCTGATTTCCAGAACAACCCAGTGATCCCTCACTCTTGATTCAGAGCACGACTCCCGGTGGCACTGGCTGTATCAGCTGCTCTTAGCCATGAACCAGGGCGCCTTTGGAGAGGATGTACGAAGTGCCTACTGGGTCTATAGCGTGGAAAACATGTCTGCAACGTTAATAGAGAGCTTCTGCTTCTGGGGCCTGAGACATTTCAATCATGGGTATTGTCAGTAAGTGGGGATGACTGGGGCCATGGTACACCCTTGTCTGGATAAAAAGAGCAGAAGCTTAAAAAAAACAAAAACAAAAAGACCTTGCTGAGGAGGTGCCAGGTCTGCTTGTGAGCTGCTGCAGGTGTGTGAGCAGACTGGTGCCGGGCCTATTTCCTCCCATGGAGGGGGGCCCTCCTGCCGGGTGTGCAGCTCACCACAGCTCCACTGCTCAGAAACAGGAGGTTAATTAGCTCAGCGCTTAATGAGAGCGTCTGGAGGAACTGTTGAAAAATACTAAAAAATAAATGAGATGGAGAAACGATGGAGGGAAAGCAGAGGGGCTGCGCTGTGCTCTGAAATGGCTGGTAAGATAAATAATATGGCTGAGACAAATTGAGAATCACTCTGTAGCCAGGTCTCAGAGCCACTGAGGAGCTCTCTTTGATAAAGACGTTGCCGAGGTGGAGGGACTTGTGAAACTCTGTAGGTATAGATGGTGATATGAATGTGTGTGTGTGTGTGTGTGTGTGTGTGTGTGTAAGAGAGAGAGAGAGAGTGTAAAGGGTATGGGAACTGTGGGAGAAACTTTCATTTTGCAGATTTGAGAGTCACAAAATATTTAAGATAAAGAAACAATTATCTTCCCTAGGATAAGATTTATTGATTTCCCATCAAATGGGGGTGCATAGCTATTGACAGTAAATGTTTGTGGAATAAGAGTAATAAAAAAAATTATAAATTTTGTTAAGTCTATGTCATGGTTTCGTGGCAGTGATTTTTTTTTAAGTCATGATCTGAAATTCCAAGACTCCCATAGAGATGTGTGAAGAAATTCCATGAAATTTATAAACAAATGGCTCTTTGGAGAAATGTTTTAAAAATTAAATACTTAAAAGATCTGATTCAGAACTCAGGGTTGGACTGAGCCACAGTTTAGATTGGCCATCCCAGTCAAAAGTTTCAGGGAGAGCTAGTGGCTGAGCTAAGACTAAGTCAATCATTTCTGAGTTAAACTCTAGTATTCTTTCCGAAATGCCATGCTTGAGGCTGCATAAATATCAGAAAATAATACAGAATGATGTATTTGATATTTATTAAAGATTTCCAGGCCTTGAAAATGTGGCAAGACTTAGCAGGGCAAAATGAGAATTTAGCCAATTTTCAGGCAAATGTGAATCAATAAAAGAGGACCAGAACCAAAAAAGATAGGTTTTGGGCCAGAAAACTGGAAATGCACACTCAACTTTGACTTCAAAGGGATCTTAACACCGTGAAATCATCTCTTTTGATTTGAACTACTATTCTTCTATCTAAAATATTATGCCCATTTTATAGATGAAGAAATTGAGGCTCAGCGAAAAAAGTAACCAAAACTGCATCTCTTAGAAGTAGCAGAGCGTTAGTTCATTGTCAGTCCCATCAGTGCCAATGTCTTTGGTGTCACTAAGTGAGATGAATAAGCATAATCTGGAGGTTATTAACATTGTTAAAGAAATGAGCAAAATAATCAGAAATTTTACTAATCATCTGGATACTGACAGATACTTCAGGAACAGATGAAAACTGAAACTATTGCTCTTCACAATGGACCCTGAACCCTGAGATGGCAAACCACATGTAACCTTTACACAAACATATGATTTATTGATTATCTGCACATTAATCAATGGAATACATCATATCAACAAAGGTAAAGTTAAAAATTATACGAATGTCAATAACCTGAGAAAGCATTTGATAATTTTCAGAATCCACTTATAATATCAACTCTACACAAGATGGAATTAGAGGGAACATTCTCACTAGAAAAAGGCCATACATTAGACACCAATGGGCAATAAAATACTTACTGGTAGAAAAACTTAAAGCTTTCCCTTTATAGTCAGACACAAGACACTGAAGTGCTACCATTTAAAGAAGTCAAATTAATTCCATTTATAATTGCTTCAAAAAGAATTAAATAATTAAGAATTAAACAAACTAAGGAGGTGAAGAACATATTAAGTAAAAATTGCAGCATGTTATCAAAAGAGAAGTATTGATGGGGCCTCCCTGGGTAGTGATGTGTGCAAGGGGTTAAAGCACAGCACTGTGAAGCTATCTGCAGCTATTGCAGCACTGAGCTAGACGCCCCCAAGGCAGGGAGGTGACCCGCATGGCACAGCAGACCTCTCCTGCCTCACCTGCGGGTGCCCTCAGCAGTGTATTTCAGTTGATTTGTCTCGTCTGCTCCCCACTCTGTCTCTGGTGAATCCTCTCCCCGCCACATACACACACCTCTGTCCTGTACCCCAGTTCTTGTATGCATAAGTAAATAAAACTTAAAAAAAAAAAGACTTAGGTATTGATGTAAGGAGCAGGAAGTATATCCCATACTCATAGAAGGGAAGAAAATATAACCAAAGTCACACTCCTTCCTAAAAGGATATATACATTTTAACACAGTCCCCATCAAATAGCAACAAAACTTTGCAAATAAATTGAGCAATAATTCTGACATTTATATGGAAACAGAGAAGTCTTCAAACTGCAAAAACAATACTGAGTACAAAGGGCAGAAACGGAGGCATCACATTACCTGGCCTCAAACTTGTCTATGAAGCAATAGTACCAAAGAGAATATGGTATTAGCGCACAAACAGACACGTGGATCAATGGGCCTGAATTGAAAGCCCAAAAATAAATCCAAATGCACATCAGTACCAAGTCTACAATAAGGCAGCTCCTACCATACAGTGGGGGACAGGCAGTCTCTAGTAAATCGTGCTGGGAAACTGGAAAAAATACATAAAAAATGGAGCTCAAACTTCATACGCAAACATTCCAAATGTACTAGATACTGCAACAAGAAATCATAGCAAAGACAGTACTGGTGATGTGTTCTGTGACATCGGTGGATAGAGATGAGTTTGGAACTTAACTTGAATGTCAAGGGAAATAAAAGCAAAACTAAACAACTGAGATTATCTCAGTTCAAAAAGAAGAGAGGGACCAAGTCATTTGGAGAAACCAGAGGCATGATACAAGAAGAGCTGGGCATATCATGTGTCTAGTGGTATTGCCATGTTGCCATGCTGTTCACAGAGGCTTAACATGCCAATATCATAGAGGAGGAGGGATGAAGGCAGAAGTCATTTTGTGAGCAAAGAACATAGGTATTTTTCTACCCAGTCCTTCCGCACTACAATTCTATTTCAAACAGATACATAGATGTCATATTCCATCAATAAAGGCATTGATCTATCATCAGAAGCAGAGGGAGGAAACAGGAAATCGTCTAGGAATAGAAGGGATTGGGTTTGATATCTGTGTAATGGGAGACACCACTACACCTGCCTCCCTGTCATGTACTACTCAGGCCCCTTTTCACAGAGAAAATCACAAAAGCTTCTGATGTGGACACTGTATTTTCAATGGAGTTGTACTTCTTTGCATGAACTGGTTTAATCTGAATTACTTTAAGGAATAGAGTTTGCTGTCCAGTACACTGGGCTATTTGAAAATACTAGTCTAATGACGTGATCTCTCAAAGTTGGCTGCTGAATACTGAATGCAATGAATGAGCCACGGTCTGTTATTAAAGAATTAAAAGGCAACAAAGTACTATCATCACTACAATACCAAAATGTTGGAGAGAGGAATAAGGCATAAGAGTGAAATTTGAGGGCAAACCTGTGTACTAGAGAAAATAGTTGAGGGAGTTGAAGGCAAACTCTTCCGAAGTCAGCCTTTCTCTGAATCTGGAATTCCTTTAGATTTTACAGAAACAAGAGCTCTCCTCTTACCCTCAGATCCTTTCATGGGCTCCCGAACTAGTGGTGTCCTCTGTCCCGTGGTGTCGGTTACATTTCCTTTGTTTGCTCTCTAGCTATGAGAAGTTTCCCATATTTCTTTAAAACCTATTCCACTGGCATTACCTCTACTCTTTTTTTATATTTGGTGTAGCATATATTCCCCTTAAAAAATTTTTTTTAGGCCCTCCTTGGTAGTGCAGCAGGTTAAAGCACAGCATTAAGAAGCTAAAGCCACTTCTGCATGAGTTTGATCCCCATCTGCCCTGGAGGTGACCCACATGGCCCAGCAGACCTCTCCTGACCCACCTGCTCCTCCCCTCAGCAATGTACTTCATCATTCGGCCTGTTCTGCTCCCCACTCTATTTCTGGTGAATCTTCTCACTGTCCCTGCACTTCTGGCCTGTTCCCTAGTTCTGTATTCATAAATAAATAAATCTTTAAGAAAAAAAAAACTTTTAATTTTAGAGGGATGTTGAGATTAGTTAAAGGCTATTGATCCATCACCTTCAAGTAGAAGAGCTAGCCTACAGAGCAACCATTTTTAATTTTAACGAAGTTCAGTTTATCCGTGTTTTCTTGTATGGCTGATGCTTTTGGGGTTGCTACAAGGAGTTTTTAATATGGCACCATATTTAAAGTCTGAATATCAATATCAGACTTTAAGTTCTATGAGAGTTCAGGGGAGGAAGATAACACTTAGTAGATAGTTTTGCTTAACAGTTTTCCAATAAGTTGTTGCTGACTGCTGACTTTCCTAAGTATTGAGATATATTGCTAATGTTTCAGAGTTTGGCTTGAGCACTTTAAGTTTAAGAAATATATCCATGTGTGGCAGGTGAACCCTAAACAAAGCTGTGAGTGATATAAAGAACTAGGCTTGTTTCTAACTGTTTGAACTCTGCCTGGCAATCCCTTTTGTCCGTGTGCCAGTCATATTCTTTTACTCCATACGTGAATTCATTCAAGTTTCAAGTACCTGTTGGATTTTCTACATCTTCTTCTGTGGTTTGTAAGGAAAAAAAATTATCTGTTTACTTTACTTACTTCTGTGACCATCTTTGCTATGTTGAGCCTTGATGGCACTTATTTTGAAGTTCCTTTTGAGAGACAGATGGTTAGTGTGACTTATAAATATTAGTTTTTATTAGTAAATGTCTTGATTGTAGCATCATAAACCCCTTGAGGTCTCATTTTTAGCATTGTCAGCGTTCAGCACCTAATAAGTACTCAGAAAACTTTGAAGAAAGAATAGTTGAACTCCTGCAGAGATCAGAAAAGAGTTGGCTGAAACTTTTAATCCTATGCTTAAATAGTCAAGTGTATTGATGTGATTTCTAGCATACCATCTAATTTATATCAAGTCTATCCATATCAATATACATGTAAACACTAAAACTATGGGTATTACAAATGATTCTGAAGTTGAAAGAAAGGTACTTCCTAAAGTTAGAAACAAAGAAAAAATATATACATAGTTTTTTCTAGATGTAAAATGAGCAGATTTCCCTCTGTTAGCTATTATAAAATAATGCTCACTCTTTGATATATGCTACCTCGCTTAACTGCCTGTAAAGGGCCAACAAGACAGCACAAGCTGGTCAAGGCACAGCAGTCCAGCATCACTGTCCCTGTACCCAGTGGATGAGCTGGGGGACACCAGCCTAGGGAGGCTTCCCCTGAGGTGTCTGCAAATAGCCTGGTCCTTCCCTGTGATGGTTACTGTTTGCACACATACTGAGGGGGGCACAGAGCCCTAGCCCATCCTTCACCCCTATCCTCACGACAGTGCTCATAATTAGCATATGCTCCTGCTGAATGACCTGGCTTCATTCACAACTAAATCAGTACTAAAGAAGTCTGGATGATAGATAGCTGCTTATCAATAATTGAAAAGAAAGGCTCAGAGATGTCCCATTATCTGAATAATTAATGCTCCACTTGGGCTTTGTAATTCCTTAATAAAACTGACTGATTGATTTGCTTAATTAATTCCTCCTTTGACAGGCTTATTGCTTTCTTGGAGACAGGGATGGGCAAAAAAAGGAAAAAAAAAAAAAGCTAATAAAAGCCAAGAGCAAAGATTTAAAATCTTCATCAACTTTAACCCGCTCAGAATATTATGAAAACAAGTTCCCCAGCAAAACTCCCCCATGCTCTGGTTTGCCATAAAGAGACCCCTGTACTCCCCTGTCAACAGTCCCCATGTGTCACCTGGGTGTATTTGATATTGTTAACTGATGAAACATTATGCTGAGTTGTAAGGATCCCAACCACGTCTGTGGTAATAAACTCAGTTCAACCTTAAACACTTTTGAATAAATTGATCTGAATGAATGGTTAAAGCCGACTTTCACATAAAGCAAAGAGCTCTGAGCAATGATGTGGCTTGCAAGAAATGTCCTTCTTGGCTTTCCATGCACTTGTTCTGGTAATGGAGCAGTTCCTGTCCCTAGAATTTAGTCCAATTCCATTCTGCTGTCATCCTCCCAATGAAGATAAGGGTCCACCAGGAAAAGGATTATGTCACCACAGAAAATTAAATTTAAAAATGGAAAGAAATTTTCACTTGGGGTCACATGCAGTGAGTGTTGTAGGGTGGACATTCAGAAAAAGAAAATGAGTTTAAGTAAGTGGATGTGAAACAGTATATAGTCAGGGCAAGAGAATTAAAGCCACTTCTCTTAATTTTGGAACTCATATGCACTTTGTGGTTAGAAAACTAATCCAATCATTCTTTGAAAAGGTTATAAAAGGATAAAAATATAGATTAAAATTATTCAATTGGAAGAAAAAAGGCAAGTTATACTAGTAGACTTTCCAAAGATTTTGTCAAGTTAAATACCCAGGAAACACAATAGAAAGTTTAGTACTAGATTCTATTCCAGTCACCTGAAGTCCATGGCATGACACTGTGGCTGCCTCAAGAATGTTGTTTTAGTCAGCTCTGGCTGCTGCAAGAAAATAGCATAGACTATGTGTATTTACAGAAACAAACATTTATTTCTCATAGTTCTGGAGCCTAGGAGGTCCAGTATCAAGGTTCTAGACTGTTTTATTCCTGGTGAAGCCCTGTTCTTGACTAGAAGATAACTTTCTTCTAGTATCCTGAAAGCAAGAGGTAGGAAGAAGGAGAGCAAGAGGTGAGGTAAGAGTGAGAGAAAGAGACTGATTTTCTTTTGTTTCTTTAATACCATCACAAGCACCTGATGACCTCATCTACCTCATTTACATCAAATCACCACACAAAGCCCTTACCTAATGCCAGCACTCTGGGTAATTGGGTGTTAGGACTTCAGCACTTGAACTGGGGCTGGAAGCCTGGACAAGCAATTATTTGGTTGATAACATATTTAGCTAAGGAGGCTTGTTGGCAAAGTAGGTTAGGCCCTGTGTAGAATCTCTTTACTGACCAGGGGTATCTGAGCAAGGTATTATTCTATAGAGTAATACAAAGTATTACTCTAGGTAATGTCAATGGAGTAGTGAGAATAGATTTATTTCCCTCAAATTCTCATGACAAATATAGACACAGAACTCCAAATGAAATATATTTCCAAGGAGTATTACATCGAATCTCAAAGTGTAGATAGCAAAGCTAACAGGCTGGAGAAAGTTGTAACAATAACAGGCTGATCTTAACTTGAAATACACATCTCATAATCTTGACTTTTGTTACACCAAAAGCTACAAGTATACCTTGACTTTTCATTTTTTTATTTTCTAAATGCATACCTGTATATCAGTAGATACATGTGTCTTCCAAGAACTATCTGAATAAACGTGTGAGCACCTCTCCAGGACTTATGTCACACAGCATCTCAGAAGATTTTCATACCAGTTTTGGCAGATAAGTTGTATTTTGCAGATCATACATATGTGGCCAAAAGTTATTAATTATAGAGATGAAAACCCCAAAACTTGAAATAGGTTTAGTTCATCATTTTTGATGCATTTATTTATTCTAGTCACTTTTGATTTTAGCAATTCTTTACTACCTTTCCCAAGTTCTCTGTTCTTTATCTTCTGTCTTGAGGGAAGATGTCCCTGGTTGCTATTTATATTGTTACATCAAACTTGCTTTGAATTTCTTTTGCCCTTATTACAGATACCTCCAATATACCACTAATTTTCTACTTTTTTTCGATGTATTTTATCTTACATTTCCATTTTGACTATTATTTGAGCAACATTACTCTTGTAATTTTATCTATTGAAAGCATAACATTTAGTGCATAGTTGATTACGCAGCCAATTAATTGATTTAGCAAGTATAGATCTTTCTTTTCCAAGAGATAAAATTTGGATATAGTACACTTATTTCCATATGATGGAACAGGTGTTTGATGAATGCTCACCAATACAATTGGTTCTATACAAAATGTCACAAGAACTACCAGACATTTCAGCACAGAACAGTTTTATACTTTTTTGTATAGTATTCTATAATTACCTTAAATGTAATTTTTCTTATTACATGATCCTATTCTCTCTTCCTCTGAAAATCCTAAAGAAAAACTAATTTCCTTCCAATATCATTGGATTCTCAGGTTGTTTAAACTAGCTATACTCCCAATTATAGAAGTGGGTTTGACTAGAATAAGTCAATCAAATTGTACCGCTACCTCAGCATGCTAATCTGCTTAAAGCTGTGAATGTCACTTTAACTAGGATTTCTGGGTCACAGATCCTTCTTATTCTTCTCTACTTACTTTTGGTGATTGATCGATTTATTTATTTATTTATTTGTTTATTTATTTATTTATTGCTAGCAGCACCCTGAGCCAAACTACCCTAAAGATGAGAAAGAAGTTGTAACTCCTTCTTGGTATGCATTAATGCAATTTCCCACTATCTGGTCTCCCTAGTTCCTCTTTAGTTTAGAGATGGCTATTTAAAGCCCAAAGCTAATCATACTTAAATGCATTTAATGGTCCCCATTGCCTAAAGGATAATGTGGAATTTCTTCAGCATAAGTTGTCACTTCCTGTTACCTAATTCCCAGTCTTTCAAAAGTAGGATTGGTCTACATTTTGGGGCAGCTTGATTCTGGCTCTATTCTATACTTTGTCAGCTTTCAACATCCCTGGATACCCATATTTAATGGTACCAAGGGGATCCAGCTCTGTGGTAAACATACACATTTCCAAATCCCTCCTCTTGTTTGATATAGGGGCTGGATGAAAACCCCTGAAACTCATTGTTTTTAGTTTAAGTATGCTGAATAAGGTCATGTATAGGTTCTTGACCTTATAACTCAATGAGGAATGCTGAGTTCTCAATAACCATTAAATCAACTTTTGTTTGAATGAGTTGAATTAAAACAGCAGGAATTGTCTGAAAGATATTTCTTGACTAATCTCTTTATTTTGAATTGGGTTGGACATAACTTAATAGCAAAGAAATGTGATCAGATTTTATTTCTGGCTTCAAGTTATTTAAGCCCTCTTAGGGAAAAAAAAAATCACCTATCTGCAAAGTGAATTAATTATACAGGGAATAGTAGCATGAGACAAAAATTTGAAAGAAGCCACAATCTATATAGGATTAAATGTCTAATTAGTTAAAAAGATGAGTTTCTGAAAAGCTTTTTTAAAGTTCAAGGTTATCTAAAAAAGGTTTGAAGCCTAGTGTCCTCAGATATATTTCTTCCAAATAGGACTATATGAGTCAGTCTCCCAAAGCTTCAAAACTAGGTATAAACTTCTTAGTAATAACACTCTATTATGTAAACTTTTCCAGAATGTAACAGTCCTGCCAGTGTTGAAAATACAAGCAGGGAAATCCTCATTTGGAGACAAGCTGCAGAGATCTTGGGGATTAACTATGCACCTATTTGACATAGGGGGTCAAATGCAGTGGTAAAACTCTGCCTAACTATTCACTATGATGAAAAGCATTGCTAATTGGAATTGAATGTTCTTTCATTTATTCATTCTACAAAGTTTATTGTACTTTATATGTCAGGAATCTCTTAAAAAGCAAGGATGTTAGATAGAGGGAATGGATATTTTAGATTGCCTGGTGGGGTTGGGGAGAGAAGGAGAGAAGGACAGAGGGAGGGAGGGGGGAACTAAGCACCTTTCCATGAAAATAATTTCTTGGGGAGGAGCTTTCTTGGCAGAGGTGATTGATGTGATGAACAAAGTGTGGACAGAGGATAACAGGTGGTCAATTCATGTAGGGGTTTGAAAGTCATAGTACAGACAGCAAGTCATAGTATAGTTTTATTCTGAGTGAGACAAATAGCTTTGGAGGAGTTTGCTATGCCTTTTACATGACATATGGACACTTCAGATTCCCTTTCAAATAACCCTCATAGACCTTAAGCCTATGATAACTATTTGTAATGCTAGTTAATCTTTGGAGACTGGACCCAGCAGATAGTCAATAGGGCATTGGGATCTATTATCAATTACTTTAATTGTTTTTAGTATTTCTTTCTGAAAAGATGCTCAATTGATAACATTTAAATTTTATAGCAGTTTTGTTATAGATAGAAATGGGTGTCATTAGGGATTTAAATAGGTAAGGTAGCATTTAATCTGGGTTCAATAAAATTTGACTCCAGGTAGATTAAGAAAACTATAATTTATGCCCCCAAAAATTGGTATTGGGGTTGTGTCTTGTTGATGTTTACAGAGCACAGGTTTTAAAGTTGACAAATCACATCTCATTTGGGGGTTTCTCAATCATAATATCACAATGTGCAGTGTGTAGTGATTTTGTTTCAGAGTTAACCACTGAACATCACTTCTCAGAAGCAAAGGCTGTGGATGGTGTTCAACTGACAAGTTTTGGGAAGTGATAGACATACAGACAGCTAATTTGGCTATGAGGAAAGCAAGAATACTCACCAAGAACTTAATGGGAAAGTGGCTTAGATCAGAGAGATCAAGTCTTCCTGGGAGAGATCAATTCTTTGTTAAGTTGGCAACATTTGCCTGTAATCTGAAAGTAAATGAAGAAATTAGGTCTGAAGTGCTGAAATGAGTTGGGAAAAAAAAATCACATAGATATATAGTGGCATTTCCATTCATTATACACCTCTATGGGAGAGAATTTTAGATGAAAGATCCCCTTGCAAGACCATATTGTGGGAGTGGTTACCAAAATAGATAGATTTCATGTGTTATGATCTTACTGATAAGACCGTTACAATCTCAAACTGAAATTAATTCCGGTTACATTAGCGATATCCAAATAGTAACTGGGTTGATTGTTTTAATGTGATAATTTAAGAAGTCTTCTTAAAGACGGAAGAATATTTGATTCTCACTGCTGTGTAACATGACCTAATTGATCTTGGGAGAGGCTGGGCTATCCTGGGTATTACTACAGCTGACTTCTGACTTACATTTCCCAATCTAATATTCACCAGTTCTGATGATCTGGTTCCCCACATATACCTACCTCCTAAGAAGAAAGGTATTGGTCATACAGACTATTTCATTTCCTATGAGTGGAATGTATTCTCTTAGTAAAAGGAGATTATTTCCATTAAATAAACTGACTTGTTGGGTTGTTTATCCCTCAGTCTCCCAAGTTTGGTTCAATTCAATATGTTTGAGAAAGGTGAATACAGACAAAATGTGCTGATGGGTTTCTGAGACTACAGAGATAAGGGTGTCCATTTAAGGCATTGAGAAAGTATTTAGCAAGGTATCACCCTCTGAGGTGTCTTGAAAGGGGTATTACCATCTATTTCTCACATGTCACATGCACATATGTTCAATATTGTCTGGGACTATCTTTGTATTACTGTAAATACTAATTCTGTACATGTTTGTTTAGTCTCTACTATGTACTAGCATTTTGTTAGTCAATGAGTATAGATATCCTAAATACAGTATCTTGCTCCAGAAACTTCAAGTTTACTAGACTACTTGTTAGCAAAGCCACTGTGTAACAGATGGCTATTTCTATTCAGAACTAAAACCAAGTAGATTTTAGGCACAAAAGTGTATGTCATGTTCTTTAGAAGGTTAGACTTCCCATGGAGAATTGTTCAGGTGTAAATAATTCATATATTAGTACTGGAATTACTTCCTCTCTTGCATCTCCCAGGTTTATACATGCACTATGTCTTCAAGTAATTTAAGATAGTCTTTGTAAAACATAGGAGAGTACTTGACTCTCACTGTTGTGTTACATGACCAAATCTATCCTGTTCTGTCAACCAGCTTCATTGGGTACCACACCTCACCCAGCACCAAAACATCCATATTCCACCACCAGACTATTGTGCTACTTCCTAACTTTGTTCTCACCTGTCCCCTCCCTCTCTGGAAGCCTCATTTCTATGATCAGTATTCTAGAATTAGTTCTTAGCTTGACTTTATCTGACTGTTTGGATTCCCTATATTCCACATATAAGTGATACTAGCTGGTCTTTGTCTTTCTCCTTCTCATGCATTTCACTTAGCTTAATTGCTTAATCCTTCTATCTCCTTCCATATTGCCTCAAATGTGTAGTTTATCTTCTTCTTCTTCTTCTTTTTTTCAATATCTGAGTACTAGTCCATTGTATGTGTGTGTGTGTGTGTGTATGTATATATATATACATGTCACTTCTTTCTGCTCTACTTATTTGAATTTAGGCAATTAGGTTGTTTCTATAACTTGGCTATTGTGAATAGACTGAAGTGAACATGGGTGTGCATAGTTTCCTTTAAATAAGTGTTTTGGTATTCTTTGATAGAAACCTGGATTGCAATTGCTCAATGATATGGCAGATACATTTTTAATTTTTGAGAAACCCTTCACACTTTTTTCCATAGGGAGTGGACCAATCTGCATACCCAGCAACGGTGTTAACTCCTTTTCTCTACATCCTCACCATCACTTATTGTTTCTGTTCTTTTTGAGGTAGGCCATTCCCAGAGCTATGAGGTGGTAGCTCTTTGTGGTTTTAATTTTCATTTCCCTGACAATAAATGATGATGAACATTTTTTCATGTGCCTGTTGACCATTTGTATGTCTTCTTTGGAGAATTGAACAATTTGGGTTTTTTGACCATTTTCTTTCTTTTTTGATTGGATTATTTGTTCTTTTTTTGTTGAGTTACATGATTTCATTGTAGATCTTTGATATCAGTCCGTTGTCAGATATGTGATATGGTAGGAAAATACTTTCTCCCATTGGGCAAGGAAATTTTGTTTTTTGAGATGGTTTATTTCACATTGCAGAAGCTGTTTACTTTGATCTAGTCCCACTTCTTTATCTTTTGTTTTCTTTGCTAATGGAGATGAATTAAAACTCTGAAACCTATATTGTAGAATATTTTTCCTATTTTTTTCTGTGTATTTTAAGGTTTTAGGTCTTACATCCAAGTCTTTTACTTTGTGTATGTTATAAGATAGTGATCTAGTTTCATTCTTTTGTGTGACACTGTCCAGTTTTCCCAGTGACACTAGAGTAAGAAGGTTTTTCTTGCTCTAGTTTATATTCTCAGGCTCCTTTTTTGTAGATTAATTATCCATAGAGTTGTGGATTTATTTCTGAGTTCTCAATTCTATTCCATTGGCTTCTCTGTGTTTTGTTCTAATCCTGTGCTACTTGACTATTTTGGCTTTTTAGAGTAGTTTGAAGTTGGGACAATGATACCACCATGCTTTTTGTTTGTTTGTTTGTTTGTTTGTCTTTTGGCATGATTACCTTTGTTATATGAGGTCATTTGGTCCCATTTGAATATCACTGTTTGATCTATGTCTGAAGAATGCCATTGAAATTTTGATAAAAATTTCATTGTATCTGTATATCGCTTTAGGTAGGATGGCCATTCTGGTAATGTTGGTTCATCCATTCTATGAGCAGAGAAAATCTTTCATTTTTTGTGTCTTTTTCTATTTACTTTTAAGATGTCTTATAATTCTCTTTGCATAGATCTTTCCCTCCTTTGCTAAGTTTACTCCCAATATTTAAGGATTTTTATTTGTATAATCACAAATGGGATTGTTTACTTAATTTCTTTCCTTTCTGCTCATTATTTTCATATAGGAAAGCAGTTGTAAGCTCTCATTTTCACAGATTTCCCAGGTTTAGAAGATGGAAGAGTAGAGGTTATTCTTAGGAAGGCATGCGTAGCTTTTCAGACTAATCTGTGAGCTCCCACTCTGATGAAGAAGATTGGGATGTTGGTAGGATCTTCTTATAAATGTGAGAATTGAAACAGCTGTTCAGCCAACCACCTACCTCAGTGTTTCCTACTGAAGTCATCAGTGACTGTTTCACCAGCTTTGCAACTGCACCCATTGTGACCTGTTCTCTTACATGTGTAAACCATCATTCTCACATTGTTTGCTTTTACCCCTGCCAGTCATAGAGGGATTCTGATTCCATGGCCAAACTCAGACCAACTCATAGGGAATAATGTGTATGAAACCTTTTCATGTATATAAATGAAACAGTTTGGTGATTCAGTTCCATTCTGATAGACAGGAATATACCAAGCAAGTATTTGCTATGATGAAAGTTTTCCTGGGGATTCTGGGAAAAGCTAATATTCAAACATGTCTTGAAGAGGCCTTTTGTTATTAAGACTCAGGCCTAAGAAAGTACAAATAAAGTCCAACCTAGTTAGCTATGAAAATACCTCTTTCATGGATAACTTATATAATGCTCCAAATCTTATTTTTAACACTTCTGAAAGAATTGAATTGCATAAGCAGAACTTTTTCCAGAATTAAAAATTAACTTAGATGTCAAAATAAAACCCTAGAATTTAATTTATCATAAAAGCTATATTCTCGAATAGAATCTAATGGACCAAAACAGATAAAGCAATTAAATGGGAAATGCTATGAATTAATCTTATTTAAAGAGGCAGTTGAGATGGAATTCATATTTTTAAAGATACAATAACCAGGAAAAAAAAAATAACCTTCCCAGCTCAGCTAGTGGTGCCATAATTTAAAATAATAAAGCATTATAAGTACCTAATTTATTCATTTTCTGTAGGTGCTATTTGTTAATTTTGACATTCCCTTCAGTTTTGATTGCTAGTGACTTTCCTCTCTTAGGGGACATTTTATATTTTTTTCTGTTACTTGCTAAATTGTAGTGGTAATTGTGTGTCTGCTATGTAAAGGGGAAGGGTATTGAAGTTCTGAGAAGCTCAAGCTTAAAGCCTGCACTTCTGAAATACCCTATCAAACAATCTCTTCATGTTTTAGTTTTTACTCTTCAGGACTGAAAACATCATGCAGTAATATAGTGCTGAATACACTCTTTGAAAGACTCTGCCTCCTAATTATCACCATTATTGTCGTTGATTGTTAGTGACTTTTTATCTTCTTTTTATAGGAATTATATATAAGTAAGGTGGACACCTGGTGTTTTATGTATAATGTGTGGATGTATGTATATATCTCTTTAGCTAATTAGTGTATCTGTCTGTTCACATTACCTGTTTTTAAATGATGAGAATACGTTCAGTCTATGCTCTTAACACATTTTAAATACATAATATAGTACGACTGACTAAATGGGAAAACATCAGGTTTTCCTCCTCTGGGCAGGGAAAAAACACAGTTCTTCCCTACTCTGTGTCCCCTTTTATTTTCACACAGATACTTCCCTTATTAGATTTCTGGTTCCCACATGTGTAAATTTTCCCCACACTAAGCAATCTCTGTGACATGAGCTGGTGGCCTACAATTTAATTCAACTCTGGTATTCTCTACCTAGAGGTGCCACAGATGAGGAGCAGAGTCACACAAGACTTCCTTCTACTTCAGAAGCCAGTTGCAAGTCCAGGTTATTATCTGTGGTTCTGACCAACCACTGTAGATCAGAAATTAAAATGACCACCTCCTTGGGTTCAATTAATTTGCTAGAACAACTCATGGAACTCAAAGAAACCTTTACAATTATCATTTGAATATAAAAGGTTATGATGAAGTTCACATATGAAAATTCTGGTAGAAGAGATTAGCAGGAAGGGTTCCAGGCAGGGGCACAGAACTTCTCTGCCCTCTTCAACCTTGACCTCTCCCTGAACCTCCACATGTTCACCAACCCATCCATCAAGAAATTCTCTGGCTCTTTTCCTTTTAGATTTTTATGGAAGCTAAATTACAGAGACATAATTAAATCATTAACCATTGGTGGTAAATTTAACCTCCACTCCTCTAAGTACTTCTTGGGTGTGAACAAATATTCCAAACCTTTAATCACATGATTGGCTTCTTCAGCAATCAAGCCTCATCCTTATGTGATTTCCAAAAGTCATCTAATTAATGTAACAACCCACATCTTTTTTTTTTTTTCCTCTCAACACTTGGGAAACTCCTAAGATTTTACAATATCACAATTGTGAACTGTATTTATGGAAGTATAATGTAGAGCAGAGTAAGTATCATTATGATTGCTTTTTTTGGGCCATGTTACCTGATGGTATGGACTGGATACGGGCCACCCAGATTCTCATCCTGATCCCGTCATTTCCTAGTGCTATTTTCTACAAACACATTCTCTCTGTGATTTCAATTTGTGTCTCCATTTATATAATGTATGTAATAGTAGTGTACTTCCCTTATAGAATTTTTAATGCTGAATAAAATGATTCCACAGGTAAATATATTTGAATATTAGTTTGTACATAAGTAAACATTTAGTAAACATTAACTATTATGTTACTGTTATTTTATTTAATTTTTTCTTTGACTTAGTCCTAAGTATGTGTACTATAACTCCCAATAATTAATTTTAAGTTTTGTAATTTCCTTCATGATTATAAATTAAAGAGCCCACTAACAAAAATAGTATTTTCTTAGCAGTAGATTTTTTTTTAAATATTTATTTATTTATGCATACAGAACATGGGTACAACCAGAGGTGCAGGGGCGGTGAGAGGATTCACCAGAGACAGAATGGGGAGCAGAACAGGCCAACTAAGGAAGTACATTGCTGAGGGGATCAGCGGGCCAGACAGGAAAGGTCTGCTGTGCCATGTGGGTCACCT
>NW_004567117.1:25721567-25807441 GCF_000260355.1 Condylura cristata | reverse complement strand
AAACATATCAAAGAGTGAGACAGAATTCTTCATCCAACCTACTCACACAGCAAGAAGCTGATATGCCCTCCATTACTTCCAGCCATAGCAAATTCATGGCTGTGAATATATAATCTTTATCCACTGCTTTCTTTCCCCCTTCTCTTTTTCTTTCTTGCTTCAGAACATTTTGCATGTTGCCATCATAGCTGTCTATCTCAAATGACCCTTCCATAGTTAGGCCTCCTCTGCTCATGCACAGAGTGTAAACTTCAAAACATAAGACAATCTCTCTACACTACACCCACGATGAACTAAATCAGACTCATTGCTACTCCTTTTAGAATCAATTTAGTTCCTCCTGTTAGTTCAGAGTTCTTATAATCTCCTCCTATAATATCTGCTACAGGTTTCACTGTATTGTGGATCTGCCTCCTCTTTGGACTTTGGCTTCTTCCAGTTCTATATGCTTATCCAATCCTGTGCACCTTTAAGATGGTTCTGAATACTTAACACCTTAATGAGGTGGGCAAATTCAGAGGGCAAACCTCTGGTTCACATGATTTTTATCTACCTCATTGTATTTTAAGAGACTTTGGGATCATTTGTATGAATTGTGTACTTAATATAAACTTACTGACTGATTCCCCCCCACACACACTGAATTAATACCTAATTTGTTAAGGCTGAGTTTTGTTTTTTTTTTAAATTGACTCTTCGTTTTCCCCATACTCCATGTTTTCACAATCTGTGCATTTGGCTGATGATAATGTGATCTT
Organism: Condylura cristata; assembly: GCF_000260355.1. Taxonomy (NCBI): domain Eukaryota; kingdom Metazoa; phylum Chordata; class Mammalia; order Eulipotyphla; family Talpidae; genus Condylura; species Condylura cristata. The sequence continues at coordinate 25,806,683 of NW_004567117.1, read as the reverse complement.
TTGTCATAACAAAACTTTTTATTTATTAAAATGAGTTTGAGCACAGTATTACTATCAGTATATATTTTCTTAATAGTTACTCCTTGGAGTCATATTAAGTTAATGGAATTTCAAAATTAACACTATGGATAAATAATAGTTAAGCTAAAGTCAAATTTGTTTATATAACAAGTTTGGCTTTATAATCAGTTTTGCTTCTGCTGTAGCATTTAGAATAGTATTTAACAATGGCAGGAAATGTAAGTACATTGATTATGGTAAGAGAGCATTAACTATTTTTTTTTTTCCCAGAAAGTGGATGGAAGTCTAGAAGCTTCTATTAAGGATAAAGAACTCTTAGCCACTCATTGAGGATCTGTCAATCAGGTAACAAAGTCTTAAGCATAATTTAGTTTCTGGTCAAATAGAGAAAATACCGGACCTGTTTACAGTTATGAAGGCTATCTTAGAATGAATGATGTATGTTTACCTGAGAAGCAAAAAATACATAAAGTTATATGTCTATTTTTCTCCCCAGATTGACAAATTATATAATCTGAGTAGGTTTTTCTGAACTGAGAAATAGAAGACCCAATTCTAGATTAATTAGAAAAATATGGAAAATGAAGTTTGTTGAAATGAAAAGAATTAGTTTAAAAAAATAAACTCAAATGTAGTTCAGTGAGGTGAGATTTAAGTGAGAAAATATAAGTCAAATCGATGAAGTTTTGATCAAATTAAGTAGAAACATATACTATGAGATAGCAACAGTATAGAAAAAATATCTTTGTTTGTAACAATCAGATTCTTAATCATGATAAAATTCTGTCTGGTATACATGTGTATGTGTTAATCATTGTTAAACCTGGAATGTGTAATTAGGAGTGAGGGAATTAATTTTTATAAACGATTTATTTATTTATGCATAGAAAAATTTGGATGTAGGTCATAGGTACAAGAGTTGTGAAGATTCACCAGAGACAGAGTGGGGAGCAGAATAGGCAGATTGACTGAAATACATTGCTGAGGGGAGCAGTGGGCAAGAGAGGAGAGGTCTGCTGGGCCATGTGGGTCAGTTCTCTCACAGGGGATTGAACACAGGCTTTAGCAATGATCGTACTGAGCCTTAACACATAAGCCACTAGGGAGGCCCAAGAGGGTTAATTTTAAGGCAGTCATATAACAAGAGTGAGGGAATGATGATGGCAATTGCCAACTCACCACATTCAATGTCAGATAGAAGGACTGAATTTTTCATGCATAGGAACCTAAGAGATATAAATATAGGTGACCATTTGCTATAAAATAATTCTGAACAAAACAAACACGTGTAAACAGACAGCTATATTAAAATTTGAACTATAAAGTTCATAGAACAAAAAATATTTCCTTTTTAATCTGGTAAAATATGCAAAACACAAAATTGTAAGAATACAATTCAGTGGCAAATTAGTATATTCATAAAATGTAATCATCACGAATAACCATTTTCGGTGTTTTTTGACCGTCACAGACAGAAATCTGAAACCCATTAAATAGTAGCTTCCCATTCCTTCATTTCACCCATCCCCTAGAAACATTTACCTGCTTTCTGTCTATATGAATTAGCATAGTATAGATACTTCATATAAATTATAACATATAATATTTTTCCTTTTTGTGCCTGACATTTCACTTTCTTTGTTTTCAAAATCTAGTCACTCTGCAGCATTCATCTGAATATTTAATGTTGAATAATAAACCATATTAACTTTATGTTCATCTTTTGGAAGAACCACCGTTTTCTTCCATTGTGACTATACAATTTTACATTCTGGCCACTGGTTCTGCTCTCACATCCTAGTCATCACTTGAGTTTTGCCATTTTTTAAAATAATAACACTGAATGCATATGAAATGGTATAATTATGAACAAGATTCTAATGCATCGGATTTTCCCCAAACTGCTAAGCCATTCTAACATCAGCTTCATGTTCTAAAAAATTTCAGTTCAATTCTGACACTATCCAGAGAGAGCATCTAATTCCACAAGTTAAGACCTCAGTTCCATAATGAAAATTGCAAGTCTTGTAAATCACATGTTCCCATGGCCCTTTCCTTGGGTTGTATTAATTTGCTGGAGAGATTTACAGAACTCAGGAAACCAGCTAATCATTAGATCTCTGATTAATTACAAAAGAATATAACAGGAACAGGCAGATGATAGAGATACATTGGAAAAATTATGGTTAAAGTGTGGCATTTCAATGCCTTTTCAAGGTGCACTGTTCTCCCCAACCCTCCAGTTGTTCCTCATACATGAAGTTCTCTGAATCCTGTCCTAGGGGGATTTTTGGAGGTTTTATTACCTTGGCCTAATCTTTTAACCCACCAGGCATTCAATCTCCAGGCCTTTCTCCTTTCCCAGAGGTCACAGATGGAGGGAAGGAGGATGGAGCTGTAAGTTCCACCCCTCTAATTATAGGGTTGGAACTCCAATATTGACCAGTCCCATCCTCAGGTGCTTTGTAGAAGTCACCTCACTCACATAACAAAAGACACCTTTGTAAACTCCAGTGCCAAGACAGAGGATGACGACCAAATATATATTTACTCTAAATCACCTATCATAAGTGATGAATTAACAAAATTCTTAAACATTACTATGAAAAGAAGCACAAAGATGTATTCTTCAGTGAAAAGTGTTGTTCCAATTATTTGTTAAAAAATAGTCAGAATGTTCATATGATACCCAAGGCTTTCATTAATTTCACCTCTGTCTGGCTTCCAGTTACCCATAGGTAGGCATTTCTCCTGAGGGAGAATACAGCCCATCTTTGAGTAGTGATATCTTTGCTCTCCAAGCATCTGTGTACTTTGGCTATGGAGAAAACTTTTTCCTAGTCCACCATGTAGAAGAACAATTAAAAAAACTTCTTTTAGATATGAGAATGTCCGCTGAAGACCAGTTTCATCTGAGGTAGTGAGGGTCTCCCACAGGAAAGGACGGCATTGGCAAAGGAAAGAGAGAGAGAGGAGAAAAGCTGAGGTAGAAAAATGAGGAAACACAGACACTGTTTAGGGTGAAAGCATCTTCTGCCAATTGTTCCAGCAGGTCTTTATACATTACAAACAAGCAGTGGGATTACATCAGTGTGTGCATAAAGCAGAAAGCTTAACAATCATCACATTTTTCTTAAAGACAGCTCAGGACTTTTTGATCTCTTATTGAGACTGTGATGTTCATCATCGTTAATAAAAAGTACAATTGATATACAAGATGTTCCTATAGTAACCAGTAATTAATAAAATATTCATATGGTGATCAGTCATCAAACAAAATGTTTCTATGGTGATCAGTTAGCTATTACAACTTAAGCAGTCATTTTTTTTTTTTTTTTATCTCGATGAACATACATCTTAAAGGTACAGGATCTAATGTTAAGGAACTGGGAGTCAGAAAAACAGCAATGCCGAGTGCACTGACATTTCCCTGCCCCTAAGGAAAAATCCCTTTTTTTATCTACAAAAGGAGCTTCTATTAATCACTATTTCTGTAATTGTTTTGTCAATCTAGTCTCTGCATCTAACATGAGAATTAGGAGAAAGTTTCTTTCTTTATGTTCATTAATTACTATTCTATTAATCTTACACACACACACAAAAAACTTTCTATGTGAAAAGATGTCAGAGTGAAAGTTAAAGGAAGGAATAGGAAAACTTATTATTATTTATAATTCTATTACTTAAAATGAAACTGTGTCACTTAAGACTATAGACCTTTTATTGGGGACTGGGCAGGAAATTATTACAGCCTTTGGTTCCCAGAATAATATTGGACTGTGATATGTCTTTCGTTATTGTGGGACCTAGATTTGTGCCAGCTTTCTCAAGCAGGGGAATATTAATTATTTTATGAAGTACTGTGCTGTTCTGTGTACAGTGCTATTGTTATTAGACCAATCAACTCAATCAAGTAATTACTGACTTTATTTTGAATGTATATTTGGACAATTGTTATGCTTCTTGGGAACGGCCAAAAACAAGCCATACTTCTTGGAAATGACCATAAACAAATAAAAAAAATCCAGTAGGAACCAGCTGTGGAATATCCTGACTTTTCAGGATTTTTCCCCCCAAGTCAGGGTCTTATCATACAATGTGGGTAGTGTGGCTCTGGCCAAATGTCTTTGTTATTCAAGCCATCATCAACTATCCCCTTTAACTCTTTCATTTCTGTGTTCCTGCAGCCCACCTTCCATCCAGCAGGTGGCAGCATTAATGAATTTGAATGCAATTGTACAGTCCTTTCATCTCACACTAATTGATTACTCCCTGAGCAGTTAGATTATTAGCTAAACTCCTCTCAATATCTCAAGGCTTAACCTGCCTGCTTGCTAAGTTCACCACTCTCACCTGCTTTCTGCAAATACTGGGCTGTTCTTGCCTTCCTGAGATTTTTGACAACAACCCATCAGTTATCAGGACCATGGCGCAAATTCCCACTCCATTCATTTCTGCTCATCATTAATGCCTCGGTTTCTGCTGAATCCTTTCACTCCCCACACCTCTGGCCTACACCCTAGTTCTTGTATGCGTAAATAAATGTCTTAAAAAAAAAGTAAAGTACAAATCTGGGTATTTGTACTAATTTGCATGTATCAAGTTTTCTAAATATACATTCTCTTTAATTCAAAGATTCAGTTGTGAGAGTTAATTCTAAGGAAAGTTATATGCTATAACCAAAATGTGTTCAATATATGCACATATTTGCAAGGTTATTACAAAAAGAAACACACTGGGGAAAAGTAATACGATTAAAAAATGGTATAGTCATAGCAGGAAACAATTTTTAATACTTTGTTTGCAAAATGTCCATGATATACAAACAAATGCATTATAAACAGTAGTATTTTAGTTTTTAGACAAATTATGATATATGTGTATAATTTGAATTTTTATATTTAGTATTTATCCATGATTTTCACATTTAAAAATATGAACACAAACATGTCTACATTAAAAATATTTTTTGGGGTTGCTTTTGCTAAATTTCTGATAAATACGCAGGATTTGTCACCCTATAATCTACCCACACAACATACCCAACTGTCAGTAAAATGCAGTTTTTTCCTCTCTCATACATAGGAAAGGTCATTTTCTTTCTCTTTGCCTTTACGCTGAGTAATTTCCAAGAAGCCCTTAGCTGTGAGAGCACAGTTAAGAAACAATGGTGATGAGCAATCAGGTGCCATTAAGGTTTCTTGAAATTATGTGAGAAAGATTTTAGGTAGCCTTCTACATGGATGAAAAAAGCAGAAACACAAAGGTCTTACTAGTTACATTTGGCTTTGTACAAATGGTTACTCTTTGAGTTGTTAAATCCTTTTCATAAAAAGAAGGCGAGGTGAACCTCTGATAGCTTTACTTCTCAGAAAGCTCTGCCCAACCCCTTCTACCTTCTCATAATAATTCCAGAGTAGGTAAACTATGTCTTTATGCTAGTTTGATGTTAAATCTGATATTTTGTAAAAGTTGTATTGCAGAACTAAACAAGCAAACCCCAAAGTTCTCTGTCTCACATCATTTCAGGATGGATCCAGAAGTTAAAGCTGATAATCAGAACTTTAAACATTTTCAAAGAAAATTGAGAATATTGTGATCATGTAGGGTAGGTAATACACAGCTTTGAATGGACTCAAAATGATCACAAACTTTAAGGAAAAAATTTAATATACTCAATTTCATTGCAATTAAACTTCCACTTCATCACAAGACTCTTGTTTCATATGAGTCTGAAAAAGTAATGCATAAACAGGAAGGAGATGTTTCCAGTATTTGTAAGCAAGATGTGACGCCAGAATATATAAAAATTCTTACAAATCAACAAGGACCAAAAAAAAAAAAAAAAATCCAATAGAAATAAACAGAATACACAACTATTAAGCACACTTTGTAAAAACCAAAAAAAATGTTTAAGAAACACAAAGGCCCACCTCCATATCACAGTTTACATAACTGCTATTTATTTATTTCCACATACAACTACTGTGGGTGAAACAAAATGATTTGCATCCTTCTCTTCTGGGGGTTTGCAATCTACTGGGGTGGTTGACAAGTTTATGAGAAGATAATTCTTTAGCTTATCCTACATGGCATTGTATCTACATACTCCCTGGGTTGATAACGGGATGTATTTTGTTAAATTGTACATTTTTTTGCTTTCAAAAAGAGCATTTGGGATTCCATCCTCTATCATAACTGATTATGGGAGAGAGTCAGAGAGTTAAAAAAAAAATGCAGCAGTGGCTATTCGACAATAACATAAATATAAGCCATATGCATAATTTTAAATTTTCTGAAAGTCTTTTTAAAAAGCCAGTATAAGAGATTTATTTTAATGATTTTTTCCCCAAGTTTTTCAAGGATCATCCTTTTGATCTTGTATATATAATAATGAATGAGATAGTTTGCATTTTAACTACTACGACCAGCACTTATGCCACACTGGGAGCGCAGCTCAGTGGGTGAGACCAGGATTCTATAGCAACATGGCACTGGGGCTTCTCCACCAAACCTCGGCATGGCTGCAAATAGAACCCAAATAAAGTTAAAGGAGCTGAAAGGGTTATTTTGGTATTGATACCAGCCCTCTGGAATTTCTCTCAGAGGACCGGATGTTTCAGCATTGCCTACAACAGTGGAGTAAGATAGTAGGAAAAGCATTGAGGAGATAGGAAGAGCATGAAGGAGGATGCAGTATGAGCACTGTGGCTGGCCAGGCAGTTTATTGGGTCGGGGGAGAAATGATGGCGAAGAGGAAAAGCTGGGCTGGGCTATAGAAAGTGAGTGACAGCCTGATGATTTATGATTGTATTCATCTGTATCATTAGTTTTCTGAGGGCATTTTTTTATTTTATTTTTGTGTGTGGTGTAGCATGGGTAGAAAAGGCCACAGTGAGGGGATGGCCCCCTAGCGACAGTATCAGCACTGCCACTGGAGGAGCAAGGGAACCACACAGGCATTCAGAGTGACAATGGTGGCAGCAGACGTGGGGGCATCAAAGACCTGGACTTGGCAGAATGTGGGTTGTGAGGAGGTGTGAGCCCTAAGTCGAGGGCTGAGCCACAGAGCAAATGAGTCTCTTCCTGAGAAAGGAAATGTGAGCGAGGAACAAGTGTGAGGGAGAAGCTAGAAGATTATTTGCAAACATACTGAGTTTGAGCTATATATCTAAGGGCATCTAATGTTTTATTTAGTAAGGCCATAAAGGGCATTGAAAACAAATAAATTAGTCCAAATTCTTATTTAGATAGGGAGCTTAGACCAGTACATCAGTTTGGTGGTTGGAAAAAAACCTAATTCATAGCAAGAGGACCTGTGTTCCGGTTCATGTCCTTGGCTGTCTAAGGGGAGACGATGCCTCGTAAACCTGAACCTCTAGATTGCAGCCAACCCTTCCCATTTTTCTGGAGAACAAACTTTCCCCCCACAGCAAGCCAGTCCCTTGCACACCCTCTCTCTTTATAGTTTTCATCAGCTGCCTATGACCTAGTTAACCACTCATTGTCCATAGAGGCAAGTTTAGTGAAAGTCCCACCGGTCCTCTCAGAGGGAAGCTGCCGTTCAGCTTGTGGTGTCGGAAGAACTTTCAGCAGGTGCCCTGGGTCTTGGCGTCTGCCTCAGCATGGGTAATTTATGAGTCCCCGGCAAGGCAGCCAGAGAGGAGCGATCCAGGACAGGGGACCCTGCTAATTGGCCCTTTCAGGTCCTGGCAGGCACTACTGGGTAGAAGCTCCCTGGGTGCTGACTTCTTATGTCCTTATCAAAAGACAGAGACAATTTAGGTTGACAAATTAAAAAATAAAACAAGTGAGGAAAGCCCCCAGTTCTCGGGAGAGGCTGCCATTGGCTTCACCCTGCTGCATGCCATCTCCTGTTCTTAGAGAAGTACAGCATCCGTGCAGGCTTTTATTTTGTGCAGGCTGAAAGAACAAAGGCATTACCTCCTAAGAGGAGTCAGGCCAATTGATTTAGACCCGTTTGTATCTGACTTACAAGGAGTTCACTTGCTATTTGCAGCTCATGTGTGTTTGGGGGTGCCCAGAGAGAGTAGCCACCGGGTCACAAGTGAGCTGCAGTAGGAAGGTTGGGGACCCACACCAAGAGCCAGAGGTAAGGGCACTCATCACCAGGGGAAACTTAATGCTGAGGAGGCAAGATCTGAAAACATTCTAACACTTTGTCGCACTGGCCCTGCCTGCACCAGCAGCTTACAGGAAGTTGGGAGATTCGCCTTTACTCCAGTTAACTATTAATTGCTGCATTCCTGCTTCACTTCTAACAATGCCTTTATCCCTAGCCTTGATTTTTACGTGACTCTATTTTACCAGTACAAAGATTATACCAATTGGGACAGGTGGAGTTTCAATGAGTGTCCTCTTGCAGTGGTTCATATAGTAGACTTCCTTTGATTCAAGGAACCGGGGAAGGAATCATTAGATTAGATGGAAATAGGCTACTGGCCTAACGCCTTTACCCAGAGTCTGAAATGGGCACCAACATGGTGGTGACAACAGGTGAAAATACTTTAATTCTATCAGAGCCTTTAGACCCTACATTAGCTTGTGAGGATAAAAGAACAGGACTGAATAATAATCTGAATTGATTAGGGATATCAGATACGTAAGTATTAAAATTTGGGTTGGGCCAGACAGTAAGTCCCTTAATACAAGGGATCATTTTTTCTCTGACAGTCAAATAATGTTGGCTACAGTTTAGGTAATGAGTAAAGAGTTATTAAATTTGAACGTAATGCTGAACGTAATCTCTTAACTTTGTCTGATGTTATTATTATATATCTAAAAATATTTTTATATTTTATATCTTTTTCACAACAAAGCTGAGAAAATGCAGTGTTAATACTATCCAACATTAATTGTAACTAGTGTGCCAAGTTTGGAGCTAATAATACTTTTTAACTGTGAAAGTCATATAATAATAATAGTAATAATAATGGCTTTTGAGAGAAAGTTCATAAAGCAGTTTGGATTTTTAGCTCAAGTATTAGTTAACTAGCTTAGTCAGTGGTGGGGCTCCTGGCAAGCCACTTAGTCCGGTTTAGCCTCAGTTTCCTCCTTATGGATTTCTCATAATCCCATGATCCATTAGAGTGGGATTCAGCTTTCGCATGTACCATTTCACTTCTTCACATGACTATGTGAGATCAGTGTTCACATTATCAATGATAAAAATGAAGCTTAGAGATAATAAAGAAATTTATTCAAGATCATAGAGCAGTAACATATGTTCCTGATCTCAAATTCTAGATTCATCTATAGTCTGTTGTTATAGAACTTCCTTCTTCCTTCAGTATCATCTCAAAAGCTAATTGATAGATTAGGATTTCAAATGTGTGATATTTGTGAAAGATTTTGCAACTTGGACAGTATCACAAATCATAATGTAGCTTGCTTTTAGAGCACGGAATTTGCTGAGTTGAAAACTCCCTCTGTTGCCATTTGAGGTCAGTGTGCTGAGTCCTGTAGCCTGTCTTTATGTGCATATAGTAGTTATCAGCACCCGTATGCAATGTGGGAGGTTTAAACCTGAGGCCTTTGTTCAGTGCTTAGCATTGTTAGAGCACACATTTTATATTAGTAGTTATTTTAATGACACAGAGAAGAGTCCTAGATGGCTAGCCATATACAATCTGTCCAATAGGGATGTGACACAACACACTCTTCAGACCAGGGAAAAGAGTTAAGGAGCTACTAGAACTACTATCCCTGCGATGAAAAGTTCATCCTTTTCCTTTGGACTCTACTCAGATTATTCCCTAATAAGTAACCCTTGTTGTGGAACCCTGACTCCATGGCCCAGTTGATGAGCTAATAACAGAGGACTGAAACCTTGAAGATGTTAAATTACATTTTTACAGTATCAGCAATAAACAACAACAACAAAAACTCTCTAATCATATCACTTCATGTCTGTAGAAACTCTGCCAAGATTTGCACAAGGTGCTTTGGCTTTGGCTTATGTAGTGCTCACACATTGTTTTCTTCTAAATCACTGATTGGTTATCTCCAGCACAGTGCAAAATGTCTGCTGATGTACAGTGATGTGGTGAGGCCATTCTTTATATCTTCTAAGCATTGTGTCCATTTTCTGTCTTCTTTGTTTCAAAGCTGCAGTTTGAATAACAGTAAGAAGGGAAAAGTGAGGGTGGGGAGGAGGAGAAGCTGGCCATAATCCAAGATCAGGATTCTCTTCTGCATTCTCCTTTTGGAATTTTTCAAAGTTCACAAAGCAATTTATCATTCTTGTGAGAAAATGTGGAATTAATCAATACATTTCTTCATTGTTTTAATCATCCTTAATGCTGTTTGAGGACCAAACGTATTTTACTTTTGAAGAATAAGTGAATAAATGTAGTTTTCACTAAGATCCTACTCACTCATTTTCACCCACAGTAAGACAAATGGAATAAATAAGATACAATCTAGGTAGGGGTTGCTTTTTCTTCTGTTTCTTTTCCTTCTTTCCTCTTTTTCTTTCTTTTTTTTCCCTTCCTCCCCCTCTTCCCAGTCAGAAAATGCAAAGAGTGGTATTTTTTTTTTAAAGATTTATTTATTGGTACACACAGAACTGGGGTACAGGCCAGAGGCTCAGGGGTGGCAAAAGGCTTCACCAGAGACAGAGAGGGGAGCAGAACAGGCAGGTTGACGAAGTACACTGCTGAGGGGAGCAGAGGTCTGTCACGCCACGTGGATCACCTCCGGGGCAGGCAGGAATCGAACTCATGCAGAAGTGGCTTCAGCTTCTCAGTGCAGTGCTTTAACCCGCTGTGCCACCAGGGAGGGCCAGAGAGGTATTCTTAAGGGTCCCTAGGCAGCATATGACAAGGCACTGGGCATGTAAAATAATTCTCGAATTCAGTGGATAAATAGAAAGTGAAGGAGGAGAATGTTCAGTGTAATGAGCGAATGGGACTAAGCTCTGATTAGTTTCTGATAGTGACAATCGAAAAAGTCCCCAGAAGGAGACAAAAATAGAGCTGGAAAAGGTATTTTGAAGTTGGGAGTGAGAGGGAACTCTAAGCAGAGGAAATGCTATCAGAAGCAGGATGATGGAACATTCAGAAACAGTAAGGTTCAGAAGCAGGGAGATAGAACATTCTGAGAATAATCAAGGATCCATTTGACTTCAATTATCAGGGAGTTGTAGATTGAAAGGTGGGTAGAGGTTAGACTGGGGATGGGCTTCAAAGCTGAAATAAATAGGTTTGCATTTTAAGAAGGAAATACTTAAGGAAGATATTTAAGCCAGCAAATGGCTTGATTAAAATGGAATCAGAGGGATTAGAGAAAAAAAGAGTGTTTGAAAGAGGAATTTATGAAATGATATCCAAGCTAATGGACCAAATCAGTGCTGAGGGGTTAAGAACCTCAATAAGAGTAGAGGCAATTTAAAGGAAAGTCTGAAGAGACACTGACTTTCAAGTTAGACTTCAGTTAATGAAGGATAAGAGAAGTGAACATGTGCCATAACATCTGAGACTTAAACAATTGTATATATACATATATGTGCATACTATCTGTAAATCATGTACATATTCAGTATGCTCATACGGATGCACATGTGTACTGTAAATATTGGTCAGTTCTGTCATTTTCTTTTTTTTTTTATTGTAGTTTTTTGTTTGTTTGTTTTTGTTTTTTAAGATTTATTTATTTGTTCATACAGAACTGGGGTACAGGCCAGAGGCTCAGGGGCAGAGAGAGGCTTCGCCAGAGACAGAGTGGGGAGCAGAACAGGAAGATCCACGAAGTACACTGCTGAGGGGAGCAGCGGGCGGGTCAGGAGAGGTCTGCCACGCCATGTGGTCACCTCCCGGGCAGGTGGGAATCGAACTCATGAAGAAGTGGCCCCAGCTTCTCAGTGCCATGCCTTAACCTGCTGTGCCACCAGGGAGGGCCAGTTCTGTCATTTTCTTTTCGTTGCCTTCGGGGCTTTCTTTTTGCCTCTAGATCTTAAAACTTATCAATAGCCTACTTTAGTCTGACTCTGATTTTCTAGATAAGTCCTTCTAGGATCTAGATTTTTCTAGTGCTCTTATCAAACACACATTACAAACTTATCTGTTTTGAGTCCCTGTTTTATTAGAACTCTGATTTCCAAAGTGACAATTATTTATTCAGTGATAGTGTTTAAGTAGCACTTTTCTTTCCTTTTTATTTTTTTAATCAACTCTTATTTTGCACCAGTATCATTCAGCAGAGTTTTTGTTTATTTACTTATGCATACAAGAGCTGGGGTACAGGCCATAGATGTGAGGCGGTGTGTGAGAAAGGATTCACCAGAAACAGAGCAGAAGCAGAACCGGTAGATCTACTGAAATACACCGCTGAGGAGACAGGCTGTTCAGGAAAGGTCTGCTGTGCTATGGTGGGGATGGAACTCATGCTGCAGTGGCAGTGGATAGCTTCACAGAGCTGTGTGTAACCTATTGCACCACCAGGAAGGGCCCTAAATAGCGCTTTTTTTACATGGATATTTGAGCCCTAGATGCACATTTTCTGATTGAAAACACTGCCTAGATTCACTAGAAGTTTTAGGAACTGAGGAAGACAAAAATGAAAGAAAATAAAGCATTCTGCAGCTTTTCAAATTACATGGCTTTAGGTAACCGTGCATAGCATTTTATTCTTACAGGGAAACCAAAGAACCCGATGGTTAAATAAATGGCCTTAGAAATGACATTGCTTGGACTGTGACTCTACCTTGGTCCTTACTAATTATGGTGTTTGTACATCCTGGTCTCAGTTTCCTCATTCTGTAAAGTGAAATAATTGGGTAAGTGATATTATTTCTCTGTATTAAAGATTGTGTAAGGGTGATATATGAGAACATTTAGATTTTAATTGGCTAGAATAAGCATTCACAAAATGTTAGTTTTTATACCAGTTTTTTTTGAGTTTCATTCATCATCAGTAGCACATTAGGATCTCTATGAAAAGGAACTTTCTAAGGCTGGCCATCAGTGTCCTACAACCCATAATTCACTAAGGTACACGTAAAAATTACCTTCACTAGTGATTTTTCATTAAATCGTCAATCTTGTCTAGCCACTGGGAAGCCCATCAGTGGTTTGTCTAAGGGCTGTTATGAGAGAAAAATCAATGAACTATTGCTAAGCTCTGGTTCTGCTACTAATGGCCACTGAGGACCAGATATTTCACTGTTCCTACATGTCCCCAACCCATTTGAACTTCAGGTTTTCCAGTAGTAAAATGAGGGAATTAAATGGAATATTCTCTAGGATTCATTTGAGGTCAAACTTTCTATGCTTTTACTGTCTTTAGACTAAGGTAGAAATACAGGCAAAAATATGGTTGAGAAGATGCTTTCATTTCCTTCGATGAAAAGTGTGAGCACGCGTCATACCTTGCACCATGTTCCCTTTGTTTCTCACATTCCTTTTTTTTTTTTTTTAAGATTTATTTATGCATACATAACTTGGATACAGGCCAGAGGAGCAGGGGAGATGAGAGGATTCACAAGAGACAGAGTGGGGAACAGAACAGGCAGATCGATGAAGTACACTGCTGAGGGGAGCAGCGGGCCGGTCAGGAGAGTCTGCAGCGCCATGTGGGTCACCTCTGGGATGGTGATCGAATCACACTGAAGGCCACAGCCAGCTTTGATGTGCTGCATTCTAACCCACTGTGCAACCAGGGAGGGTCCTGTTTCTCACATTTCTTGTTGCAGGAAGTTGAGGTTGTTTCCGTTCTTTCTGTCTCACTGTAAGTCGGCACTGTTTGTACAGCTTTTGGTTTATAGGCTTTGTGAACTCTGACTTTCACCTAAATAAATACAGATTGACATGAGAGCTGATTACATTTGTCATATTTGTTCTCATATATATTCCTGAACTGGGGAACTACACTAGGACAAAAGATAAAAAAGGACAATATATTTCTTTTCCTCAAAACTGGTGCTAAGAGGGCCATGAGTTAGAGCATACACACCCTTTTATAATAGGATGTGTGCATCGAAACTAACACCAATAGTGACAAAGCCAAACTGAGAATTTGATTTAAATGTGATCTAAATACATACAGAAGGAAACAAATACCACTTTTTAATCTGCTATCAAAAAGATTTACATACTGCAGGTAATGGTGTCCTCAACTGAGTCCTCAGTTAGATATTCATTCAAACCTACTACTGGACCATCTTTACTTAAGAGTTAAATGAGTTATGTCACTGCAGGGTCTCTTACTTTGGAGTTATTTCTTTAAGAATCTTAACATCCAGTTTCAAGCATGGTAAGGTAATTGGTCTTCAGATAAAGAGGGGGTGGTATCCCAGGCAATGCTATGAGTCTTGAGCCCTCAAATGTTTTATGTCCTTACTTTTTTTCCAAATTCTGCTTCTGATTCCTGGTGTCCTAGTGCATCTCTCTCCGTTGTAACCCAGAGTTACTCTTTACAGGGTTTCTATTTCCTCCTTGGTGGAAATCTATCTCTATGTCACTTTTCATTGATCATAATTTCACATAACAGAACTACAATGAGCAAGTCAAATCTCCATCCATTATGATAGGCCATAGCAGTACCTGACTTCATGAAATTTGAGGTCTCCCCTCGAGGGGAATAAAGATATCCTCTGCCTTGTGAATTGCAGGCTGGAGTTAAGAGAGGGCCTATTCCCACAGTGGGCTAAACTAAAAGAAGAAAGTCATATCTTATAAAATAGACAGCATAATGCATGAAAACATCTGCATTTATTTCCTATTTGTGGTTACAGATCTTTTATATATGTATGCAGCAGTTTAGCTTTGTCTCAGTTCTGGTTCATTGTTTTCTTCAGAAGCACTAAAGGAAAGCGATGTGTCATTTGGGGGGATAGAGTATTGCAGAGAGAAGAACAAACACTAGAAGACATCATTGATTTTGCCATAATTCACTAGACAACACAGGAGGAAAGAGTATCAGCAAGCAGATTGCAGAAGGCACAGATCATGTGCTTCTCATCACTAGAAGGTGTTTCTTCTTGTGCCAGCATTTTAGGTGATGATATTTTTTTCCTTTACTCTTGGACAATATTTCTTAAAATGGTTGTTTGATGGAGGGGGGCAATATTCACAGTTGACATCTACATGTGGCCAAATAATTAGCCAGTTTAAAACTATAACCACACCATAGCATGATATCTTTAAGTAGGGATATTTAAGATGTATTTATACACACACATATTCTTTCTCTCTCTTTTTCCCCAAAGTAAAGAAGTAAGAATTCCTTACGTCAATTGGGCCCAAACTACCTTTGAGAAGGTGAAGTTCACATACCTTTCTCCTTTAAAGTGAACAGCACCTTCATGTTAGTAATATTCCCATAGCAGGGACAGCCCTAGCACCTTGGGCAAACAAGTTCAAGAGCAGAAAAGCTTGGCAAGATGAACACTAAATCATTTACTGCCTATTGAATGATCCCAAACTAGCTGTATTGCCAAAAAAAAAAAAAGTGCACTTATGCTTTGGATTCATGAATCTGTCCCCATTTTTTACATTCTTCATATCCCATGTATAATAATAAGATTTTATTTGTGAGAGTTCAGAACACTGGGAATGTAGAGTGATATAAAATATTTTTTTCACCTATAATTTCCTTGGAAACCAGGAGCAAGTAAAGGAGAAGATGCTTTGCTCCCTAGAAGAAAGGCTACAACGTCACATTGATGGTATCAGGGTGCCTGTGGCAGACCTTCGGATTGTGGATGAGAGGGCATCCCAGCAGTGATCAGGCAAGGCTCTGACTCTGACCCATGCAGAGCTCCTCATTACTCAAGGAGAGCCAGAAAGAGGCCCTGCCATGCCTCCTGTGTACTGCCTTCCTCCAGGCAGAGAGCACAAAGACTCCAGGGCTGCTGCAGGTGACTGAAAAGAAGAGCTGATTTTTAAGTATTTTACTTTAAAACCTACATTTCCTTCTGTTTACATCTGCATATATCTTCCCACTGATGTGGCAGCTTAAATGCTTTATTTACTTTTTAAAGCTCTACAATTGGCTTTTAAGTTGTGGTTACAGCTCCTGTCCTTTTCCAGATGCGATCCAATTGTACACAAACACATAAACAATTAAAATGGCGAGATGAGGTGGGGAAAAGGGCAATAAAAATGGTCAGACTCAATTAAACCAGTGAAATAAAAAAAATTAAACCATGCAATGGTGTACACAATAACCCATATTTTATTATTTTCCCCTTACAACATTGTAAAAAATACATAAGCCCTTGATGTATGTACGTTTCCTTGAGAAAGGTGCTCTATGGCTCAGAGGCGGATTGGCGGCATGTGATGTGGGCAGCTGTAAGGTAACAACATGTTTTCCCATAAAAAGCTGAGGAAATAGGCACATAAATTCCATATAAACTGTCAGTGTGTCAGCTATGCTAACACTAGGGAAGCCGGCACCCTGGAGCTACGCTAACTTATGCACCTTCATTTTTCAAACACACACTTCTTGAATTCACAAAGCTAAGCGCAGTCAGGCTGCTACCCCCACTCCCTCTTCTCCCATCTAGCAGTAACCCCTCCTCCACTTCTTCAGATATATCTTGCTGTCGGAAAGAAAAGGCAGAGGGCAAGAATAAAGATCTCTGGGAGTACCAAGGGGTGATCCTGACTGGTGGTTACCTTCGCGGGCCAACAGAGCACTTTCTGGGTCTTTTTTGTTCATAACCAGGTATTGAACTGAATCTAGAGTGTCACGGTGCTGTGTCTGTGGCTGGAAAGTTCTCGAACATGAGGGTCCTAGAGGGTCTTTATTTCCTTCCTCCTGGTCTCCTTCTCTTCCTTCATCTTTTCTTTTCCTTTCTAGTCTACTTCTCTGTTTTTCTATTGCTTAGTTTTGTGGGCATGACTTCTAGGATATAAGATAACCATAATTCATTGAAGATAGACCCTGGGGAAGAAAAAACATTATTCTTTGATTGGTAACTCTAAGTACAAAGTTATTGAAAGTTAACATCATACGTCTGAATGAAGCCATTTGTCAAAGTGAAGTGGAGGCAAAGCCTCTTCTGTTTCCTCCCCTGGGTGGCTCAGATTTGCTGGTGTGTATGTGTGTGTGTGTGTGTGTGTGTGTGTGTTTATGCTTCTGTGTGTGCCATCTACAGTGTCGGTAGGATTTAAATACTTAAATCCTGTTTTCAGATTTCTCTCTTTGAAATATATTGATGAACCTCTTTTGTGAAATTATAACATAGAATAGTTATTTTAATTCATGATGTTTAATTTGCCCATTTACAATCTCAGTGTCTAAGACTTTTTTTTTTTTAAGATTTATTTATTTGTGTATACAGAACTGGGGTACAGGCCAGAAGTGCAGGGGCGGTGAGAGGATTCACCAGAGACAGAGTAGAACAGGCAGATAGATGAGGTACACTGCTGAGGGGAGCATGAGGCAGGTCAGGAGAGGTCTGCCGTGACATGTGGTCACCTCCGGGACATGGCGGGGATCGAACTCATGCTGAAGTGGCTTCAGTTTCTTAGTGCTATACTTAACCCACTGCACCACCAGGGAGGGCCGCCTCTCACTTTTTAAATGATCAAATTTGCTAAGCAACCTGGGCTTCCATCTCTTTGTTAACTCTCAAGGGCGCAGCATCTGTATATCCCATTGCATTGGAAGGCTGTTGTGATTATAAGTGAAATACTACAATGAATAATACATAATGAAATGTTTCATGTGATCTTGAGGTATGAGAAATTACTGAATCTGACAAATTTTGAACTCAGGATGTGTAGCCTAACTTGAATCAAAATATACTTGTCCTTTCATCTTCAAATATGGAGTACAAGGGTCCCACAATTTAAAACAACAGAGTCTATCTGTCCTCTAGGATTCTGACAAGGTTAAAATAATGGAAAATAAAAATCAAAATGAACAAAGCAAAGGAAGATCATAAAAAAAAACTTGCAAAGAACAAATGGAATATCCTACAGTTGTTAATTTTACACAACAGTCACGAAATGGCTTTTAACTGTGTATTTTACATTGATATTTAAACTTTGGGGATCATATACTATGAATTGACTTAGCCAAGTCCATTCCTGTTATGGCTTGGTGATTTAGAAAATAGTAGATATGTATATATACATACACAGCAGCAAACTTCTAAGAAACACATGTATGAGACTGCCAAAAATATTGTAAGATATGATAAGACCTAATCACTTATTAATCAATCTGCATTTCAGATCACAATTAACAGTTCCTTCTTTATTATACACCCTAAGCAACAGAACCAAAGATGCACCAAGTTCATAACTGCTTTCCAGCTATGTGTAATTCTACCTATAACTCATTTCTGTATGAATCTCCAAGGTCTTTTACACACTTAAGTTGTTTATTCATACATCTATAAGAGTTAAGAAGGAGATACAGTGTTTATGGTCATAATTCAGGTTTAAAACGATAATAATGACCTTTAGAGTTAAAGAAAAAGTAACTCTGGTCCAGAATGATTAGTGAACCCAGAGGGCTGCCTTTCCTCAGCACTGTTCACGTCTCCAGTTCAACCTTCCTGTGCAACTGGGGCCAGCTTCTTCCTCTTGTCCTCAGCTTTGCATATGGGACCACTCATGCTCCCAGTGGGTATATATTGCACTGCTGTAGGGCCAAAATGGTTTAAGCTTAATTTTCTAGATACATTGCTCTAGGAGTAACCTCACTATTGTTCTCACTGTAATCTACCACATTATTATTGCCAGATTTTTCCTATTAGCTTTAAACTGTTCTTTTACATTGAGTAGTTCGCCACCAAATTGTAACCAATAAACCTCCCAAATGCCTAAAGGTTATTTTAAACACAGTGTGAACAATGCTAGTTTCATTTCACCATTTATTTTGTTGAGTCATTATCGGAAAGCATTGTGTGAACTTATTGTATGCATTTTTTATACTGCTGGAATGGCAGTATATTTTTAACGATCCGGTTTTAATATGACTGTCCTAAAAAAAAAAAATCATTAAGCCTAGGGTTTAACAAGGACTGTGCACACTTCACCTATCGTCTCTTCTTGTGTCAAATATTGTTGAGTTATAACTTTGGGAACCTAATATATTTGGAAATCTTGACTTCCATTTCTTTTTGAGCTATAATGCATACTAAAGGATGCTATAAAACTACATTTTCCTTGCAGTAAGTGTTCTTTGCATCATATTCTCTAGTCATCAGATAACCAAAGAGCTCAGGTATAGAATAACGTTATTTATAAATGTCAAAAAAAATTTAGGCACATGGTGCATTTTAAGAAAACTTTAAGCCATCAAAAATCTCATTCAAAACGATTGTAAAAACTAAAGTCATATTCGTACTGATACTATTTCTTAAATACTCGAGTCTGTGATCATGCCATTCTAGATAAAATCTCATCAAGTTTTATAAACCAAATAAAATTGAATAGATTCAAAGATAATGAGTCAAAAAGGATTATTTTAATATTATTTTTAATTGAAATAACATTGTACAACAGTATATATAATTCAGAGATACAGTTATTATCCAGGTGTCCATAATCCTCTACCTTAGTCCATTGGACCCCTTCAACATTTTCTTCTCTACCCTCACATCCCACTCTGGTACCCTCAATTTTAATTTATTTTATTTTTAAAGAATTATTTATTTATGCATACAAAAACTGGGGTACAGGCCAGAGGTGCCAGGCACAAGAGAATTCACTAAAGACAGAGTGGGGAACAGAACAGCAAATCTGCTAATAAAATACACTGCTGAGGTGAGTAGTGGGCAAGACAGGAGAGATTTGCCACGCCATGTGGGTCACCTCCCTGGCTGGGGATCAAACCTGTGTTTCAGTGGTTGCGGATAGCTTCACACGTCTGTGCCTTAACCCATTGTGCCACCATGGAGACCCTTGGTACCCTAGATTTTATAGTCAGATTCTAGAGTTTGTGTTTAGTTTGATTTTGTCTGACCCTTTGTTTTGTTTCTCTTTTGTGTATATGAGTAAAACTGTCTAGCATTTGTCTTTCTCCTTTTGGTTTATTTCAGTTAGCATTATCCCTTCCAGTTCCATTCAGGTTGTTTCAAATGTAGACAATTGTTTTTGGTCTTTTTAATATGGCCATTTTCACAGGTATGAGATGGTATACTCATGACTTTGAATTATAGTTTCAGGCTGAGAAATTTTAATGGAAAAATAAAGATAAAAACAATTAGAATTTGATAAAAAATATGTGATTGAATGATTATCGACTAGATAAATGTGTTGTGTGAGACATAATTCACTTTTTTAAGAGATAAAGATGAGCTATAGGAGAATAGACTACTTCACTTAGGTTTTATCCAGGCTTCCCAGGAATTGAATTGGTTTAATATTGTGGCTAGTTCCCAATTTCATTATTATCTTCATGGGGACAAGGTGTGTGTAGTAGGAAAAAAAGAATGGGGTTGTCAGGCTATTCATTTATCCAGTCATATTTCTAACCATTGATTCAAATTAAACAATTCTTTTATTGTTTACTTATTAAGTGCCATGACTCATAAGTAGCATTCAAGTTATACCAGTAAAAAGACAGATGGGCTTTATCCACAGGTAGCATAGTTTTGCACAATGAATTTTCCACTTGATGGTTAATGTTATCCATCCGGAAACATGGCAGTGTTACAAGAGTTTTTCCAGTCATGACATGAACACACTGCATAGCTAGAGTTGTGAAATTAGAATCACTTAGGATTTGACTCTCAAATTTTGATGAATTTAAAGAAAATCACAAACCAACTCAGGTATGCAAACCAGAATGGTGTAAGTAAGGAATGGTGGTAGACAGGGAGGCAGCGATTTTCGATGGTGTTTCTGATGAGCTGTATGAGACATACTACTCTATTTAGAGGGGCCAGTGAAGGCTAAGTAGACATATGGAGGGAGCAAATATCTGCCATTCAAAAATACATCATAGGCAAAAGTTTGATTTCATGGAATATGCTCTAAAGACTGGGTGGAGGTTGCTTTTGGGGGAAAAAAAGTTACATGTGAATTTCTCACTCCAACAGTAGCTCCCTTTTGCATCCTGAGAAGACCTAATCTCCTTATCTCTTCAATGGAGAAGGCAGAACTTGAGTCTGCATGACCATTATGGTATCTTCCTTGGTAAACTCCCAAACTGAACATCTCCTTTACCCACATCCTTTCTTACCTTATCTAAGCTATTTAAGATGCCTCTGCAGGTAATTGGTGAGACAGTCATGCTGGGTCGCACCTGTGTATATAGGAGGAATGCCCATTATTCTTAAACTTCTTTTTGACTTTTTCTATTACCAACCTCTCTGCTACTTACTTTATAATTTGCCAGACTTGAAGAAGCAAGAGGAATATGTATCCTAATATAAATTTGTCATAGCTATACAGATTATAGGTCCTGACCTGGCCCCAATAGGACAGGAAGAGGAGTGAATTTGAAGGATGATGAGGTGGGATGTTGGGATTCAAGGTTGGTGTGAGGGCTATTAGTTTGACCAGGGTGTGGTACTAGGTAGAGAGAGAGAGTGGGTAAAGGGCTAAAGAAACTGAAAAGCTTTTGCTGTCAGTTCTTTCATAAAAATGTAGATGTTATGTCTATTTGTAAGAAGAAGTTATTAAAGTTCACTGTGCTTACTAACTCCTCTTATCTGACATGATATGGAAACGGAGGTGACTTGGATATAATGAGGGTGCATGTGGCTGATATAATTTATGTGAGGGGATAAAAAAGAAAAAAAAAAACACTGGAAAGATGAGGCTTCAGCATATCACTCACCACTTCTACATCTTCACCATGTTAGAAATAGCCATCAAACATGTTTGGAGCTTGAACTCTGACAGTAAAAAGAGCTATTTAGTGAGGTGTATTAGCAAAATCTCACTGACTTTTGGGTCATAGATCTAGTTTCAGTTCCAGCTCTGACACTAGATAACTGTGACTTTGGTTAAAATAATAATAATAATAATAATAATAATAATAATAATAATAATAATAATAATAATAATAATAATAATAATAATAACAATCTCGCTGTTTCAGTCTCTTCATCTTAACAAAATAAATAATTCTGATAATTTCCATTCTCATGGATGCTAAGATTCAGAAAAGAATTTTCTAAAGTGTTTGAAACAAAGAAAATCATTAAGCCTCTTTCCCTTCCAATAACAATAAAGTGCCTGCTTTCAGTCAGTGTTAAGCAAAAATTAGTCCAACAAATTATCAGTGAATTGAATGATTATGCTAACCTTTTTGCTTTCATATATTTTTACCAACATATAGAGTAACTCTTTTTCTTGGCTGACATGTAGTAGAAACATGTAATCCAACCACCTTGAAAGTAACTGTCTTTTGATGATATTGGAAGGAAATATCCTCTGGCAGAGTAAGTACCATCAGTTTGTAAATCATCAAAGAATGGAGCAGGATAAAATGTTTGATAGGATTTTCATGGCATTATCATATAGATTACAGCATAAAGAAGAGTATGAATACATCTGAAGAAGAGCTTCCGGATTTACATAATGAATTAAAGTAAAAAGGCAGATTTAGGTTTGAATCCTTTAACCAGCACTCATCCATTAGCAGAACCAATGGGTTTTCCTTGAGTTTCACCTGCACTGAAGGTATCTGTTGTGTCTTATTAGTGGTGTTAAGGGCAGAAGAATATCTAAAAATCTAGAAATAACGTGTTGTTTACCTTTGGAAAGGCAGATATATGCAGTGACTCTTCTCTAAATGTCATAAAACCTCAGACATTTCAGGTAACCTGTGTATGCTGTCCACTGCCCAGATTGTTGGAATAATATTAATAATAATAATAAAAGATGAGTCATTACAACACTAAACACTTTCTTTTAATAATACCTCCCTTTCAGAAACCCATAGAATAGTCTTTTGAGCTGACCCTAATTCTAGATATATAGTCTTCACAAAAGAGTCTGAGCTACATCTTTTCTAATCCTTCAATCTTCTTAAAAGTTACTTAACTTATAAGATGAATCTAACTATAGGGCATGTAACATGTATGTTTTATATTGACCAATCATTGAAGTTATTGGTACATGTGGATGTCACCCTATGGGGATAGTATTTGTATTTGAATATGTAGATTTGAATTTGTATTTGTATTTGAATATGTAGATTATTATGCTGGGTGACTGATACAGAGGCTTTTTTTTTTTTTTTTTTATTCATTCATACAGAACTGGGGTACAGGCCAGAGGCTCAGGGGTGGTGACAGGCTTCACCAGAGACAGAGTGGGAAACAGAACAGGCAGATCAACGAAGCACACTGCTGAGGGGAGCAGTGGGCGGGCCAGGAGAGGTCTGCCACGCCATGCGGTCACCTCCAGGGCAGGCGGGGATCGAACTCATGCGGAAGCGGCCTTAGATTCTCAGTGCTGTGCTTTAACCCGCTGCGCCACCAGGGAGGGCCTGATACAGAGGCTTTTAACTGGAGGGAGCTACATTTTTCCAGTTCATTTGAAAATACATGTACCACCCTATGTAGTACCCGATGATAGCCACTTCATAATACCTGATGCCCTTCATAATACTCAGTAGCCTTCTCAAGCAATATGTAAAGCTATCCCCGGATTTGAGATAGGATGGGATATACAATAACCTGCTTTTTTTTTTTTAATGGAGCTGGTGTCCAAGACTGTCTCTTCATTGCTGAGATATTTTCTCTCCACCATGAAGAGAGGGGTGACCATATAGCCAGGAAGGAGCAGCCTGCTTATCGAAATAGTACATATTCCTGAGGTACAGAAAAGGGTAGTTTCATTCAAAAGTGGATACACTCAGCTTGAAGAAGAAACCAGAGCAGAAATTAGCTTTCCTCAAAAGTCCATTCTGATTATCTCAGAAGTGCAAATAACAATAAGAAGGTCTCTCAACATATGAAGAAAATATGGGCCTTAAAAAAAATGTGGAGGTGGCCCTCCCTGATGGCACAGCCGGTTAAAGCACAGCACTGAGAAGCTAAAGCCACTTCCGCATGAGTTCGATTCCCACCTGCCCCGGAGGTGACCACATGGCGCGGCAGACACCTCTCCTGACCCGCCCGCTGCTCCGCTCAGCAGTGTACTTCATCGATCTGCCTGTTCTGCTCCCCACTCTGTCTCTGGAGAATCCTCTTGCCGCCCCTGAGCCTCTGAACTGTACCCCAGTTCTGTATGCACAAATAAATAAATAAAATCTTAAAAAAAAATGTGGAGGAAAGAGAACAATAGGAAATCTTCTGGTAGAAACCATGGAGTTGGTTTCCTTGATTCAGGGTGTGGTTACTGAGTCACAGGGGTCATGCCAGACAGCTCTTTCATTTCTACAAATCATTGTGATCTGATGCTAACTGTCAGTGTCTGAACGAAAATGTAATATTGTCCTCTCATGGAGCTTACCAAGCAGATGTATGATTTTTCATATTTGGTTTTACACCATTGTAATATATTGATAAGAAACATTCTAAGCATCTAATACACAAATAAATCTAAACAGATTATGCATTTAACACTAGGACATTCTAATCAGTATATTGAAATTTGCCTTTAAATATGGGAGATCATCTGTTATAGGGGTTGAATTACTTTAGTCCAACAACATAATAATGTCATTTCTTATATGTTTCCTAGTGAAATATTATTGATCTTTTGATCTTTTATCACTAATAAATTTTTCAAATGATTAAATATACTCTCATTTGCAAGATTTTAAATCTTTGAGATGGGGCATTATTTTAACTTCACGTATCTACAAAGCACCAAAGGTTTTTCATTTTTTAAGAGAGAGGCTAACTCTCTCTCTCTCTCTCTCTCTCTCTCTCTCTCTCTCTTTTTATTCATTGATTTATACATACAGAACTAGGGTACAGGCCAGAGGTACAGGGGTGGTGAGAGGACTCACCAGAGACAGAGTGGGGAGCAGAACAGGCAGATTGATGAAGTATGAAGTACACTGTGAGGAGAGCAGAAGGCAAGACAGGAAGAGTCTGACGTGCCACATGGGTCACCTCCAAGGCCTGGGACTGAACTTGCACTGAAGCAGCTGCATCAAGCTTGCATTGCTGCTCCCTAACCCACTGTATCACCAGGGAGGCCCCAAAGTGGTTTTTATTTTAACATTTGGTATATATTTATTATGAAGAGAAAATTTTTAATAGATTTTTGTTGTGAGAAACAAGTATTTAACATGCAATTGTTAAGAAAATTTCCAGAAGGGAGAAGAACTTTCATTCAAATCCTGTCTCTGGCATCAAAGTTGATCAATGAATTCTAGTCCATGAATAGAACCAATTGTGGTTCCTGATTTAATTTTTAATTAGCTCAATAAATTGATTCATAACTGAATTCTAGTGTTTCATAAATATTTATTGAGAAATACCCGTTATAATCTGGCTCTTTGTAGGAAACTACTTATCAAAATGAAAGTTGTAGTGAACACACTTGATTTCTTTGTGAAGCCAGTAGCTTTCATTCCCTGCTTTCTCGAAAGGCTCCAGATAGTTTGCAGTCTTCATCTCTGCAATTTGAGGACCTCTGTTAACTGACCTTAATCAATTCAGAGTTCACTCACCAACTCTCCAACATAATATGCTCAATCATACCATCATGGAGTCCCTGCATTCCTTAAACACTCATGTTTACCTTGATTGCCATATAATTGATCACAAAGAAGCATGATGGGTTATTGGAACAGTACTGACTTTGAAGCAGATGGACAAGTTCCAAGATGTGTTACAAGTTTTGTAACTTTGTTTGATGCATATTGACTTTTGGCATTGTGATAAAAATCAGAGATAAGATAGAATATATCTAGCACACTCTCTAGACAACAGTCAACTAAATAAACACAATCAATTTGTGAGGACAGAAAGTAGAAATCAGGTCCCACTGAGATAATTAAGCACGTGGCTACTTGAAATAACAGAAAGGTCTGTCCACAGCCTCTGTCCCTTTTTTTCTCACACCAGTTTCTTCCCAACTCAGCTCAAATTCCAAATCTTCTGAATCCAACCATGTCTACTGTCATGCTTATATTATTGATTGCTTAGAATGTATAAACAGAGCTCAGAAAACTATATAATAGACTTATCATAGGTTTTTTTTTAATTTAAATATTGACAAGAAAGATGATCCCAAAGATGTTCAAAGACACTAATTCAATATTTTTCTGAAAATTAAAGAGTTTGTCAAATTGGAAAGAAAAGGTAAAATGCAGGAAAAAATAAAATTCTCATTTTGAGGCCTTGATAAACTTAATTCCATTTATCTAGCTTTTGGTATTTGTCAAGTTTCTTCCTGCTGTTTTGTTCAGACCTTTGGTTTCTTGAATCAAGTAGGAAGACTATGGTCTGATCAATTGTACCAAGGCAGAATGGAGTCCTAAGGTAATTTTCAAGTAAGTTGAAGCAAGAAATAAAAAGCAAACTCTCTAAACTAAAGAATATAATGCTCTAAATAAAGCATTTTTAGGGTCTAAAGTCTCTGGGTGATGCCCCCAATTCCCAGCTAGACTGTGTGTAGGGACCTGTCCTGAGCACAGGAATTCTAAAGAAGAAAATGAGACTGCGTAACTCCTGACCTCTACCACATCTCCTTCCCCTTTAAAGATGGGCCTGAGGCTCCTCAAATAGACTGTGGCCCAGATGAGAAAGAACAATCAATGTCCCAGCTACAGGAGGTTTCTCTGGGGTTAATCTTACTAGTTATTGAAAGCCACACGGGACAATTGCTATTCACTCTTTTCTTAAGGGAGAGGAGACCTCGTATCTTACCATTGTCTTGGATAAAAACTGTGGTCAGTCACAGGACCATTTCACTGCCATCCAACTTCAGGGACACAAAAAGAACCAAGCAGGCAGACAACAAAAATGTAGGGCAATCAAGGTCTCATTGTTGGAACTTTTTGTGGTAAAATGATGGTAGGTCATGTTGTCTAGATTCTTGTTTGCCTTTCTGTCATCCAAGTCTTTTGAATTCATTTTCAGTTTATACTAAAAACTGAAAACATACACTTTTACAAATCGTTTAACTTGTACATCTGTAATCCAGATTTTTATATGAATGGGATCTAATTAATTGCCAAGAAAGGATTATAAACATAAATGTATTGTGCACTGCAGACTTTATTGTCTTATATTTTTTCTTGCATTTGGAATTTGTATATATACAGACACGCACACATATTTATACACATACACACGTATATATGTATATACACACACATAAAACACACACCTATATACAACATATATATCTATGAAAGATGACAGACTCATGTCTGTGATGGATGCAATTTAAAATGATCATAATTCCAACTGCATCCTTTAGGAGTATAGGGTATTGTACAACTCAGCCAGGGCATTTGGCTGTGAAGTCAAAGACAAGGATATTTAATTACTATCAGTAAACAGAAACCCAGTGAAGAGTATTTGTGTCAGTTAGATGCCGATGAAACTAAGCCTTTCTGAGATGGAGAAGATCGATTTAATTTTTTCCCTTCTCCAGATTTTCCTATGACAGAATGACATACTCTTCATTCAGTCACTCAAGCAAAAGAATGACTGATGATCTAATGAAGGTCAAATAGTTTTCCAAACAGCTAATGCTGTTTCAGGCAGACTTAACCCTCTTCAACAAAAGGCTGCACCAAAAGATAGCCTCTAATGATCCTATGTGCTACCAGTGACACCCCCACCCCAACTTCTCTTCCTAAAATTCAAACTTAAAGAGAACTTTCCAGTGGGTGGTTTTACTTTCTCCCAAGATTCTGCCTTCTTCTTTGTGTGCATTTGAAATATCTTGTGACTTTCATCCTACTTTGTTGGCTTTTTCCTGGTCTCATACCATCATTGAGTTCTGGCTTTATTTCTCATTGATGTCAGTGTGCTCCAGGGAATTAGTTTTTCTCTTTCCCTGAATGAACAAATGCTTTCCCTAAATGAAATCTGGAAATATATGGCCTTTCTAACAAAGTCATGAGGGAAAACTCTCCAGGAGGTGGGAACATTTACATAAAACAAAATCTCAAAGGGACTAGTGAGTCCTTCAGTTTGGAGCTCTATTGGTAGGCCAGAAGAGATTCTTGCTTCTGATCTCTGTTTCATTAGACTGCTCATTTTTCAATAGAGCTCCACACTCTTGCGAACTACACCAAAAGCAGAAATTCAGGGAGGATTTTGCTACATACCATCTAAGGTGCAAAAATATGACAAAGGCCAACAGGCAGATGAGGGTTATAGAGCTTGGTATTTTGGGGTGTTTAACCCTAGATGTTATGAACTGAAGTTAGGTGGGCTCTTTTATTTTTGTTGTCTTAGAAAATCAGTGCCAGCCACAGCCGTCTGCTTCAGCACAAAGTCCACTTGTCCATTTGGTTCCCAGGACTCTCTAGCCTTTAATTCCACTACCAGCCTCTTGGAAGTTATGTTTTCTATTTTTACTCTCCTGTTTCCTAATTTTCCAACCTTGAAAAATGTGAAGAATTAATGGATTCTTTTAAAATATCAAGGCAAAGCATAGCAATGTATAATGGTGTGTTTTGTATTTAACCAAAAAATTTGGCACAGACATAAACTCGTTCAAGCCTTTCCTCTCTCTTATATAGACTAGAACCAGGGCTATAATTCACAGATAAGGAGTAAGAAGTCCTGAGTGGTTGTATGATTTTTATAGATTCACCTTTTAAGTTAGTGATAAACCAGCAACGTATGTAGAGTTTCTTAACATCCCTGTCTGTTTTCAAGGTTAGACAGTATTAATGATTGGAGAAATCACTTATTCACATAAATTGCTTTTAATTTTAATTATTCCCAATACTAAGTTGAGGAATATTCCCCCGATGGGGAAAGAAAGATGCTCAGGAAGAGAATAGCAGGTGGACTGATCAAAAGCTACCAATGGCTGAGATTCAGTAATTAGTAAACAATAATTCTACCACTTAAAAAAATTAAGACAGCATTTAGTAACTAAGCTTTCAGAATAAAAAGCCCAGTTTCTCTAGTATTTGGATTGGAGTGATTAAATATCAATATTAAAATATCCGCCTTGGCGTGAAGGAAATGAAAGGTGATTGTGCTAACTGATTGGGTTTTGTTGAAGGTGCTAATGTGGCTGTAAACCTGCAGCACCCACTACCTCTGGTGCTGCCACAGAGTCGGGGTCAGTGGTCTTACATTTTTTCCAGGTGGCTCTGACATAAAAGGAAAAATACAATTGTGAGGATTAGTTCCACTTGTGCAATTTTCTAGCCATGTAACTTCATCATCTTGAGTTTGTTTTCATATTTGCAAAATAAGAAAAAGAAACCTTGTGGATAAGTAGAATTACTACAAACAGGACTTAGAGTTTAATAAATACATAGTAGCATAATATCTTTATTTTCTCTGCAAAGACAAATCAGGTGAAGTCACAAAGAAATAGTGATACCACTACTACTAAGGAACAGCCTTTTTCTAGAGGCGCCTTTGGAAACAGTATTCCAATCTGGAATCTTCTACCTATAGATGCATATGATGGGCTATTCATTTATTAGTTACCCATCCCACTGAGGCATGATGCAACATAGTTGAGCACCTGAAGGTCAGGACAATTCTGAATAATGTTTTAGTCATGGAGGAAATGGTCTGTATTTTAACGCAGGTGCAATCGGTCTAAAGTAATCCTTTAAAGACAAAAACATTCCCCTAAAACTGGGCCTTGTCAGAAATGCTACACTATGAAGGATACAAACAGGGACTAAAAAGAAGAAAAAAACTGATTTTTAGATGGTATAAAATGCCTAAGACTCATATGCGTATGAGAATTCTGAGTGTTTTCCCATTTCAGTACCTACAGTAAATATCTGTTGATTCGTTTTGTTTTGTTTCTGCTTACATCTTCCCTTTCTTTTGGAAACTGCCGGTTGTTAAGTTGAAACTGAGACCCCAGAGAGGGGCTGGGGAGCAGACTGGCTCTCTTTCCCAGTGCAGGCTAAGCGGCCAGGGCTTTGGAAAATTGCTCTTGGGCAGGAGTTGCTTCCTGTGGGCAATCTCTTCCCCTGGAGCTAGCCAGTTTGGGTAGGAGGCTCAAGAGGGAGTTTCCTGCTGGTGCCCAGTACCCAGGGTGATCCTGTAGCCCCCCTGGAGGGCGATTAGAAGGACTGGTCCTATCTGGGCTTGATGGGGGTGCAGGACAGGAGCCTTGTTATATTTGGCGCCTGTATCTTAGAATGGACAAAAAAGGTGATGTTTATCAGCTTATTGGTTAATTACTTGATGCCAGATGGACTGATTGGTCCTAAAATCATTCATTTAGAATTGAAAATGACCCATCCAGCAGGTATCAACTAGGGAGGGGGACCCAGAAAGAGGAGAGAGGGCGGGGCAGAAGCCAGCTTGGGAAGCCCAGTGTAGGCTAAATAGAAGTAATCAGTTTTTTCTGCCCTGCCACCATTAGCGTCTATGATGGACACCTGTGGTCTTACACGCGCGCCTGATGGCGGCACCCGGAGCATGGTGTGGGCTGCATGAGTGGGCGCACCCGAGCAGGGAGACTGAGCATATAAGGGCAGCTGCAACGAACAGAGGAAGGTAAAGGACTTGCAGCAGAGAGACCCCAGAGAACGCCAGAGAGCCCCGAATGAGTGAAAATCCACAGGGTGCCTAGGAGGCCATCTGCTTTCTGCTCCCCTCCGCAACTCCTTGCCTGTGCTGCCCCTGGCTCGCGACAAATGGTGAAGAAAGAGCATTAGAAGCCACTGAGGGCTCAGGACTCTACCTGTCTGGCCGGATCATAGACAACCTGCTCTTTGCCTTGCTGGCATGACACCCAGAAAGACATTCTGTTCCTGGCCTCCGAAGACAGAAGAAAGAAGCTTTCAGCAACCAATATCTGAAGAAGGAAGCCAAAGAACTTCACAAACACCAGGCGGTGTTGCTTCCATCACCTACAAAGAGCACCAAAGGTCCCAGGCCTGGTGTCTCAAAGTGCTGTTGCTGGTTCCTGCCAGCGACTCAGAGAGCTGTACCTCGCTGTCCAGCACCAGCTTCCAGTGTTGCTCCCTGGTCCGTCTTGACCTTCATGCTGAGGCTTCAGGCTGCTGTGGTGTCATCTTAGTGGCACAACTGTGGTTACCTCCTGCTGTGGACATGCTCCAGACTCTCACTGGCACCGTGGCGCCATCTTGAGTGAGTGACCTTTTGTTTGAGACTTCTGGACACTGCAGACACTAACTAGAATGAGCTAACTGACCACTTGCAGCCTTAGAAATTCTGTGAGTTCTGGTTGTTACATTAAACCCCATTAATATTGTCCCCTATGCCTGAATGGTCTTAGAATTGGGCATGTGGTGAAAACCCACAGACTGTGACCTGCCCTTGGTTGGACGCTGTCCTTTTACCTGCTAGAGTGCCCCTCTAGCCCTAGTGAAAATGACTCCCAATGACCCTAGATACAGAAACATTATCTGTATGTGGCTTACAATATACACAGCACTTTGTATGATTATGTAGGTGGTGAGCCTGGTAAAATATGACCCTGGCCTTGGCTACAATTAATTGACCCAGGAATTTATATAGGATCTGAGAATGGGAAGATGCCAAGATACCATTCTCTACTTGCTAAGACCTATTAGTCTGACATAGCTCTTCCCTTCTTAAGATTTGGATATCCCATACCTACTGGGATACTCTGAGACATCCTTCTATCGTTCTGTTAGGTTATCTGTTGCTATAGAATGTAGCAAGATTCAGTAATTCAACTAGAGTGAGACAATGAATATCACTGACTTAGATAACCACTCTCAGCTCCCGTGAGCTTCCTCATGCACATGCGAGGCTTGGGGAGTGGATCTCTTACCTATTCATTTGTTTCAAGACCCAGATTTAATGACTGAGGCAGTAGAATTTGGATTTTCACTTTCTATTCCCAAATCCTGATCCCAGCCTTAACTGTCAAGAGAATTTCAGCACCTCAGTTTCTCACTTAAGTACTGAGAGGATTAAGAGTTGAACATAGCCTAGTAAGCATTTTATAGAGCCAGTTATTATTACCCTGTGAAGTCATCTGGAATTTCTTCCATAAATTCTCTAAACCTCTACTTAATAAGATTACTTTTTTCTTTCCTGCTGCCACTCTCTCCTGAACTCTCCTCCATTATATCTCTTATTACATTGCTTTATAATTATTTAGTTATACATCCATTTCCTTTTCATACCTGCTTTAGGGACTAATTCAACTTATACTTTAATACTGAGCTAGAACAATGCCAAATGAGAGGGCTCAATAAATAAGTTTGAAAATAATAATGTTACAGAAAAAGCTATTCAAAATTGTCTTATTTGTAATTGTGAATTTTTTCCTCTTCCATTGATTGAAACATTTTTTTTCCATTTATTTGTGCAGTTTGGTAAATATGTGGGTAGAAACTACTGTGTGGCATGTTCTGAGCAAATATAAAATGAATAACAATCTCTCCTCTAAAGCAGTTTGCAATCCAAAGGGGATAAAACAGGTATCCAAATTGCTATAATATAAAGTGGAAGGTGATGGGTTTTATAATAGAGGCACTAGGAAATTGCCATAAGATCTAGAAGATGTAGTGATCATTTCAGGCTGCAAAGCTCGAAAAAGACTTCAAGGAGGAAGTGCATGTGCAGTAGTTTTTAGAAAAATGAGTATGTTTTCAATAGACTGAGAAAATATTTTCCCAAAGGAGAAAGGTCTACAGGTTAATGAATTTCTGCTAAGTATGACCGTTCCTGACACTTCTGTCTGTCAAATGGACTTTGAGGAATGCAACCAGTCTTTGACTGGGGTTTGATAAAGAAAGAGGGCATGCCAAAAGATCTGTGTGTGTTTAGGCTCTATTCTTCCAATGAGTCACTTTAACACTGCCTAAATCTGTCTGAATATTGAATGATTGGCCTGCTTTATTTTCACTTGAAGCAGAAATTAATGTTGCAAAAAATAATTCTGCTATTCATTATGATCAAGGCTAATGCAACTGACAATCTCTTTGAGTTGTTCTCTTAATAATGGTTGTGAGTCTGCAGGAAAAATTTACTATCTGAGTTTTTGTTTTATTTTTGTTTTGAGAATATCCTCCCACACATTTACTGAGCAATTACTATGTATGGATATTATACTCTCCATTGAATTTATTTTTGACCAAAAATATTGAATCTGGATATAATATATGCCCAATTCAAAGATGTAATGTAGAAATCTGAGTATGATTTTTGTCAGGCCTGGCAAATGTGTTTCCTTGCTCTTTTGATACCTCCAACAAGATGTAGAAGATTTTTGTCACCTGAGGTTTGTTTCTTCCCAGTCTGTGCTTATCCCCCTTTAGAGATACTACTCATTTGATTTATTATCTATTGTTGGGTAAATGTATTGATTTTAGTTTTTGTTGGACTAAAGTTACTGGGGTTATATAATTTCTCTTTGCTAAAGTCTCATAGTGTAATTATTGTGTCACAGTATATGCTTAACGTCATGAGAACTTGACAGAACTATTTCCAAACAGTTTGAACAGTTTTACACTTCCACTAGCAATGTTTGAGAGATCTGAATGCTCAACTTTCTTGCCAACCAACATCTGGTGCTGTCAGTATTTTTAATTTTAGCCATTTTGGTGGATGTGTAGTAGTGTCTCATTGGGACTGCATTTTACATTTCCCTGATAAGAAATAATGTTGAGTGCTTTTTAATGCTTTTATTATACATTTATGTCTTCATTTGTGAAGTGCCTATTAAGATCTTTTATGCAGCCTAAAAATTGGATTGTTTGTCTTTTTATATTGACTTTTCTGAGTTGTTTATTCTAGATAAATGTTTTGTCAACTATATGTATTACAAATATTTTTCCCAATATTTGGTTTATCCTCTCATTTTCTTAACAATGTTTCTTAATGAGGGGATATTTTAATTTTGATAAAGTAAAATTGATCAGCTTTTAATTATGGTTAATGCTTGCTATGTTGTAAGAAATCATTACCTACCCTATAATCTCATGTTTTCTTCTACTGTTTTATAGATTTAGTTTTACATTTAGGAGTAAGAATCTTCTACAGTTTTAATTTTTGCAGTATGTGAGGTAGTTCTTTAGGTTCTCACCTCTCTTTTTTTTTTTCTTACCCCATATAACTGTGCCATTGTTCACAGATATTTTGGGGTTTTTTTTGTTTTTTCTGTTGTGTTCCATTGACAACTTCAGCAAGTAGCAAACCCTAGTGTTTCTGTTCCTGAAATCATTTTCTTCCATTAGTCTATGAGTCTATGTGTTTCTGTATATAATACCACGATGCTAGATTATTTTTCTGGAAGCCAGATGGATTAAATCCTCTGTTTTTTTTTTTTTTTTTTTTTGAGCTTACTTTGGTAATCTCATTTTTGTATTACTTTGGTAATCTCATTTTTGTATTAGTTTTAGATACAGCTTATCAATTTCTGCAAAATGTCCTCTGATTTTTTTATTTGAAATTCCATTGAATCCATAGACACATTTGTGGTGAGCAGGCACTTTAACGTTATGGCTTTTAGTCATACATGAACATGTATTTAGCTCATCCTGAATTTATCTCAGCAATGTTTTGTTTTCTGTGTACAGTTATTGAGCAGATTTTGTTAAATTTACTTATATCCATGTGTTTTGAGTTAAGAATATAGTAATTCTTACTTTTTAAAATTTTTAAGATATTCTTAGTTTGCAGTTGAATTTCATATACATGTATCCCCAATTTTTTAACATTTGTATTACAACACTTGGCTTTTACTAAAAACCTACCTTAGCATTAGTTTAAGTGAAGAAAAAAATCCAAACAGGAGTTCACATTTACAACAACACACTAAAAGAGAAAGCGTTCAGAGTTCTTTTCACTGGTCACCATTTAAGAGAAAGCACATGACTTGAGCAACAAGAGTGGCACCTCCTAGTCCCTTTTCCCAATTACCTTCAGCATCCAGTCACCACTGCTGTGAATTGTGTCTGTGAGTGTCTGTCTGTGCTTTGTCTTGATTTGTTTTGCACATCTATTAGCTAGTTGTGTCCTATGGTATCAGAAAAGGCTAAGGGAGCTCAGGAGAGTATTACTATAGGCAATCGCTAATGGCTGGAGAGTGAAGGCCTTCCAAAAATGCATGCAAAGGACTTAAGAAAGATTTTCACTATCATTGACACTGCAGTGTTGATTTCAGAAAAGTGATTTTAACTTTGAAAGACCCTTAAGGTTTAGGGCAGTTACACAAGGTGTCTTAAATGCCTGCAAATGACCATGTGATAGAAAATGTATGATGTTAAACAGCCAGAGATGCTGCTGTATTTCACTTCTTGCACACCAGCCACAGCAGAGGATGCACTTCAACCTTCAACGTGGAGGCAGGCAGACATTGAGGAAGGGGTAGACATTAGTGAAAAATGCTTGCCCTGATAGAATCCGATGATAAGATGTTAACAGATGACTCTCTTCTGCTCTCTCTTAGACCCTACTTTTCTGTTCCTTCCACCATCCCAGCTACAGACAACTCAGTCTAACACCATCGTTGTCACCTCTCAGTCTTCCAGTGTGTGAACCGAACCCCCACTTTGGTAAGTGAAGCTGCAATGAACATCCATTATTTCTATTTTATATGATTGTGTGTTTTGCATTTATCCTATCATTACTGATTTTACCCTATTTTAGTGTTACTTTAGTTTTAACTTGTTATCTGGTATGATCCAGTTGAGTCTGAGAATGCTCAAAATTTTTCAATGTAAATTAAAGGTAATTGGCCCTCCCTGGTGGCGCAGCGGGTTAAAGCACAGCACTGAGAATCTAAAGCCACTTCTGCATGAGTTCGATTCCCACCTGCCCCGGAGGTGACCGCATGGCGTGGCAGACCTCTCCTGACCCGCCCGCTGCTCCCCTCAGCAGTGTACTTCGTTGATCTGCCTGTTCTGCTCCCCACTCTGGCTCTGGTGAAGCCTCTCACCACCCCTGAGCCTCTGGCCTGCACCCCAGTTCTGTATGCACAAATAAATAAATCTTAAAAAAAAAAAAATTAAAGGTAATTGTTTCCTAGTTCTGATTAGAAAAACTTTCCTAAGTGTATTATCTTTTTGGATAGTGGGAGAAACCAGTGTTTTGTCACTATGCTTGATTCACTTATTAGTTTTTAAAGTTATTTTAAAATTTTTTCCTTAACATTTTCTACATACAGTATCAGTTGTCTGAATAAAGAAATTTCCTCTATTTCATTTTATTCTTCAAACCTGTATGCCTTTTATTTATATTCCCATCTTTTTGAATGTGCTCACCTAGTAAAATATTGAATAGAAGTGATGAGAAGTTAACTCCTTTTACCATTCTTGATCTTAAAAGGAAATCAGTCTTGCACTATTAACTAGTTGCCATGGTTTCACATAGATGCTCTTTATAAGGTAGATAAAGTTCATTTCTATTTTAGTGTGATATTAATTTACTTATTTTTTTACATTCTAAAGAGATATTTAACTTTTCCAGTATTTTTTTGCATATTGAGGTTGCATATGTTTTGTTTTTTTCTTACTTGTTTAATGTGGTGTGTAATGTTGTTTTTGAATCTTACTCAAGGCTAAGAATTTCTGGCATTAATTTCATATGGTCATTATGTATAACTCTATAAATATTGCTGGATTCAACTTGATAGTTGTAGGTTCAGGAGGGATAGTTGTGTATAATTTTGTTTCTTGTAATGATTGTGTCTGGGCTGAGTATCAAGAGTTATGTTGACCACAGAATAAGTCATTTGGAAAGTAGTGTTTTCCTGTGATTTCTGAAAAACATAGCTCCTCTAGTTATTCAAGTTCACTAATCCTTTCCTTCTGTAATTTTATGAGTTTTCAAGCATTTATATTTATATCCATATGATGTATTTTATTGTAAGTTATGCAATTCTTTAATTTGTTCTTCTGACATATTCATATTTTTCTTTACATACTTGAACATTGGATTTTATTAGGTGACATTAAAACTAGTGTTATATGTTAGAGCTAGAGAATTAAAATAACTAAACAATTATTTATAATTTAACTTAGTGAACTTAATAGTAAGCCCGTAAATGGCAATTTGACAGAAAATGTGGTAACTGGACTCATTATCACAAATGGACTATAGGAATCATGTACCATTGGATTGATTGTTTGAAGTTTACCATGGAAAAGCAGTATAAAATTTTGGAAGACAAAATAACTCATGTTTTTATACATACTTCTAGGTAGATTTTCCCCTCAAAAATTAGAACAGCAGGTAGGTCTATTATAAACTTTATTGTGTAAACATCTGACATCACAGTAATTTTAGCATAGCCTATCTATTTAATGGTGGTCTCTGTAGCATGAGCAGAATTAAACCAGGTCCAGAAGTTATTTAGAGGAGTGAAGGTGGACTCTCTGCTTTGATTGTTATGTATTTCTCTTAAAGAAAAGCAGTCGTCCTGTGTCCGTGAATCTAATTCTGCTTGCTGCATTCTAAGATTTATATCTTGCAAATGCTGCCTTCTCATTGCTATTCCTCCACATGTGCAAAGGAGTAAGTAGTGTTATTTATAATATTTTCTTGCAAATTGGCTTCTTAAGGCAGAATGATTGTTCCTCAAAACAGAACTATTATATTTAAACCTACGCATTCTGCATCTAATGCAGATTTTCAGAGTACCATGATTTTCAAGTATGTTGTACAAAATAAAGAATGTAAAGCTTTGGTGTCAAATAGGTCTGTATTCTAATCATGGCATGAGAATTACACATTTTGTGACTTGAGGCAATTTATTTTATCTGTTTCAAACTTAGTTCACATCTGTAAAACTGGAATCACGAGAATACCTATGCTATAGGATTGTTATGTGAGATAAATGTAAGTGCAATGTTTAGCAGAGCTCTAGGTACTTGCTGAACATTAAACAGATGTTCCTGTTTTGAATGCATTAACAAAAATATATACCATGAGATAAAAATGGGCTACATTGAGGGAAAAATATATGTGTGTATTTGCACATTTATATTCAAGAGCCAGTCATGGTCTTAAGCAACACCAAGTGTGTTGTTTAAACTTATGTGTCACCTTCACTGGGCCAGAGGGTCTGATATTCTTTCTGGGTGTGTCTGTGAGGGTTCTTTCCAGTGAGATAATCTTGAATCAGTAAACTGAGGAAGGCAGATTACCGTCCTGATGTGGGGGCTCACCCAGTTCCATGGTAACACCTTTCTTGGCTTCAGCTCAAATGAGACAATCCTATGAAAAGCATACTTCACTTCAGCAAGCACATTCCATGTTTGTGTTCCCACTTGATCTGCATTCCTCACATTTTACACAGTAACCCAGTAGAACAAAAAGTCTGATAAAGAAGTAACTTCTGCAGTCACTTACTTGATGGGGATATGACCTTCCTGCCATTGGATTTGAACTGTAAAAGCTATTCATTTGGAGCCACAAGTCAGCTGACTTTGAAATGAAATTGTATCCTTTAGTTCTCTGGGTCTATAATTGGCTGAATGCAGGCTTGGGGACTTTTTTACCACCTGAATGCCAGGAACCCCTTTTCCTTAGAATAACACTCTTTCTCTCTCTAAATATCATTTTGGTTCTGTTTCTTTGGAGTATCCTGACTGCTTCACTAAGGCTTTGCAACGTTGGTCATTTATTAAATGACCTAGATACAACATAGGAAAAGAAGGATTTTCTGCATTTCCTGATACCAAGCACCTGCCTCATAATTTACAGTCCTTTGTCCTGATATTTGTTCTGATCCATACCTTAGTGTAAGAAGTATGATGTATTTATTTACATGCACTGACCAGTCATGGAGTGAATAGCCTGGGGAGTTGGGGAGAATTTATAATGTGAATGGTAGGGGGTCAGCCTATCTTTGGCTTGCAACGTGTTGACTTGGATACTTACTTGGCCTTTTATGTTATCAAACTGTCTTAGACACCTTTAAAAACAAAGCAGAGAACTTTTTTTTGAATTTTTCTTATAAATACATTTTTTTACATTATTCTTCATTTTATACTTTTTTTCATCTCAGTTGTAATCCCCGTGGATGTCCCACTACCACTTCACCCATGCAGAGAACATTTTTAAAGGCAGTAAGGTGAAAGGCCAGGTACAATTATTCCTCAGACACATTCAAACCACCCGTCGACAGGCAGTTAGCACTTACGAGGTTGGCACAGGTTCCAGGGAATCGGTGTTGTACTGAATTTGATGCTGAGAAATACAAGTTGAAACCAAACATGAAATGCCATGATAATAAATGACAACTACTTTCTTTAAAAGAAATTTTTTGAGATCTGCTTTTCTGATGACGGAAAGATAAATGCATGCTGGCTGGTGTGTTTCTTACATCAACAAATGGTCAGGGCGTTGATCTGAGCCCCAGCCTGGAAGCAAGGTATGCTCTGCCTGAACAGAGCATCTATTTTTAGAGTTTATCTCATCTATTTCTTCCTTACTTTAAAGCTACAGATAGTCATTGAGTTCCAGCTATTTACCAAACATTGTTTTAAATGTTAAGGATGTAAATGTGAGCAAGATATAATCCCCATCTTTCAAAGCAGCTTAAAAGTCACTAGAACATTTTAACAAGCATTTATTGATCACCCTTGCAGGCCAGGTTGTGTTCTAGGTGAAAGGGATACATAAACATAGATGACACTTTTGAGAAATGCTGCTTTTGAGCAATATTGACCCACCAAGGAAGAAATCACACATTTAATTTGTGCAAAATACAGGTATATACAAGCAATCCAGGGTGAAGAGTGAATGATTAAGTCTTAAGAGGGAGAAAGACTAGATTACAAATAAAATATGAAGATGAGAGAATGGGGAGATGTGTTTGCATGGGTCTAGTACCTTTTAAAATTTACATTAAAAAGAAAAGCATATTGTGTGCAGGGAAAGAAAAGCTGCTTGAATCTTATACCATAAGGAGGATGTTGGCAAGTTCCATGGATGTAGTAAGCCCACATACAAGGTCTTCTAACTCCAAAGGTGGAAAATGTTCTCCATGCTGCTTCAGCCTGGATAACCTTTTTCTTATGATTTGTCTCTTATAAGCCACTGTTACTTTGTAAATGCTTCGTCTTCAGACTGCATATAGTCTTGCTCAGAATTTAATTGCAGAGACCATGACGAATATGCCTTCTGCAGTCACCATAATGTTTTTATACCGAATGAACAGGATAGATATCTGTTGAGTGACAAAGACAGATTTTCTTCCATGACACAAACATTACAAAGCCCACCTTCTCAGCAGTGATGGCATTCACAATTAAAGCCCTCCTCCTTACCCTTCATGCTATGAAAATATCTCAGGGCTTTATTTCCCCTGGGCTAAGGCTCTATAGTCCACTGTGATGGTGTGCATGCCTACTAGAACTATAAAAGTTCTATTTAAGAAGTAATTTGCTATTCAGTTCTAAGAAAAGAACGTTTCCTTAGAACATAAAAGAAACATAGAGTACCTTCTAAATGAGATTATATAAAAGATGATTTTTGAGTACTCATTATTCTTTAGCCAAATTCAAAAATAATAAAATGTGGATGTGCATAATAGAGATAGGTATAAATTGGGGACATTCCTGCCCTAAGTGATTTTTAGGAGTTACAAGAGTTCTAGTTCTTGGAGCTTAGTTTGCTTCCAGTAAAATAGGGTATATAAAATTATGCACCAAAAGAAGACTCCTATTTCCTGGTTTCAGCTTATGTAAGATTTATAGACACTTGAAATAAATGTAAAAAGCATGTAAATATAGCTGGGAGGTGTAAGACAAGAGATAATATAAAGATCCTACTTATTTCTGCAATAGAGACTGGCTAAATATTAAATAGTAAAGGTTTAAAAGTAAACGAGCTTTGCTCTTTTGCAGGTTAGCTTTATTCATTTACTGGCTCCTAAAACTGTCAAAAAGATGCCATTCAGAAATATTTGGATACACAAAAATTGGAACATTCATTTTACTGTCAACCAGTTGATTCATATTTTTTTTAACTTAACACTTCCCATATGTACAAAGCACTATGTTAGTTGTCACAAGGATACTCAAATAGGCATCAGATGTGCCTTCAAAAAGCTTAAAATCCAGCCAAGAAGCTGAAAATATGGGACATACATATATACATGTGTAGTGAGATATGTTGGCATCATTTTCTATAAGGTATACACCCTCAGCAAGTATATACATAATCAGCACTATAGATTCATATAAGAAGGAATGTGTGTTTTTATGAATGGGATTGTCAGAAACACCCTCTACAAGACATAACATTGCAGTTGGCTCTTCAGGAGAACTAGTGAGGAAAGAATGTTCAGAGTGTTATTTGAAAAGAGGCATGAAAGTCCCACCACCCTGGAGAGGACAGTCCCTGTATGTGATTATTGGGAAAGGGACTTAGAAGTAGATCTGCAAAAACCTCGCTATGAGGACTGAGACATAGGAATTCTAACATATAAACTCCTTGGAGCAAGAAGTTATTTTTTGAAGGAAGCATTTTAGAATTTTGTAACTGGGTGGGCGGACAATGCAAGGTGATTTTCAGAGAGGAGATAAGTGTTTAAACGACAGGAACTAAATCAGAGTTGAAGTTATGAAAGTGAAAGTTTAAGATTCCAAAACGAAGCGCATGGACTATAGTCCTATAGATTACTTATTCACAAAATGCATCCCCAAGTGAGCCTCACATCTCTAATGAGTGGGATTTAATTGACAGTGGTATTATATGTGGAATATAGAGAAATCAAAAGTTCAAACAAAAACAATAAAATCGATCTTTGAAAACTGATCTTAGTTCTAGGCATCCGAGAAAGGAGGGGAATGAGTGCTGGAGAGGGGGAAGGATAAACAAGGGATGGGAGAAGAGAGCACAATGGACAGGTAAGGACTAGGGGTGCCTTGGTGGTGGGAGAGCTAGGATGAACGCACCTGAGAGGAGAAATCCTATTGTCAGAATGTTAACAAGGATATCAAACAATAATGAATGATGGTATTTCATGAACAATAATGAAAAAAAAAGCTAATAAATCAAACAAAAAAAGAATTTAAGAAATTTCTCTGTGGTCATCTTCCCATCCCTCGTGAGCCAAGGTCAAGCATTCTGAAAGTGAATCTGGATCTGAGTGGGAAAAAGCCAAAGCTTTTTGGTGAACTTCCAAAGGAAATAATAAACTTACCAAAGTGTACACATTGTATTTAATTCTCATTTTGAAAAGAACCATTTTACTGAACTCCAAAGGCTATCTTAGCTTTTCATTCATTAACCTAGGGCGTTAGTTTATAGAATAGCAATAGGAAAATGGCAAGACCGAGGATGTCTGGAACAGCAATCCAGGCCAGGGTCAACGAGAACTTCACGGAAATCTGCAAAGCAGGCGGCAAGCATCCACAACAGAACAATTCTATGGACTGCTGCATCTTTCTGTAGGCAAACTTATCTCTTTTTCTTTCTGTTCTTTCGTCTTTTCCTTTTTCGTCACTTTCTTTCTCCTATCTGCTTTATTACACCTCATTTCTCCTTCCATCCTTCCTTTTTTCCTTCGTATCTTTTTGTTAAGGAAAATGAGTGTCTCCTTAAGTTTCACTGAACAAAGGCTTGAGGATGAAGTGCCTATTTCTAGTAGGTGCCTGGTTTTTCATATCCTTTAGCAAAAAAGGTCTTTCCCGTTAGTAGCCCAAAGGTGGAGCTGTTGCAAAAGGAGAAAGTCAGACAAACCAGCATTGCCGGGAGGGGCCCCAAACACACACCAGGCAAACGCACACGCAGGGCTGTGCCGATGAGCCAGAGAGCTGCAGATCCTGGAGGCTTTGCTTCCAAAACATAAACATTTCCTTTTTTTTTTCCCAAAGAGAAATAAAAATCCTGATTACAGCAGATGCATTACTGCCAAATTGTGCAAAATAGAACAAGTATTAAGTGTCTGCTTAACCCCCTTTAATTGTTAATTCCATGCACTTTAGAAGATTTCAGTATTATCAAAATAACTGCAGGGAGAGGGGATTCAAATTCATTTAGGTTCATTAATACCACCATTTATCAGCATAACGTCTATGATAATGATTGGAGGGTCATTCTGTTTTCTCCATTTTTACACTTCTCTATAGTGTGCTGAATTGTTGTCGAGATAGTCGGGGTAGTTACATTTCAGTGGGAGAAAACCTAGACAAGAGCTCATTGCTACTATGGAAAAGGAGTTTCTGCCTCTGCCTTTGGTGACCTTTCACTATAGTTCCCATAGAAGCAACGCTGTCTTTGAGGATCCTAATGCTATAGTTTGCTCTCCTTCTTCTCAGAAACAAGCACATTTTGAAAACCCATTTGATGGAAAGAAATAGACACGGAGCCTGCTTCATTGTTCTAGGTGCTCCTAGAGATGAGGTGAATTTTTAACCTTTACCTGCATAGATTCAGCCCTTGACATTGTCTAATAATTTTGACTGTTCTGCTTGAAAAACAAAAAGCCTCCTTTGGACTGTTTCCTTCTTCTTTTGTCTCTGTCCCTAAAAGGAAAGACCTTCAGACTGATGTCTTAAAAGCATACAATTCAGCTAACTTCAAAATGCCCCATTTATTCTCCAAATATGATTTCTCCTTCATCACATTAATGTTTACTTTCAACTCTGAGTTGCTGGAATAAACAGGGACAAAGTAACCTGAGATGTTTTATGCCATAGAGACAAAAAGGTATTGATCCTTTTTGCCTCTGGAAAAAAGGTTTCTAATAATTTCCAGATATATTGTAGATTGCATTGCTATCTTTAATTAAAACATGACACAGGACAGAAACCAATTATTTACTCTTTTAAACCACAGAACCACCTTTATCTTAATGGTTTTTGACGTCCCATTTGCAAATTGGCAGATGTTTTCAGTACTGTTGTTGAGTGTTGAGTGTGTGTGTGTGTGTGTGTGTGCACATGCGTTATGCTGTTGCGCTTGAATGCACACATGCTTGTGAATTTATTCTTGATTTTGCTACTGGTGGCATTTAAATGTGGGTTTATGTTGGGTAGTTAAAAATGTATAAAAGGCTGAGTTATACCAACACCGCCTATCATGTATGCCCCCAAGATGACTGTGGAGGGAATTTCCAAAATGGCTTTATTTATGCAGTTATGGTGCTTCTGAAAAAGAACTTAGGAAGCTGTGGCTAAAGCAAAGTGGAGTAAAAAGAAATGCCTTGAAAGGGGACTGATTTCAGATACAGAAATAAAGCAACTTCACCCTACTCTAAGAATACTTGAACTGCCTCCGTCCTTTCCTTATTTCTTATTCTCTCCCAGCTGTTTCAAAAGGCACATCTCATCACAAGTCTCTGGGGTTTTTCCTCTGATCCAGACCTGGCCTATGTTCTGTTCTTTCCTTTCAGACACTGCTGGTCTCCAAGACATCTCCTAGGCAGCTTTTGCCATCTGGAGCTGTCTGCCTTCAACTCTGCCGTGCAGATTCAGGCTCCTTGAAGCTGTCATCTCGAAACATATTTATTACTTCCTCATGCTTGGGCTTCTCGGTGCCATGTTCCTTCTGCTCTTTGATTATGCAGGGCACAGGCAGTGTTATTTTACCACCAGAATTAGTGCTAAAGGGCACTGTTAGTGTTAAGAGTGTGGCCTCTGAAGGAGAGGTGGGCATCGCATGGGCTGCCCCCTGACAGCCCATGTGCTGACGTTAGCTGGTGCCCCAGGCAGAGCCACCTTCGCCTCACGCTGCTGCTACAGTCTATGCTGTGAACTATCCCTGATGTAAAATGAATCGAATGTGACTGCTTCTCCCTCTCTCTACTCTG
Source organism: Condylura cristata (assembly GCF_000260355.1). Classification (NCBI taxonomy): domain Eukaryota; kingdom Metazoa; phylum Chordata; class Mammalia; order Eulipotyphla; family Talpidae; genus Condylura; species Condylura cristata. The sequence continues at coordinate 25,761,894 of NW_004567117.1, read as the reverse complement.
ATAATGTGCCCAGCTACCTCAGGTGGTAGTGCTTTTTAGGTCATTGCCATTATTGGCTCCATCCTGTGAAAGAATGAATTCACTGACAGAACAGAGAGGAAGTTGTTTTAAGAGATCAGAGAATATGGGTATTCTGAAAGCCATTCTCAACAAAATGGCAGACTTGCTAAAGTTTACAGACTAGATTGATCTAATCCACCATGAACAAAGAAATCCATTTGCACATTTGTATTTGCAAAACTCTCCTTGGGGTCCATGCCTCATGACCCAGTTAAAGTTAATCCCATGGTACTTCCAGTTATAAAACTCACATTTCAGGGACTCATGAACCACAGATTTTAGTGTGTGTCTCCCAATGACAGGAGTCGTATTTCACAAATATTGGACAATGAAGGAAATAGATTTGACTTAAAAAAAAAAAAAAAAAAGTTAACTTAACTTGGCTCAGTATCTTCATTTACACTTTGATTATTATTGCTTCTTTGATTATCGTTGCCTCTTAACTGATGATATTAAATGAATGAGGGGGAAAGTCACTGCCAAAGGTATCCCATTGCAATTTTTGACAGCTGTTCTGTTATGAGCAGCTGTGATAATGGACAAGGAGGGAGAAAGTTCCAAAAGGATCTTAAAGTTCAGCTTTGTTTCAGGAGGTGTCATTAGTCACATGTGAGAAATACTAACATTTTCCTTTAATTCAAAAGAGCTTTCCATGCTTCTGTGATTTCCAGGCTAGTGTAGTGGTAGAAACACATCAAGGTCTGAGGTAGGGAAAGAAACTGGAGTTTTTGATGGGCTGCTCAGTGTCAGGAGCAATGATATGTGCCTTATATTTTCAGCCTGTTGAGTTACATAAAGTTCCCTCAAAACTCAGACAGGGTAGGGATTGTTATTTCGTTTTACACAGGTAGAAACTGAAGCTCAGATGACTGAGATCAATGTGATCTCATGCTTAAATCTTACTTTAATGTATTAGTTTATTAGGCAAGCTGCTTCACTGATTTATCCTTTCTGAGATTCTGGCATACTTGGGTGATTAGAGTCCCAAGAGAGCCAAGGATGAAAGTGAAGGACAAAGAGGTAAAGATAGACTTGGTACATACATTTGGTTGTGGGGATAGACAAGCCTCACAGCCCCTTCCAAGGGCCAAGCTGAGGACTACGAAGTGTGGCGAAGTCATCTCCCAGAGCTCTCTCTGAGGGCTGTCTCTGAAGTGGAATAAAGTTGTTTTGCTCAATTCATGTCAAATCCTCGCTTAGTAAAGAAAGAATTTGTACTAGATGGGGAAATAAAAGAGTAGGTGCTAATGCCCTCCTGGACATGAGCATAGAATCAGATTTCAACTATTACTAAATTTTCACTGAAGACTGAGAAGAACTAAAAGTGCCTATTGTTGACTTATTATTATTTTTTAATCGTGGGTCTCATTCTTTATGCTTTTAGAAAAGAGATGGGTCAGTGCCCTCAGAAGTAAAGGGAAGAGAAAAAAAGTGCAATGAAACACTCAGACAAATAAATAAAACATAGGGAGATATAAATGGTGCTTTCTGAGCAATGGGAAACCCAAACGACCTTTGTTGTCTTGAGATCTATAAGTCTGCATATCACAGCTGCACTATTGCTTTGTTCATACCGTTGAGGGAGAGAAGAAGCCCCTAACCATCAGCACCCATTGGGTAAGTCCTGAGGGGAGCACTGTTGTTAAAGAGACAACGCTTTAAAAGAGACACATACACACAACTTCATTTTACCAGAATACAGGGTGTTAAGATAGTTACTGTATTGTCTGAGCAACATTTAGGGCCTCAAAGCTACTACTTTAGAGAAATAAATACATACTCAAATACATTTTTTTTTTCCAAGCTGATTATTGTTTGGAGACCTGGGTCAGGGAAGTTTAAAATGGTTGAAGGGAGATGGATGGGTTTAATGAGGTGCATGACTTTTATGAAAATTCTGCATTTAAGAATATTAAACTGATCATCACATACATGATGTGACTAGACCAGTGTTAAGAAGAACACTACATATGTGTCTACTGATTGCATTAATTTTAAGAATGCTATTCTAGAACATTCCTACCTGTCTTGAGCCCTGTCATTGTTCTGAGGTTCCCTCTCAGTTCATTAGATTACACAAACTTTATACTTGCCTGGAAGAGCTTTTTCCACCTCCCTGCACATCTTTATGATCACTTGAATTCTTTATCTTGTAAATTGCTTATCTCTGTTTCATTAAAGTCTTTTCCTGAGGCTTTATCTTGTTTTTACTTTTTGGTGGGATATATTCCCTTTGCTCAATTCTCTGTACGTGGCTCAATGACTTGAGAGTGGCCTTCTATAAGTATTGAGTCTTCTTCAACATTGCCTTGTGTGTGTGTTTTTTTTTTTCCCTCATCTTTTGATTTCCTTTGAAATTTTATGGTTTTCTTGGCAGCCTTGTTAGTTCTTGATCGATCCCTGTTGTTGGGGAGCTGAGATCTGTCAGTATTCCAGGGGGAGAGATCTGCTTTAGTACCTCCTTTAAGGCCAACTGAAGGCCAGACCCTTTGGCATCAGCTTTTAAAGTGTGCCAATGTGGGTGGTTCTCGAGGGCCACAGGGATAAATGAGGTTGGCCTGTTACTCCAGTGATAAAGAGGGTGTTCTTTGGGAATCACTGCCAGAAGTAGGGTTACTCACAAGTGTGTACCCTCATTTCTTTGAGTTGTAGGGAGATCAGTGTCACAAAAATAGTGTCTTCCAGTTATGTTCCCTGAGCATGTCATGTCAGTGATGCCTCAGTGGGCTGGTGTGAAGGGGATGGTGAGGCCGATTCTTTTGGTAGGCCAGGAAGCGAGAATTAGCAATGTGGCACACAAATCAGAAGTAGTTTTGTGGTGTGGTGAACCTCACTGCCTTCAGCAAGCTTGACTAGGGTGCAGCCAGTCTATCAGCTCTAGAAGAATAGAGTTGTACTAAAATGGTACCTGTGAACTACACCCCTCGCTCCCTTAGTAAAATGAAGCGAAGCATTAAAATCACATCTATCGATGCCTCCACCCCTGGAGATAGTTCCAACAGACACTTGTCAACCTGACTGATATTTTAATTTTACTAATGAGCGTCCATTATGTACCAAATAGGTGCTTTTTAAATTGCTTTTTTCTGGGTCCTTGGGTGAGTAAATCTCTGTATCTAATTATGTAAAATCAAGACTTTCCACCCCTCATCATTTCTTGTATTTCCTGATCATCTTGTTGATTGTCAAAGCTCTCATAGTTATAAGTACCAAGATTTGGGGTGCCCAATGTGGTGTAAGATTGCCTAACTCCTCAGGGAAAACCTGTTTTTCCGAGATTCCTTCTCATGGGGCCACCAGGTCAGGGTTCAGGTTTCTTGATGACTGCTTTTCTACCTCTCCCTCATTTTATTGTGGTCCTTTTTTCCTTTGTGGAGAAGCTTGATCTAAGATGTTTCTCAGAATTATTCCATATGGAGCTGTGTATGTGTGTATTCTTGAGGAGAAGTCCAGGATCTTTCTATCCCACCATTTAGAATACAGCCACCTCAATTCTTAGAGCCTCATCTGTCTCTGCTATCCATTTGAACCTTAACATGACTTAGTCCTTAAGTAGACTTAGTTCTGAGCTTTCAAGGAAATACTGAATAACTCAGTGACTGAGACAGGGTCTCAAATTTTCCTTCAGTAAATTCCTGCTCCAACAAGTCCTTGGCACCAAGCTTCACTCACCACTTACTCATTTGTGTATCTACTACATCATCAAGTGCCTGTTCGCATTACTTACTGAAAGTAGAGTAAGTGCCTGCTTTCACCTAGTTGAGTTATTTAAAGCAATATAATAAATATGAAAAGAAAACGAATTTACAGAATGAAGCTAAGTGTCCTTCAATCAGGATAGAAGGAAGAGAAACTTTGTGAAGGAACATTGTTCCCGGGCATGACAGATATCAGCAGATTCCTCCAAACTCTGCAGGAAGTTCTTTGTTGAATGTGTAATTGCAAGGGTGTCTGTTTGTAAATGCATGCTATTGATTTGAGAAACCCCAGGACTCTGTTTATCAGAAAAACCCTTTTTATTTACTGGTCATCCCACTATTTTTATTGGGTTTCAGAAACAAAGTCTTCAAATATTACATTTCGTTTCCTTTGTGGATGTCCTAGATCAGAGCTAGCTTAGTCAGAGTTCAAAGTCCACTTTTGCTGATTTTGATCAAAAGAAGAAATAGATGAAAAAAGAGTTACACTACACATTTTGAATCATTTCACTCAGTTTAGAATTATTTGTGTTGAGAATAAGGTAGTGGAAGCAGGTGGAATGTCAAACTGAGGTGCAAGGAGTTTGCAGTGAGTGAGGGACTCTTGCTAAAAAGGGACATGGTTGGTAGGTGGACATGGCCCTGTCCCTGCTGCTGCCTCTTGGGTCAGAGTGGGTGCGGAAGTGGCCACAGGACATGTGCAGTGAGCTGTGTAGCCACAGCCTGCAGGCCCCTTGCTGGATGTCTGGGTCTGACCTTAGGGTTGATATCTGGGTGTCACTGCTACCGCCGTGTTGAGGCCTCCTGCGAAAGTTTCTGTCCTGGGCAGTGATGTTATTAATGCCTAAGGTTTAGAGACACTATCTAGAGAAAATTCCATTCACCTACTCTTGCTCTAGGAAATTATGTTTATTCTTTGAAAAATGTATGGTTTATGTGCATATTCTTTGCTTTTCTATCCCTTGGGTGCCACATACTTGACACAAGTCTTTTTTTCCTTCCTTTTTGGCAATTAGAGTGCAAAGGTGCCCAGGAGGACTGAGGGTTTGGCAGAATGTAGTCATGAACACAGGGTGCTTACTGCTGGCAGACAGAGCCACAACTTATTTTGAAAACATTCATTTGGGCTAAAAATGATAAATCTGTATTTATCTTCTTAAAATGCTCCCAATGGAGAAGAAAAAGGAAAAGAGAGCCTGGATTTGGAAAGCGTAGAGACCAGAGAAAAGAAGAAGGCAAAATCTGCTTTCCCCAATAATTTATCTTCTTTGATACTTCCCAGTGGGCATTGGGTACATTTCCAGTCTGTATTTTGAAAGATAAAATGAATATTTCATTTAACCAGCTGTATTCCAGAATATGTAACTATCCAAAGCTTCACTATGAAGAGCCAGAAAAGACTTCTTTTCCTAATCATATGTGAGCCAGAAGAAAATGCTTTCGAAATAAATTGTAGATGCAACTCCTAGGTCTCATAGTGGCTGGGCTTTCTGATAACTCTGAAATACTGCCCCAGAATTCCTTCTAGTTAAGCTAGTGATGTTTTCTATTCTACACATATTATGTAGGCTTATTTCCCCCAATATTTAGATATTTTGTAAGCACAAAGTAATAGGACATTTTGATAGATAAATTCCAATTCATGCAAGAATTTTGGATGTTGATAATAAGAAAAACAGCAGCTCAATTTCCCCCAAAATGGATTATTCAGTGTTGAGAATTAGAATGATTTTAATAAAATCATAACATACTCATAAATAGGTGTTTTATATACATTAAATAAAATACTATGAAAAATTTTAATTTTCTTTGTTTCTTATGGGTATGTTTTCTTACACGTGCTTATACAACTTTGTACATACATATCAACTGGCTATCTTATGTAAAATGTATATTCTGATTTAGAGGCCTAGGTGAGGCTTGAATTTCTGCATGTCCAGCATGCTCTTAGGAGAAGCCAGAGCTGTTACTACGTAGACTACACTTGTAGCAAGACTCTCTACTCCACCATTTGACTATTGTTTGGCAAATAGTAGACACTCAGTAAACATTTATTGATAAGGGAGTGAGTAGATAGATGAATGGATCGCATGTACACTCCTATTTTTGTGTTCTTTTTGAGTTAAATGCCCAATGTAGTTAATACAAACAAAATGGTGTTTATGCTTGACCATCAAGCATTAAAATATATAGCTTTTCAAGAAAAAATAAATAGCCTTTTGATATAGGGAACAGAGAATCATAGCATATAAAGCTATCACTTTTTTTTCAACACATTAGGAAAAAAGAAAAGAGGATGTCCAAAATACCACATGACATAGTAGAGAATAAGTGTTGCATGAGGAGGGTGGGGACCTGGGGTTAAGCCTTATTTCCTCATACGTCTGCTGTGTGGACTTGGGAAATTGGGGATTTCCCCCACCTCTCAAAAAATGGGGAAATTCTTACCTCTATAAAATAAAAGGAGTGAGAAGAATTTTTTTATAAATCTTAGGTTTCTTTTTTCTTCCTTTAACCTAGCCCAAAGTAACGTTATAAAACTGTCACAGCAAGTTGGTAATGCCAGTCTTTTAGTTGCCCACCCTCTGCTACAGAAATAAAAATCAGATTTGTGGAAACATGCTCCTCTAGATTTCAGAATCAGATGAAGGCAGGTGTTGAAGACACTTAAGAATATGTATTTTTTTTTCTGCATTACTTATTTTTGCAAGTTTTAGCATAAGAAATGGCTGCTAGTTTTACATAAGATGAGAGTATGAGAAAGTTCCTCCACCTTCCCTTTTCAGAAAATGTTTTCCCAGATGAAAGCAAAACCTTGACTTGAAAATGTCAGATCTAGTCTCACTTTTTCTTCTCCACCTTTTAATTTTTTTTTATTTGCGTAGAACTCGAACATGTTTTTGACTTTATAGTACTGATAATAAGAAATTCTAATGCACAAATGCAGTGATTGAAAAGTCCCTTTCTTTTCATTATTATTGTTATTGGAATTAGGAGAAAAGGAAGAAGAGATAGGAAGCAGTATATAATATGGTGTTTAGTTTATATTTTTCATTTAATTCGCTCAGCAATACTGAACTGAGTACTGAGAAATTTGTTTTACAGATTATGGAGTTGGGCTTAAAGAAGTTAAATGTCTTTTCCAAGGTTTTAGCTTGTAAATCAAATTGAGGATTTGGCTCAAGTTTTCATTCATTTGGAAAATGCATCAAGTCAAAGTGTGGCCTGTTTGGTATTCTCTACACCAAATGATGGTGTGTGTTGAAGAATCTTCATGTGAACTACCGAGCAACCATTTTGGTTCAGTGGGTGAATGTTCTTGAGGAAACTCTGTCCAGAGAAAGGTAATGAAAGCTCCTTGAACTGTGGGCTGTTGGAGCCAGAGGCTCTTATTTTCCCCAAAGTTTGTCACTACTGAACATTAACAATAAAGAGAATCATGATAATATCCAGAACACATCAATTAGCTTACTTCACCTCATGGATTTATACAAAAAGTAATATAGTTACTTTGAATATTTAGTCAATCCCTCAGGTTCAGGACTTGATTTTTTTCATCATTTTCCATGAAGGCAAAGGGGTGTTTCCAATAAAGTCGGTGTTCAAAAAAATGGAGGTAGTGAGAAATCCATAAATGAAAGACAAACGTTATTTTTCTTTCATTTTTACCCTTTCATACTCAATGTGTGTGAATCAGATTTTGACAATAGAGTCTCTTTCTAAAGGATAAACAGACATGGTTTCCCTGAAAACACAAAGAAAAAGTGCCATATCTTTTCTTCTTTTCTTTCTTTTTTTCTTTTCTTTTCTTTTCTTTCTTTCTTTTTTTTGATTAAAGCCAGACCTGGTCCATGGTTATGGTATCTACAGAACTTCTGAATTTCAAATAAGTTATGGCCCGTGCCATATAATTTTTTTGTCTTTGAGTCCATCCTTTATATTTTTCTCATGCATTGGGTCTGAATGATGTCTGCTCTGTAAGTTTATAAATTATGTGAAGTCAAACATGGTCACTGCTTCTCCTCCACTTTCTCCTCCTTTTCTTTTCCTCCACATTCCCTCATTCTTGTGGAAATAAATCGAGACCATAAATAAATAAATGAGAAAAGCAAAGGCTATTTATTTTGAGCTTCTTGTAGCAAGGGAGTCTGCCATCATGACTGGGACTTGGTCAGGAACTTCAAAGCAGACAGAGCAGAGGGAACATTTTATAGTAGGAAAAAGGGAAGGCTTAGGGAATGTCCTGCTTGGAGGATGTTGCATGGGGATAACTAAAAACACTGTATCTGTGTGCTGTGTTAATGATACACATTTGACTTTCTCTAATTGGCCCTAAATTGGAAACAGTCAATTGGAGAAGCTGTCAGTTATTAATCAATTTCTGGCCATTATGACGAATTATCACAGAAGTTATTGTTTAGCTTCCTGGGTTGTCATTGGAGAGAGCAATCTGGGCTATCACTGTGAGTCAAACTTTTGGTAGATTTGCTTCTTGATTGTTTATTTTAGATAAGGGGATTTTTTCCTGTGCATGTTGCTGCAGGTATAGAACAATCTTCTGTTTGTACATAGGGCCCAGTTGTCTGTTTCTACATTCCGTTTCTGCTTACCCATTACCTGCTCCAGTCTCACCAATTGACTCTCCAGAAGATAGATCAATTTTTAATTGGGTTTTCTTATAATCCTCTTGCAGTTTATTCTTTAAAGTACTTTGATCTTACCTCTGCCTCAATCCGGAAGCCAGGATAGCATAGACATTGCATTCTCCCAACCATACTTATTAAGCTTTGATTTTAAGCAATCAAATTAGAGTCATTTTGGGGGTATTGTTATCTTTATAATATCAATATTGGGGGAAAGTTACCTTTATTTCCCTCAAGATGGTAGCTGGCGTGCTGATGCAAGTCTCGAACTAGAGCAACAAATTTGTCCTCCTGGGGGGAATCCAGTGATAAGGTGAGGTAGGCACGCAAAAGCCAGTGTGGAGGAAGAACTGAGCCAGGGAGAATCAATCCAGCCTTAAAGGCTGAACAAACTTCAGGACTTGCACTTATACTAGACCAGCTGAATTGCTTTCTGATATATGTCCCTACAGTTCTTTTAATTATTTTATTCTGATGGTTTTCCAAATCATCTTGGAAAAGATGGATGCCCAGAAAGAAAATATGTTGTAAACAACCCACCTTCTAAAATACCTCTAAAGAAATCTGGTCACCTGAGGATTCTCCTTGGGTCTTGTAATCCATCTTCCATTGTGTTCTGCTTTCCATTAAAATACCCATTTAAAATGCTGATCAATTGCTCAGGTGTGAGGAGTTTTGTGCCAAATTATAATGAATTTCACTTTCCTTGATCCCCTGTAGAGGACAGGCATCTCCTCTTTTACTGTTGGCATCTACAGACCATCAGCTTGGACACAGTCTGTCTCAAGATCCAATCTTGAACCCAAGCCAACGGAAAAACCTCCCTTGTACCCAAGTAATTCATTATCAGTGCTAATAAAATTGTGACTGGAAACAGAGCTTCAGACACAGAGTGTGGCTTCTGAAGCAGTCCTCTTCCTAGATTTGTTTGGTCATCGTTAACAGAAGTCTTTAGATACAGGCAACAGGGAGACACTAAAAATATAGAGGGAATAGAAAAACTAAGAAAACGGCACGGCATGCATTTCCAGACATGTATGTCATTTAGGCTGGCCCTGCTCAGAGCAGGTGAACGCTTTTCATAAGCACTGATGTCAGATGAAATGTGAATCAGAAGTAGTATGTGGAGGCCAGAGGTATTGATTGATCTGTGGTGACACAACATTCTGGTGGCCAGTTCAGCCCCTCAGGGCTTGTCATAGCACAGCGCTGAATCTGGTATGCCTAGCAGTGTTCTTCTTCTGTTTCTCTTTCCCCACTTAAGATGTTTTCAGACAATCCACATGCAACATAAAGCATAAAAGAAAAACAAGGGCCCTCACTGGTGGCACAACAGGTTAAAACACAGCACTATGAAGATAGCTGCCGCTGTCTCAGCACCAGTTCGATGCCCGGTCAGTGAGGTGACCCACCTGGCACAGCAGACCTCTCCTGTCTCACCCACTGCTCCCATCAGCAGTCTGCCTGTTCTATTCCCCACTCTGTCTCTGGCGAATCCTGTCACTTCCTTGAACCTCTGGTCTGTACCCCAATTCTGTATGCATAAATAAATCTTTAAAAGAAAAACACATTTTAGCTTTACTTGGCATGTGATGTGCCCCGTCTTTATAAGCCTCTCCACTTATTTTACAACCAGACACGAGGTCTGTGGGGGAGGGGGGAACTTAGAAACTTCTTCATGCTATCAACCTATTGCTTGGTATGCATTTTTTTGCTTGTTGGTTGTGGTGGCCAGACAGAAAGATGGCCCCAACAGCCTTTGCCTCCTCAGTACTTGCACGCTGTGCGGTGTCTTCCCCATTCTGAATGGGCGAAGGGGATGATAGCTGCTGGTAGCCCACTTTTGGATAGAGCACAGACTAATAGGTCAGAAAGGTAGGCTGAAGTCACTAGAATACGATGATAATGAGGCAGAAGGGAGATGTTTTTACTAAGCCCAGATTAAACGGAAATTTCTAACCCCTTCTGATGTTTCTAGGACCAGCAAAATCCTAGACAACTGGGCAATGGATACAAAATTAATTACATTCCAAGGTCTTTAATATTAGCTTATGAAATGGCATAAAAAATGAAAGATTAGGAAGAATGCCTCTGTGTGAAGTCAGTTGTATATGCATACTGTCTATTCACACAATAGACTGAATTAAACGGATTGAACTTCTTCAGGTAGCTCTTCAGAAGAAAGGAATGTGTCTTCATTATTTCATGGCAGTTGGACTGAAAAAGATGATATATCCACAAAGCATGATCCCATGGCTCAAATTATCTGCTGTGATTGATGAAATTATGAAGAAATGGGGTGTTGTTCATACTATAATAGAAAGATTGTTTTTTGTAGTTGAGGAAAGATACTTTAACCAGGTATTGATTCAGGTGCTTGCTTTGCCAATTGTTAAATGTGCCTTTTGGTATACCCATAAATCTATCTGAGAGTCAGCTTTTACAGAAGTAAAAGGGGACTCTTTCAAGAAATGCTCTGAGAATTCTTGATAGTTCTAACACTCTGGAATTCGTCTCCATGGTGTCTGGGTCAGTCATAGAACCTCTGTGTACAATTACAGCCTCTGCCACCTTTGCCATTAGATCTTTAGCATACTGGGTCTAATAGACTGGAAACAGGCTGGTGCAAGGACGGTTCCAGTATGATCAAAAGAACAGAAAATAGAATATTTTTGCCTTATGTCAATAGTACAAGTATGTGTCAAGAGTTCCTGCGCTACTAAGGATAGTCTGAAATTTTAAGTGACTTGCACTTAAAAGCATGCATGGCTGTTTCATCCAAGTAAGTGAAATGGATCCAAAGATGAAAGCTCCATTTTTTAATACTGTCACAAATCCAAATTAAGGAGAGGTGTCTGCAAAACTTTTGATTATAGATCATAAAATCTCCAACTTCTATCAGACACTGTAAAATTGCTCAATGACAAATGAAATGTCTACGCACCAAATATATCTTTTAAACACCTTGGAGTTCAGGTACGTTTATCTCTGAGATACAATAGTACTTCTGCAGGTCACAGATACAAGGTCAGAAATACTGGTTCTGCTGGCTTGGAATGTATCACTTAATGGCCCATTATTTGAGGACATAGAGCAGAGGTTTCAAGCAAATACACAGACTATGTTTCATGTGGAAACTTCAGAAGCCAATAGACCAGCCATATTTAGAAATAATGATAGGCCAGGCCCAGCAGGCACATGTTTGGCTCAAAAACCACAGGGACCCACTGGGATTCAGCTTTGTAACAATAGCTTGCATCTGTGTAGTGTTTTGTAGTGTTTCAAAGACCTTCCACATACCGTATCTCATTTGATCTTCACAGCAACATTGTGAAGTTGGCAGAGCAGGGATTATTATCCTCATTTTATAGAACAGGAAAGTAATCTCAGGGAGGTTAAGTGACTCGGCCAAGGTCACCCAGATGGCATGAAACAGAGTCACAGGATTTGAATATATACCTTCTGACTTCAAGTTCAATATTTGTTCTATTACAATAAGCAAACAGAAGCAGATAATGTCTATTCAGCTATATTGTTGGCCATTTCTTACCATAAATGTCTACACTATGGAGTCAGGCAGGAAAACGGAGCAGCATTTAACAAAATTGTGTGTCTCTTCTCTTGTCATTTCCAAATACTTAGATATTTGGAATGACCAGGTATATTTAAGGAATGATTGCAACAAAACACCTCTCACCTGGGTGGTCTGTCTGATAGGTTTCCTCAAAAGCGGATCTACACACACAGAAAGAAGAGGAAGTAGAGTCCAATGGCATCCGAGACATTGGAATGACCACAAAAGAAAAAAGGAAGCTAATAGTAAATAAAACCAAAATACTAGTAACATACTTCTTGATGCTATACTCTAGAGTAATGAACACTGGCCTCATTCTCCACTCCATTTTATAGTCATTTCTGATCTACTGATGATTTGAGGTAATTTTTCTCGCTCTTGACTATCAAGAAGCCCCAAGGTCTTCTCTCTGGATAAATGAGTTAAATTTTACCCCCTCCTTTCTCTCCCTTGAGTTGACCAGTCCTGTCTCATATCCTGAAACATTTTGCCTTCTACTAAAGAAATGAGCTGACACATTCTTCAAGTGATACTGAGGCACAGTCTGCTGGATCATGTGCTTGCATCCTATGAAGAAAAACCAAGTCTGAAACTGCTGACAGATGATAATCATGGATGCCAACCTACCAAAGTAGGGTTTGTTTCAATCCTGGTGTGCTCCTTCAAAGGATCCCCTGCTGAGCTCCATCAGGGGAGCTTAGTCCTTCTTTACTCAACATTTGAAGTAGTGCCAATAATTAACAAAAGAGGCAGGAGAGACAGAATCTACTTGATATCCTTGTTCAATCAAATATCTTTAAAAAAAAAGATTTATTTATTTGTGTATTTATTTGTGCATACAAACTGGTACAGGCCAGAGATGCAGGGCGGTGAGAGGATTCACCAAAGACAGAGTGGGGAGCAGAACAGGCAGATCGAGGAAGAACACTGCTGAGGGGAGCAGTGGGCGGGTCAGGAGAGGTCTGCCACTCGCCATGTGGTCACCTCCAGGGCAGGGGGGGGGGTCCGAACTCATGCGGAAGTGGCTTTAGCTTCTCAGTGCTGTGCTTTAACCCATTGCGCCACCAGGGAGTGCCCACAACCGAATATCTTATGGATGGCACAGATAGGGTTTTGCATAACCCTTTTCTCATGAAAAAGCAGCCATATGTCTCACCTGGAAGGTAATAGCTATGTGTACTCTTCTTTTCTTAGCTTCTTTCTAGTCCATGTGAGACCAGTATATTCTGAAACACTAAGAGAATACCCTTGTGTAAATGAAAGTGAGAGTTCCAAATTTGCATATAAAAACTAACAATTTCTGACATAAATAAACATTTTTATACTCTTTTTGGTGCTGCAATGCTAATTTGCGTGACTAAAATCAGAATGCTAAGCAGGAGAGCAAGAGGGATAAAAAAAACTTTATATATCATTGCCTCTAGTCTTAATGGCTCCCATGTTCTCTGAATTTCTCAGAGAGTGAAAGAAAAAAAATCTTCCTTTAAATTGCACTTGTTGAAAACTAAAGGGATGTCCTACATATGAATGTTAATTTCTTGCCTTTTCTTATGGAAGGCACTCCTCTGACTTTGCACCATGAACCTGTGGTTCTCTGAGGAGTTCCAGAGTGTACGGGAGTTTGGTTGAAATGATCAGTGAAGGATTCCTAATTTCGCCATACATCCAGGATTGCAATTCATGCATGCATTCTCAGAGGGTGCTGGAATAAAATTAGGTCTCCTTTTAGGAAAGAGATAAGCCTGTTCTCCTGCCAGGACTGCTTGCTTTACATCTCTAAAGGGACTTTGCTAGCAAGAGCCTTCCTTGGTTGAGGTGCTTTGTTTTAAGACAAGAGTTGGCACCTAGGGAGCAGGGGAAAAAATACAGGAGGAAACTCATTTAATGAAAAGGTGAATAAATTAAGTTTGAAAAGCACCCTATAAGAATTTTGCATTCTCTTGTGATGATGATTGGCGGACAGCAGTGGGAAGAAAGAACATTGCTGGATGTGTAAGTCTGTGCACTGAGACCAAGATTTCCATCTAAGCTGGAAACAAGCGAGAGAGGGCAGTGTTGGCACATAGAACGCAAATCCTGGAGGCTTACAGGCTGAGCTAGGAGACCATATTTTTTTTTGTTGTTGTTCAAAATTTATGAATTCTCATTGTTGTTTGTCTCACCCTCAAAAGTATACTCCCCCTTCCACATTTCTCTTGGAAGTTTTGCCTGACCCCCGTCAAATAAGAAACCGTAAAGTAACATCTAACTGGAACCCTTGCAAAGATTTAACTGTGATGACGGAGTCGAGGATGGAAAACAAACCAAACCTGGGGAAAGGAAAGAAAAACATGATAGATTACTTGTAACTAAATGGAATCACTTCAATCAAAAGCATTTTTTTTAAATGAATGAACTTGCTTCTTTGCTTGATTCTAGCTTTAGCAAGAAGATCAAAGAGATTGATGACCTGTGTCTCTGCTAGCCTGATGCCAGAAATGAACATGTTCTCATTAATAGTCATTTTCTCGTCAAAAGAAGGCTTTTATGCAGACAATGTGCATTGCTTTCATAGCTTGCTTGTTGGCAAAATTTTATTAGAAGTTGGATGGCTTGTCTTGGGAATGATATGTTATATGTGTGTTTGTGTGTCTGTTGGAGACATTATTTAGTTGATTTTATATTTCAAATGCTCCAAACTTAGGTGCCCTGTACGTATTTCAGCGTTCAGAATCCTGCCTACTTTGTTGGGGTGCAAGATTCACAGAGTGAGAGACACAACAAAAGCAAATCTCTAGTCATGAGGCTGTTTTAAGTCTGATAATGTGCGGAGTTGAAATTTCCAGAGTCTAAATTTTGCCCATTTTTGTATGGCTTGCTTTACACTGAGACTCCACAGGGTGACTCTTGTGGAGACTTCAACAATTAGTTGTTGAATTTGAGCAACAAATTAAAAAAGCTGAAGAATGAAAACATAACATAAATAAATACAAGTCTTTCTTTCCCTCTCAGGAACAGGATGCTTTTTTCCTCTTCACTGAGTGGTTTCTGTTGTTTGTTGAGTATCCAGGCCTCAGTCTGTGTCTGAGTATATATTTAGACACACAGAGAAATGATCAAGTAGGGGTGACTGAAAAGTTCAATTAAACAAGCAGTATGAATTTTTGTCTCAGAATTAACCAGCATACCAACTGTATGGAAAGGTAGTGATATATATTTGGGAAATCTGAGACTTGTAATTAAAATTAAAATGTTGCCATTGCATCATATCATACGTGGGCTTCGAGGGACAGGCTGGCTCTGCCCTGTCTCTGCACCAGGGGTAACCTGTTTCTAGCAGTTTTTAACTTTCCATTTCTGGACAGAGCATTCTCCCCAAATGCCTGCTTTCCTTCTCAAAATATTCTGTTTCTTGGCTTTTATAATACACGTTCCTAATTTTCTTTCCACTTTTCTGACCACTTTTGCTCAGTCTCCTTCTAGTCCTCTTTCTTTCCCAGCATGTGAATATTAAAATACCAGCAGTATTCATTCTGGGCATTTCTGTTCTGGAATTTGTCCCTAGGTGATCTCATCCATTGCCTGGCAATGGTATGGCACTGGCAGGGTTCAGGATACATTACCCAATGACATGGCACCTATTTACTGGATATTTTAAACTGAAGGAATTTGAGAAAGAACAGGTGCAAGGAGAATTCTCTAATAAACCCACTTTTCCCAAAGTGGGACAAAGACCCTCATGTGAGAGGTGTCCTCTCCTTACTCAGAGGAAAGAAACATCCTCATTTTGTGACACAAAGGTAACTGAGAGGAATTAGGTCAACAAACCTGCTCATTTCCTTCCAGTTTATATTCTTAGCTTATACCCATTGATTTTACTATGTTTCCCCACTCTTCATCAAACCTAGTGTAGACACATTGAGGTTTAACCATTTCAGTGTGTGTGTCTTCGTTTCCTTGTGAAGCTTCTATATTGCATGTAACTTATACTCAATATTTTAAAGTCCAATTGACAGAGCCCCAGCTAGAGGAAAAAGGATTTTCCTCTTCTACAGCAGCTCTGTGTTATGGGTGTCTGAGTTCCAATCACTCCCAACATTTCCTTCAGGTCCTGAATTTTAAAGTGACTATTTACCTGATGACCCCATTAGTATGATTCATAGACATTTCAGATTTTTTTCAGATTTGGGACCAAATAGTGGTCTGAATTTCCCTGTTTCCCCTAAATCTTCCCCAGCCAGGCTTCCCCATTCAGGTGTGTGCTAAGTTTGCTTCTTCTCTCTAGCTCAGTACACAGCCCTATCCACCTGCATGGTCAGGTGTGTATATGCATATGTACATTTCAAATGTTTCTCCCCATCTCCACTGCTCTGAACATTTCTAGGACAGTACCATCACTCTCCTCCAGAGTATTATAAGTGTCTTAACTGTTCTCACTGTTTATAGTCTTAGCCTCTTAAATTCTTTCTGTCACAGAGTAATTTTTTTTTAAATAGTTGCCTAATCATTTTGCAGCCTTACTTCCACTATTTCAGCATTTTACCTTTCCTTCTGAATTGTTTTTCTTATGTATTCTGTCTTCCTTTGAGTCCCTCTCCTGACTCTCTGCCCTTATCTTCCCCTCTGCTATAACTGCTCAGACTTCCTTTGAAGATACTTGCTAAATTATGTTCTAAATTCAGTTTCCACACATACTATTCCCTTTGCGCTGCCTTAGAAGAGCTACTTGTTAGTCTCCATGTATAAATTTCATATCAGCTCTTCCCCAAGATGTCCCGACCACCCATCACTACCCCCCCATTTTCCGCTATCACTGTACCCTATTTTGCTTTCCCAGCATAATAGAGAGCAGAGAACATGCGTGTTTTATTCACTAAGTTTTCACTCAGAGCCTAACACTGCCTGTTACATATTATTCATTCAATAAATATGTATTAAAGGAGAAATGTTAAAAAGAAGGAAGGCATGGATAAACCCTTCATAATGTGAACAGGTACTTTTGAAGACAGACTTGAAAAGGATAAATTTCCTTAATAAATGAGACAAGGCTCTCTTCCAGGCATGCACCTAGCCTTATTTATAGAACAAAGTAGCTTTTTTGGTTTGTAGGTAGTTTAACATATAAACTATTCTCTTTGTCAGACCAAGAATAATCAGCTTGTGATATGAAGACAGTGGACATTTTTTGAAGATACTTTTCTACTTGAAAACATTTACTATGTTGGAGCAAATATTTAGTTAATTCTGAAATGAAGATATTAATTCAAAGTTGCCCATCTAATGTGACGGGAACCATCACTTAAAATAGAACTGATTTTGCCAGGTTCCTGTTTGGGGGGAGAGGGTTATTGTGCCCCATTCTTAGGCTGTGCCTGAAGTGCAGTAACTGTTTCTCACTGGGATGGTGTCTTATTCATCCACATAGTCCAAACATATAAATGCCCCACTGGGCTAATTGAGAAATTAAAAGAATAGGATAAATCTAAAAAATAGAAAAGAGAAAGTAACAAGAAATTCAAACTAGACTTGATCCAAATGCTGAAGCTATAAGTAGGTAAGAAATTTCAAAATGAAAGCAAGTTGGAAGATGGTCTACTCTGAGGTCTGCATGATACCAGTCTCACCACCCCTGTTTCTGTCCTTTTCAGGGTGATAGTGGAATTAACCATGGCCATCTATAAAACTTGGCCTTTTGATTTTGCTCTAAGGGGAAAGTAGAGTTTACATTAGGAATATGCTAAGTAAAACTTCCCTTGGAAGAGAACATAGAACAAAAGAAATACAAAGCTGAAGTTTCTAATCAAGTCAAATAACAATAACAATATATTTATTGTTTTATATATATATGTATATATGTATGTATTAACACACTCACACACATTAAATAGCTAATGCATTGAGTGAACTTTTCACAGTTAAAGTAACATTGGCCCATGGGGGCCTCCCTGGTGACACAGGAGGCTAAGTGACAGCACTATGAAACTATCTGCAGCCACTGTAACATACGTTCAATCTCTGACCAGGGAGGTGACCCACATGGCGCAGCAGACCTCTTCTGTCTCACCCACTGCTCCCCTCAGCAGTTTATTTCAGTTGATCCGCCTCTTCTGCTCCCCACCCTATCTCTGGTGAATTCTCTCACCTCCTGCCCCTCTGGCCTACAACCCAGTTATTGTATGCATAACCATATAAATCTTTTAAACAAATAACTTTTTCCTTATGAAGTCATTATGGTATGCTACAATAAACAGATACAAGGACATCTTTCATTCTGAAGAAATAGGACCAATCTGTGAATAGTAGAATGTATAAATACCAAACACATTGAAAATCGAAGTATTAGAATGTGATTAATTGATGAGCTTTAATTGCAATCTTGGCCAGACCTTACTCCCTGGAAGAAAGTGGGTAACAATATATAGTGTCAAGAATGTGGGACAGAGTGAAAGCAGTGGGTGGTCTGTTCACATGGAATATTTTAAATCCTCAAATAAAATGACTAAGAGAAAGGGTCTGCCTGCCTTCTTCCACATTCAATGAGCAAGCCATTGGGTTACATTCCAGAAACAGCTGTCCCTGGTTGGAATGCTCGGAGCTTTCAGCCTTATTTCGGCTGCATCTTTTCCACTCATCACTTTCTCTCCCTCAGGTAGCATGCCACACTGCTGCTGTCATTCTCTTTCCTCTCACCTTTAGCATCCCTCCCTTCTCACTGCATCTTGTCTTGTCCTCATATCCTACCTTCCCTGTGGCCTAGAGGGTAGTTCCTATCCTTTCATCAACACTTTTCTGGCCATTTCATGTAGAGTGAAATCTTTCTCTTTTGAATTCCTACCAAATAATCACACATACAGTGCCATTGACATTTAATCACATGCTGACTTGCGGCATCTATTATTGCTATCTTGAGCTCACATTTGTATGTTGAACTATTATTTTCATTAACTTCACAAATATATGTTTAGGTATTAACACTGGATGGAAAGTGTCTCTGCCAAGTCTGATGATTGGTATTTACTTAGTAATTCTCACAACATTCAGCCTGATGTTTTGCAAGCACCTATTTACACTGGCTAGTTTCCTTTTTCTTTCTTTCTTTTCTTTTCTTTCTTTTTATTTTTAGCTTCCTGGACATGCTAAATTTCCTGTACATAAAATCCAAAGGGTAGATTTTGCTTTAAATTCTCAAAACTCTTTGCTTCAGGTAGAGGCACATCTGATTTTTTTTTTTTTCATTTTTAAATTGAATTATAACCTTACCAGTTCCTCTTACATTCAGATTTTATTCGTTGGTGAAATCAGTTGAGGTGACATAGGAATCAACTAATACTTTTTTTTTTTTTTTGTAATTCCTTGGCCTGCCATGGAGGTTGCTTAGCAGTTCGCAACGTTCCTACTTTCCGGCACGCTTACCTTTCACTTTGCCGGGTTATCCCAATACGCCTGTCACAGAGTACTGAATCTCTTGGCAGAAGCAGGTTTCGGTTTTGCTCTGTTGCATGCAGGGTGCTCCAGGCTCTAGGGTGCACTGTGCGCCGACCCAGTGTGTATTGATTGTGCCTGCAGAGAACTTGGGACTGAGAGAGGGTGTTGTCAAGGTTGATAAAACTAAAACTGCAAATTAGTCTTTTTTGGGGGGTGAGCATGGGGGTTGCTTTAAAAGTGTATGGGATTTGTTATATGTTATGCATAAAAATAACCCCCTTTAATTCCAGGGGGAGAGAGTGCTTTTATCTAGTTCCAGGTGCCGGTGGGCCTACCCACCCACCTCCAACAAAAATCCCTTTTCTAGGAATTCTAAGGAATTCTAATTCAGTCTAAGGAATGAATGCTTAGAAACAAGAAAAGGTGGCCCTGGGTGAGACTTTAGGATACAAAAGAAGAATCCTGTGAGATGAGTTGGTGACTGCAAGGTTCAAGCCAGGTGCCCTTGCCACATGGCTGTTGGCTTTGGTTTCCCAGCCTTCCTGTCCCTGTAAGGCTCCTCGGGTTAGGGTTTTGTTTGGGTAGCGGATTTGACAGGTGTTGATCATCTCGGTTACAGAAAGGGAGCATGTGAAAGGGCTGGCTATAATGACAAGAAATTACGGAGCAGCAATATTCAGTGTGATGCAGCACAAAATCCTCTCTGTGAGAGCTGAGCGTGCATGAAGCGAAAGCAGAGTCGGCTGTGAAGAGCGGTCACCGGCTACCTTTAGTGATAACGTTGCTAGGATATGAGACTCCAAATGCACTCTTAGTGTGAAAGTGGGATTTCATATTTGAAAAAAAAAAAAAAGAAGAAGAAGAAGAAAGAAAAGAAAGTCAGGAAAACAGTCAGTCCCTGGTGCTTTTCCTGGGCATTAGAGGCACAGGGATGACATCACCAGTAGCCAATCAGAGCTCTCCAGCTTTGTTCAGGTTCCGAAGCCATGTCATCATCGCCTATGTAGCCCAGAAATGAAAATAGAACCATCTCTAAATATACAACAATGAGAGTCAAGCACTGCTTTAAAAGGATGAGAGAACCAAGAAAAAACTCCTTAAATCACAGTCTTCCTTTCATAAAGTATACATGAATCTAAACTTTGGTTCCTGTGCCATTAACATTGATCTTTAATTTAGTCTGCTTGAGACTTTACAAACTGTTGGTCAAAGCTAATTAATACACAACTGAAACCACCACCAATCATCCCAGTTTGCTTGTGGATGTGGGACAAAGGCAGGCAGACTCTTCCCTCAAAGGCAGTCGGGGGCTTCAGTGTCAAGGGATAGTTTGCCTGGTTTGGGGCTGACAGGGGCTACCAGGCTCCTCAGCAAGGTGGGTAAGTGGCTGTCGTTGTCAATACATTTCACTTAGCTAAAAGCACAGTTTACAGTTGTTGAAGTTTGATTGATCTGTTGATAAACACTAATGTTTTCCAGTTGACAATTTCTCCATGTTAATTTCTTTAAAGCTGGCAGACCTGCCTGGCAGGGCCCTATAAATAGTATCGGTGTCATCATCCTTTTTAAGTTATTAATGAGCCATCGTGTTTCAAGGGGCTGGGATTTGGGGGCAGGTTGTGCTTGACTGCAGTTTCTGACATTGATACGTTAGCATTTGGAACTTGGTTGAGATTAGAACATGTTTCTTAAAAAAAAATTACAACACTGGCCAAATGCATCCATAATAGAAGAGAGTTGTTTATAATTAGTGACTAATTAAACTTTGGAGAGGGAAATAAACAGCCAAGCCCCTACACACAGCATGTCCTTGATGCTGGGCCACAAGTAGTGTCCCCTCCTCAGTGGCAGCTGCCCTCTCCTTTCTTTGCTACCTCTCTTTGCACATACCCTGTTATCACAGAGATAAATGAATGCCTGATTCTAGAAATCAGCTTCGGCCCAGACTATTCTGTCTGCCAACTGTGACAGGGGACCAGAGCAGACTTCTCCAATTAGCAGAGTCCCCCATCAGGCAGCTGGACACACTGTGTTTATGTTTGTGGACAGCACACTGCAGCAGCTGAGCCTCTGGCTGAGGTCTCCTGCACTGGTAAATATGAGCCTGAAAACAAGGCCGACAAATGGATGGGATAACATCAGTATAACATCACATCTTTTGGAGATACTCTCTCAATCCAACTTACTTTACTCCTTTGAAGTGGTATGAAGTGAGTACCCAAAGCTAACACACTACTGGGGGTAGAAATGATTTGCATCATTGTAGCAGATCTGTTGGGTAGATCCATTGCGTCCTAGTGGATGTTAATAGGAATGGGCCACATTATCCATCTTGGTTTCTTGCAATAATTCATTTATTTTTCTAGCCTTGAGTTCTTGTACTGTACCAAGGTGACCCTTTACCAGGGTCTTCACTGGGCTAGGAATAGCTATTTAAATGCTTACTTGCAAATCTTTCTTTGAATTACCCTATTTCCTTCACTTTGAACAAAATATAATTTCTGATTACATTTTTCAATTTTCTTCAGAGTTGAATAAATACAATATTCTGATTTCAAAAGTTTCTGTATGTACTTTCAAAATAATTGACTTTTCCCACCCAATATACTATCAGAACTTCCTTATCAGACATCCCAATTTCAGGAAATGAGGGGTTGATGTTCTGGTGTCTCAATCCCCATATCTGTGAGTGACAGCGAAAGAGTATAGAAGTATTTGAAAGAATTCACATATTTAGTGTGCACTGGTGGTATTTTGCTCACCCAAACCAAAATGAAAATAAGTTCTTCCTTTCCTTCTGGATCTACCTACTTTATGTTCCTTAGCAAGAGTATTTCAGCAAAAATAACTTAGGAAAAAAATACAAAGCTAATAAAACATTTTTAAAACAATAATATAATGAAAGTATCTACCATTCAAGAACTATTATGGAAAGTCGTGTTTGTGAACATTCTACAAACCAATAATTTCCAGAATTTAATCATAAATGTGCAACAAAGAAACAAATAACTGAGTTCAATGATCTTAATTATATTAGAAGAATTGATACATATTTTTGAAAAATAAAGATTATTAATCTTTACTCAGTTACAATGAGGAATGATATAATGACACAGATCTATTTCCTTGTATAGGTAGATAATTTGAGATTTTTAAGGAATGAATTCAAATTAATGAAAATTAGTACAGTCAAATATTATGTAACAGGAGACTTGATTAAAGATGAGATGTGATTATAAATCAGTAGCAGTAAAAATGGGGCAAGAATGGAGGAGAAGCAATTGTAGCTATCTTTTCTTTTTTTGCACAAATTCTGAAATGGTTGTCCAGGTAACTTAGCAAAAAGAATTGCCTAAAGATCTGAGCAGTGACAGCCTTACTCAGGTAGCTATATTTCCTCAACATGAAACTCATGTGAATAGGACATGTTCTTCACTGAATATGGTTGAGGGAAAAATAGAAATAGTTTCAGATAGCTACTGTCTAGTTTTTTAAGCCAAAAATAATTGTCCAAAGCAATCATTAGTAGCTAAGAGGCAATGGGGGTGGCAGAAGAAATTGCAGAAATAAAAGAGAAATCAGATGGTTATATTTCCATGGGCTAAAAAACTATCAACATGGTTGTATATATGAGTTCCAGAAAATGTGGGAAAAAGAAATGGCATGTTTCCATAATTCAGAAAGAGTAATATGAATATTAGACAAAACATGTGACTGCGAATTCAAGGTTCTGCTGCTTTGCAAAGTTAAATTTTCTGGAATTTGTTGTGGCTTGTCTTCAAAATGAGAGACATAATGGATGAACTGTACTAGCATCAATGACCTTGATATTGTGTTAATTTGCTTGCTAATCTATGTACACACACATCTACATATGTGTTTATACACACTGTGTGTGTATGTCTGTGTGTATATATAGTATGTAACCATCTGCCTGAAACTGTGTCTACATATATACATAAATATTAATAGGCACTTATATTTTGGTGTGCATGTGCATAAATAAATGCGTAGCCAATCTGGTAGAAAATCTACTCTCTGAAATCAAAGTATTGCTAACCACTGATAGCAGTCATCTTCCTCTTTATTGCTATAGTTTTAATAAGTCTTATGATAATCTCCAAAGGAAGTCCATTGTTTTACTTTTTGGAATACATTTCTTTGCCCCTAATTCTTTTAAAATTTGATTAAAATGTCTTTTCTCCAATATAGAACAATTTAAAGCAATTGAAGCAAGCAAGAACAAAATCTATTTTAGGGAATTTTATCCCATCATGTTAGGTTTAGTGTCTCAAGGTAATATTTTAAGTGAACCTTTTGAGAAATAAGGTAGAGGAGGTGTGCTTCAGTTTTAAGCTGTCTTTGACCTTGACCTCAGGGAGCCTCTTTTATTTTACCAAGGCAAACTGTAATGTATAGGACATCCCAGTGGTTCCTTGTGTTTCATTGGAAGTGTTTACCAGCAACTTGAAATCTATAATATTTATATTCCTGGTACTATAGAAAAAACCTCAATTCTTTTCTTAATTATTCAACATTATGATACAAAGGGACAAGTTGCAAAGAAAGAAATGCTATGAAGGATTTAAATGTTGTTTTGTTAAACACACCTTCTGGCTGCATATATACTCTGGCCTATAATCTAAGCTAGATTTTTGCAAAGAAATATCATCCATGCCTAAGATAGCAAATATACATGTTGACTGTCTGTGCTTACCACATCTTCTCAGCAAGAGCCTTAGCCATTCTCGTTGCTACAGTTCTGGGAGAGCAGGACATTGTCCTCAGACACAGGCTCCTTGTGTAGGAAAGCAGGTAGGTTCTCCTGTCCCTCCTTGCAGTGAGTGTACTATTCACAGATCTCTCCTCACCTGGTAAAGATGACACAGTTGCTTCACTCTCCTCCTGCACAGACAATCCTTACATAATTTTTTCCCCATCAGATGCTGTGTCTTACCGTCAACTGGTAAGTTAAAGTGACAAATAGTGGTTAGGATGAACCTGTGATTACATCATCATCAAAGTATGATGTCTTTACAGTCCTCTAACTACCATGATTGAAGCATCATTGGGACCTTTCTTAATGCTTAGAATAGTTGCTCAATAACTATTACATGTATACATGTGTATGTGGCAAGCTTTTTGAAAAGAGTTACTACTTTCAATGAAGTAAAAAAGGATTTCAACTTAAAATCTTAATGTTCAAAAATTCAATAAATCTCACTTAATCCAAGATTTATGATGTTTGCTATTTAGTTTCAACCTGACCCAATTTGTCTGTAATATCATCATTATGAATAAATAATTTTTAATTATCTATAAATGCTTTGAACCTAAGTGTTGAAAAGACATACTCTGTTTACAGTTTTGGATGATAGTCTATTGTGTGGCAAAAAGAATACCTCCAGAAATTTTACCTAAATCTAGGAGATGATTCATGGCAAATTCAATTATAGAATGACTGACTAATAATTATCCCTTGTTTCAGCTATTAAGACTTCCACATAGACTTTAATGTGTTCTAATGAATATCCTGACAGAATTTGAGTGTAATAAGATTTGTATTAAAACCTTATACAGAGACGCCTACAAAGGAAGGTCGTTAACATTTGTTCTTATTACATGTTTAGAAGGACACAAAGAAGAGAGAGTTTTCCTGATTTCTCCTCTCGTAATTTGTCTGATTGTGGTACATTGAATCACATGGATGCCAAGTGTGAAACTACTCCAGCTCCACCAGTGTGGACATTGTATATTATAGAAGATGGATGACTGGTAGATACTGTTGTATGTTATTGTCTCTTCCATCTGTGAGTGGCATATATTTAGAGAGACACTGCCAAAGCCTCAGGATAAACACAGCCTTAAAACCTTCCACTCCAAAATATAAACTGTATGCTCCCTCAAGCTAAAGCCTTCCTGGAATACTCTATGCTTTATTGATTCCGCTCTTCTCTGAACTCCCAAAGCTCTTAAAGTCTGTATCACCCCATTAAGAATGCTTTCATATACCATCTTGTACTATTAACTAATTGTCTCATGGGTATGAATCTTGTTCAATTTGATTGTTAGTACCTCTCGGGTAGAAACCTTTCTTCCTACTTTTCCACCTATCACCAAGAAAATCCTGGGGATATAATGGAAATAAATAATCTACTGAATTACTGGTTAATTTATTAAAATACTAAATTTAACAAATTATATCATAAATTTGGGTTATCCTGGTTTTCATTGGATTTTGATTAAAGGAAGATATAAAAGAGAGTCTGGGATCAAAATTAAATAGGCCTCAAATATTAGCCAACTGCAAGTTAGTTTATCCCTAGAAAACATAGAGCCACTATTTAAGAAAATGACTTTGTCTTTGGGAGAATTTTGAGAACATGAACATTGTTAAAGAAGTAACCCAAGGCTCAGAAAATTGTTGTTAAACATGATTAAGAATCTGAACCCAAGTTACAGGGTTCTATGTTGAACTTCATACAAAAACAAAAAACCTGCACGTGTTCAGATCTTTAAGTCAGGTAAGGTAGAGTTTATAACCTTAAGCAGATACATAAAGAGTGTGTTATTTCAACAGAAACATAAGGATAAAGAGCCCTCCCTGGTGGTGCCATGGTTGAAGTGCAACTCTGGGAAGCCAGCCAGTGGCAGCATCTTCAGTGTTAGTTCTATCCCTGGCGAGCGGGCTGACCCACATGGCATGGCAGACCTCTCCTGTCTCACCCACTGCTCCCCTCAGCAGTGTACTATGTTGATCTGCCTGTTTTGCTCCCCACTTTGTCTCTGGTGGATCCTCTTACCACCCCTGTGCCTCTGACACAGGGTGTAGGTAAAGGTATATATGAGCAATTAGGCAAACATGTAAAGCCAAGTATGGGAAAAAAAATTAACCAAATGAGCAACTCAAAGAAGTAGATTTGAATAAAGGAAGTTCTTGCAAAAGTTTAGGTTGGGTTGAGTGGTTCGAGAAGGCATGAAACATGTGAGGCAAATAACTGTTGCAAGCTGATTTGAGTTCTAGGTCTCAAGTATCGGGAGGAGGAAATAGTGGCACCAATGGGAACAAGAGCCTTGGAATATGAACCATCTAGAAGGAACTGTAGGTATTGATAGAGGCACTCACTGCTAGATCTGTGGTTTGGAAGTAGAAAGGAAAAGATAAGGAAACTGTCCTTTCCCATTTTTCTTGGTTTCTGATTTGTGCCTCTGATTAATTTATGTAGCAAGCAGTTCTGGCCATTCAGTAGGCCAAAATAAGTCACTTGATGAGGCAACCCTCATCATGGCAGAAGAAGTAATATTTGTGATTTTTTTAAAGATTTATTTATTTATACATATAAAACGGGTACAGGCCAGAGGTACAGGGGCAGTAAGAGGATTCACCAGAGGCAGAGTGGGGAGTAGAACAGATTGACTGACCAAGTATACTGCTGAGGGGAGCAGTGGGCAGGTCAGGAGAGGTCTGCCACGCCATGTGGATCTCCTCCAGGGCAGGCGGGGATCGAACTCATGCGGAAGTGGCTTAAGCTTTTTAGTGTTGTGCTTTAAACTGCTGCGCCATCAGGGAGGACCAATATTTGTGAATTTTAAAACAAGTTACCAAACTCACTGAGTCCAAAATTGCCAGATTAGATAGATAGATAGATAGATAGATAGATAGATAGATAGATAGATAGATAGATAGATAGATAGATAGATAGATAGATAGATAGATCTTGCTTCTGGAGGTAAGGATTATTTTTCAAGGATATTTTCATAGTCTGCAGAATGTAATCTTGACTTTCCAGTTCACTTTCCAACATAGTAACTCTGATCTTGTTGAGTTACTCATATGAGTAACAATGACGGTGTTTTTGCACCTTTCCACAATGTCATCTGTTTATTTGACTGTCCTGATTCATATCCTATATTTCTTTTTACTGTGGCCCAGGGGGCAGATTTCTGCAGCTTGCTTATCATGCTCCCTTCTGGTCAGCTATAGCAAGAAAATCAGGGCTATTTTTTCCAATTTATCTTTCCCTTTTGACATCTAACATTGACTCCATTATCCCCAAGTAGATGGAAGCCCTTTCTTTGTAAGCTCCATGTCATGTCCATCTTCTCTCTCTCTCTCTCTCTCTCTCTCTCTCTTTTATTTTTTTTTTTTTTTTTTTGCTTATATAATAGTTTATTTTTACATCATTTTGGGCATTTTTACATCTCAGTTGTAATCCCCTTGGGCTTCACATCACCAAATCACCCATGTGCCATCACTATAGTCCAGTGCATTTCCCTCCCCCTGCTGTTTTTGATCCCATTCCCCACTCCACTACCACGAAATGTCTCTAGTATCATTTCATTATTAGGTAATGAAATGTCTCATTATCATTATTTTCTCACCTCTTCTGTTATATTCCTGCTATCAGAGAAACCATCCGGTATTTTTCCTTTTGTTTCTGGCTTATTTCACTAAGCATGACCTTTTCCAGTTCCATCCATGTTGCTGCAAAAAACATGTGTTTATTTATTTATTTTTGGTTGCTGAGTAATATTCCATTGTGAGTACATACCACATCTTTTTAATCCAGTCATCCAATCTTTATATTCTTCATAACAATTAATATCTTGATAGCAATGTTTTTGATCAATCCAGTTCAGTGAAGTTAACAGATCCCCAGTGAAAAATTGCTTGTAGAAACTTGCTTAACTACTTTCAGTGTATGGTAATTATTTTATATCTTTGGTGAAGGTATCATTTTTTTAAAAATATTTATTTATTTGTGCATACAGAGCTGGGGTACAGGCAAGCGGTGCAGGGGTGGTGAAAGGATTCACTGGAGACAGAGTGGGGAGCAGAACAAGCCGACTGATGAAGTACACTGCTGAGGGGAGCAGCGGGCAGGTCAGGAGAGGTCTGCTGCTACATGAGGGTCACCTCCGGGGTGGGGATCGAACTCATGATGAAGTGACTTTAGCTTCTTAGTGCTGTGCTTTCACCTGCTGTGCCACCAAGGAGAGCCCAGGGAAGTATCATTTTAATATTCACAGTATACATGGTATCATTTTTATAGCCTGTGCAATCTATTGGTATATTTGAACTTTTATTCCCTGAATATTGTCATCCATATGTGATGCAATTCCCAGGGATAGAGTCTTACCTTTCCTGGACTTCATAATGCCATGTATCTCCTCACACACTCAGGTGAATCTCACTTAGAGTTTCACTTATCATGGCACTATTCAATTAGTTTTATTACTAGTCAGTAAAATTACTACACATGATTCAGGATACCTTGTTCTTAAATGCATTCATCATATTTCCCTATTTTGATATAGACAACTTTTATTTTTGATTCATTACTGAGTGAAAGAGTATATAATCTCTTCCCTTATTTGCCATATAATGTCATATAATTGACTTCATGCAAAATATTTCATATAAAATCTACTTGTTTTGCAATCCCTTTAAAAAGCAGTCAGCACTTTAGAATGTTCATTTAAAAAAAAAAAAAAATCTAGGGCTCTCCCTGGTGGCACAATTGGTTAAAGCACCGCATTATGAAGGTCTCTGAAGCCACTGCAGCATGGGTTCGATCCCTGGCCAGGGAGCTAACCCACATAGTGTGGCAGGCCTCTCCTGGCCCACCCGCTGCTCCCCTTAGCAGTGTACTTTGTTCTGCTCCCCACTGTGTCTCTGGTAAATCTTCTCACCCACCACACCTCAGGCCTGTACCCCAGTTCTGTAAGCATAAATAAATAAGTCTTTTAAAAAAATCTATGAATCTGTTTAGAATTTGGAAAGTAGAAACCTTTTCTTATTCACTACCACCAAAATTAATTTTTAAATGAAACAGTTCTTTAGAAATTTTATGTAAAGCAATTCTTTAGAGGACTAAGTAGTTGCATGTAAAAAGGGAAGGTGGATTGATATTTGAGGCAGGAAAAGCAAATAAAGGAGAAGCTAAGGACCAGTTACCACATTAGCTTAGCGCAGCTTCTTATGTCAAGACAATAGAGGAGAACCCTCACCATTTCAGATAGGTTTTGTTAAGCCATAACTTTTGAAGAGAGAGGACAGATTTGAAGCACATTTCTAACATCATCTTTTATAAGCAAGTTTCCAGCCTCTACACAGGTACTTGTTTCTCCTTCAGCATCCTCTGTTTTTTCCTCCCAGAATGCTTCCCTTCTGCCTCTCCACCTTTAACAACTCTCACCATTTTTCAAGACTTAGTCATGTACTACCCTCTTCAGAGGACCTCTCTAATCCACCCCTGTCCTGGCCAATCTCTCCCTCTAAACTGTAAGACTTATTGCTTATAAGGCTCCCTGGCTAATTAATCATATGCTATGTATATTACTCATACCGTTTTCTTACATTATTGTTTAACTTTTCATGAATACATATTGCCTTTCTACCCAAGAAATTTGCTGAAAAGAAATTTTACAAGAGCCATCCAATTCTACACACTGGAGTCTGTATAGTGCTTGCATTAGTAATCCACTTTGGTTGAGCAAGTGTGGCAAATAGACTTGCCTGTAATTAGTCATAATTTTGAGTATCCTTAGTGAAGATGGTTTTTTTGTTTGACTTTGAAACATGGAGGATGCTTTTGATATAATTGACTCCCTGTTTTCTCAGTTGGTGGAGAAAAAGATGATATTTTCTTATCAAATAAAGAATGCCAAAACTGTGGGTGAATGTTTATTGATGTTATATAGAGAGCTTTGAGACAGAACCTAGCGTCTTGGAGAATGGTGAAGACCAGAAGGGTTAGGACCTAGATAACTGGACAATGCTCCCCAGGGCTCTCTAGAGTTACCTGGCCCAGTCTAACCTGTTGGTCAGAATTTCAGTGTATAGTTATTCAGAGAGTAAAAGCAAGTTGTATACTGGGGAAATCAGATTCTGCCCAAAGATAGCAGCAAATTGGTATCTGAAAATTTTAAGACTAGAGCACATAGTAATTGGTATGAGAGGTAAAATACAGAATATGAAAATACCCTGCAGGGCAGAGAACTATGAGCAGTTGGGGACAAATGCCAGGAACATAACTTCTGATTGGCAAGTAAGGCTTAATAGGAGAATTACTGCAGACAAAGCACACAAATAAAGGTTCTTGAATTGTTTAATTCTTGTCAAAATGTTTTCCTACACAAGACATATCCATGAATCTGTTGGTAAATTATTTTGAACAAGTGTAATCATGTGCTTTAATATGATTATTGGTCCTATAGTAAGGCCGGTTCCTTAAGCACACATTATAAATTAGCTTCAGTTCAGCCCCTAATGGTTGCTGTACACCTCCATCCTCCCACCAGGGCGCCACACTGGGCACCACATGAAAGGGGAACTGAGGCTCTCTCTTGCTGTTCACAGCCTTACTTCTGAACTGTTGGTCTTGACCCACTTTTTTGTGCAGCATTCCAGCCTGCCTTTGATCATCTCCGCCTCAGCCCTCATTGCTCATGCTCTCCTTTCTAGCATCACCTTGTCTCACCCTTTATTCTTGATGTGTTGCTCTGTCATTCCCAGTTCTCCCCCCCAGCGGTGCTAACTGCACTGCCATGGGCAGTTGCTCCTCCTCTGGTGACCGGGTCCTGGAACCCCCTGGGTCTGTGCTGTTGCCTTCAGAGTCCTGTAACTTCTCCTGCTCCCTCTCTCTGGGTAGCATACTCTCTCAGTTCACCTCAGCTTTAAAATGGGCACCAGGGATTTTGTCAAATTGCATACAGTTCTTCATTTCCCTGTGATAAAGAACCATTCCCTATTCTTTCTAGACACCAAAGTACATATCAAAATGTTGAACACACGTAAAGTGTCCGAGACATATCTCACAAGTTATTCATAGATCAATTGGCAACACAGGGGTAGATGGAGTTGTAGAAACGGAAGGCAGATAGAAAAAGCAAATTTTTAATTTTGCAGTTTCACTTCAACATAGTTTGATCATTGTTCATTGTTAACAAACTAACATTTAGGAGAATGAGTCAATGACAGTAGATGATACAGAAGAGAAGCTGTAGTGGGTTAGCTTAGGTACAATGTATTTTGGGGCAGCCTTGGAGAATGGTTTGACTCTTATCCTGACTCACTTTCCTCCCCATCTGGAGTGATGGAGCCGCATTCACGTCTCTGCTGCATACAGCTCATCTCTCACTAAAAACACTTACTACTCCACCAAAATAGCGGAGAACATCTTAGTTGCCAGCACTAGTTTGTTATTCTAAATGTAGATATGTTCAGCATCGAGGTTCGGGGAGAAACTATTGATTGATCTACAATTTTATTGTTTTTCTTGCTTAAGATAGGATTACATCTCTTAATGCCTTTTTTTCTTGTCATAAACTTCTTTAAAATTGCTGTCTATTCATTCAGTAAGATGAAGCGGGAACATCACAAAACTATTTTACAACATGGAAGTTTGGAATAGAAAAGTCAGATTTGGGCAGGTTGTGGCATTGCAACTGTCAAGAGCAGTATTAAAGTTTGCCATCTGTAAAGATT
The DNA here is from genome assembly GCF_000260355.1 of Condylura cristata. Taxonomy (NCBI): domain Eukaryota; kingdom Metazoa; phylum Chordata; class Mammalia; order Eulipotyphla; family Talpidae; genus Condylura; species Condylura cristata. The sequence continues at coordinate 25,730,025 of NW_004567117.1, read as the reverse complement.
TTGAGAGATACTCAGGTAGATAGACAGTACTTAGTCCACAAACTCAGTGTGGAAAGAGTGCATTCCCCCCCAAATGTCAACTAAAGTTGAACTTTTTGCCCCTGGAGTCCTTTTCATGTTGCATATTACATGATGACTTCTGATTTTTGGTGATCTATTCAATTTCTTAACTCAGGCCCAGTCCCATGTTAAATAAGGAGGGAGGGGGAATCAATAAAAAAGTAACTTAGGGATGAAGAAGGATATGATTCTAAATGTATTGTAATCATGTTGACAATATATTATATCTTACTATTTATGACATCTTTTTTTGATGTGCCTGTTCCAGATAGGGTGTTCTTGCCTGCCAAACAGGGTAAACATTTTAGAAAGAAACAGAGCTACTGGCATTTTCTAATTCCTGTGATTGTTATCTTTTTTAGATTAAGAAGGTAAAATAATCAAGAAACTCCAGTTATTAAGATGGTGGTTATAAGTCAAATTAATATATATGTTTAAATAGCTCCTTCATGAATTTGCTAAAATTTAGGATACTAATGTCTTGCAGACAAATTTTGATTCTTCTGAGAAATATATGCCTTAGCCATCATTTATGTAGTTTCTTTTCTCTTTGAGAATGCTTACCATATTTGAAATTTTGGAATTCTTTCATCATGCCAAAACTGAGCTCTAGTAAGGATTCAGTAATTATTTAAAAAATAAATTGCAATTTAAAAATTTATGGAATATGTATTAGTCAGTTTGTTTTGTCATAACTCATATTCAACTTGCATATTTACCCTAAAAAGAGATCTGATGAGAACACATCTGAAAATCTCATAGCATTACCTCACTATACACATTTTATTCCCTTTATCATCTTATACTAAGTATAAACATACCCATAATTTAAGTAATCCTGCATCTTCTGATGTGTGAACATATCTTTCAGGTAAAGTGGCTAAAATGCCACAGGCTATAGTTAAGTTGCCAGATGAGTCCTGGAGCTTCTGCCAGGCATCTCCTGGGGAAAAGGAAATTGGTCCAGGAGGAGCAAATAGGAATGTTCTAGGTTTGAAGTCTAAGTAAGCGTAGATCAAGACAAGAATTCATCTTCATAGACATTGAGTTTTTTTCTAAAACGTCATTTCACACATGGTTTTTACAAAAATGGCTCTGAATTATGACTGTGCAACCAGGGGCTATCCAGAGACACCAAACTGTTAAGGTAAAAACCCATTTTATGGATTCTAAGAGGGGTTGACCATCTACATGCAAAAAAAGAAAGCAAAATCTTAGATACTCAGATGATTTTTAAATATCTTATGGTGGGAGAAAGGGAAATGGTGGGGAAAGGATTTCAGATAATAATAGATTCCCAAACTCCAAAAATCACCCATTCCCTTGGGAAATGTCCAGCCAAACAGATTCAGTACAAATTAGGTCAGCTGTGGCCCAAAGGTTTACCTTAAGGTATCACTACAAGAAAGGGACTAGGCAGGACCCAGAGAGCTATGACAGGAGAAAGCTAGAATTGAAGATATACTGTAATTCACTGTGAGCTCAAAGTAACAACTGCCCTAGTCTCTGCTAAAACATTAAACCCTCACCTTCAGGGACAAGGAGCAGTCTGCCCAAAGGCATCTCTCCCACATTTCTCTCCTTCATCCATTCTTCACATACTTCTGTGTGGATGTATGTCCTGATGCCCCTCATTCAAGAATTTAATTCATTTCCTGCTCAGAGTTGTAGTTCAAGACAGCTATTTTTGATGTGTGTGTGCTGGGGGTGGGGCGGGGGGTCGATAGTGGGGGGAGGGGTTGGCACCCATTGTCTCTTCTCTCAGTTTTGCAGGGATGCATTCTGTAACAGTTATGTGTTACATAATAGGGTGACTACAGAAATTATAAAATCCAAACTTGCTGACCTGGGAGTTCTCAATCTATTGATCCCTTAACACAACACACAGATATGAGCACAGGGCCCTGGAAATGTGATCTACTGGAATATTTTTTGTATCCTAGCTAGTAGCAGGGTATGAACAGGTTTTTCGTGAGACACAATGTTCTCAGACCAAGAAGCAGATGAGGTCTTGAGAACTAGAGGTAAAATCAGGACTAGGTATGATTAAGGGCAACTAAAACCCTAATCTGAGTTTAACAGGACACATTTTGCAAACTTTACTTTGTCTCCACTTCCATGTTTTATAGTCTAAGGCTGTGTTCTACATTCACTGATCCTCAGAGGAGCAGTTCAGGTGTTTAAAAGCCTCGTGGAAAAGCTTTCCTGAGAACTGGGATTTGCCATTCTAAAAGAAAAGATAGAAATATATTAGCATAAAGCATCTACTCCCTCCTTACCCTCAAAGCTCAGAAAGTCAGAGTTAACCTAGAGGGAAGCCAAGTAAAGGACGAACATCAGAAGTATGAGGAAAAAAAGCAATTTTGGACTACATTAGCCTGGGTGTATAGGAACAGAATGAGAGCCATAGTCCAGGGAAAAATCAGAAATGAGGTTTTCTTTTCCTAAAACAAGAAGGGAAGACAATTACTGCGAACCTTGTTGGCAGGCTTGCTTTGGGATACTAATTCACTCTGAGCCTCACATTTTACCCAGAAAGTTGGTGGTGAAACAGGATTATTGCTGGAGGGGAAATGAGAGCCCTGTTTACTTGACACCCCCAGGGTCACTCCCTATGGAGCTCCTTAATTCTGGTTTTGCTTTAGGCATTTTGCCCCACCAGTACACAGCCTGGGGCACAGTGCTACTGATGATTTTTGGGTAGTGATGGGGTGGGGGAAAGAATGGGAGTCAGCAAATAAGAGCACCACTGCCTAGAACAGTATAGGAACATGTAGTAAGAGAACTATAGGGATAGTACCTGATACAACAGCTTAAATTCACTAAAAAATAAGGGTAGAGTTTGGGAGAGACTAGAAATAGTCCTTTTCAATCTAATTTGCTGCACATAGATGGCCCTACCCACTTAACACATTACTTGGCTTTAGTGTTTCCTGCTGGACTAAGTGTGGAGGTTCCTGATCATCTAGGAAGTCATCAAATCCTTATTTGAAGCTGTGACTTCTAGGGCATGGGAAAGGAAAAGGATGGGGACAGAATCAAATGCACACAGCATTTTGTATTCAATTTTAATGTGCTAATAAGATCTTTGAAACCTTAAATGCTCTTTGATGTGAAGTTAAAATTCCCTACTCTAACCTTACATAAGCCCATTGACTGTGTGCACATGTTTTAAAAAGACTCAGTGAGTCAACCTGTAGTGACTGCGGAGCAAAACAGTTAAGCATTGTGAGCCAGACTGCAAAGCAAATACTTCACAAGGGCTGGTCGTCACACTTGATCGCGAACTGGTAAGTAGCCAGTGTCCTGTGCCTGTTAGTGCCCAGCTCTGTGAGACTTGTAAGAGAAGAGAAATGACTATTTCACTACATGGTTTCTGATCTCAAAGAATGTTGCAGTATTACTTGAGGGAGACAATACCAGTGATCAATTTCGATAATATTGTAAGACAATAAGTGACTAGGTACTGAATGTAGATCAAGGAATATGTGCAGGGCGCTTCCATAGTCACCCAGGTACTACATTTCATCACTATCACTGTGCTAATCTGAGTTCAAGTCCCAGCCAGGGAGTTGGCCCACACATGACTCAGCAGGCCTCTCCGATCTTTCCCACTGCTCCCCATTCTGTCTCTGGTGAATCCACTCACCCTTCATAACTCTGGCCTACACCCCAGTTCTTCTACACACAAAAACTAAATTAAACTTAAAAAAATAAATGAAAAAAATTAAGTACAGGAAGAGGAAATCTCAAGGTAGCAAGGCAGTTTGAGACTTCAATATTGCTTTTGTGGTACATAGGATTTTTAAGAAAAGAGAGAACATATAATTAGGGACAAAAGCATGCGAAAAGATGCTAAAATGGATAAAAGACAAGCTGCAAAATAATCTTTACTAAATTAGTGAATAGTTATTGTAGTCCTCTTGAACTGATTGGAGAGAACCCAGAAAGTTAGCCTGACAATCTAACTTTATCTTAAGGATATGGAAAGACTATTTCAAGTTGCCAGTGTAGACCAACCAAGAGTTCAGTCTACTCTGGAACACATTACGAATAGATGATCATAAATTGAGGAATATTTGATTACAGGAAATAAAAAAAGTTTTTACCCACCTGGAGTAAAATCATGCCTCATTTAAGTCAGAAGTCATAGATACTTGGAAAGTTCAAACATGAGTGTTCAACATATTTCTTGTGCTTAAAATGATTAATCAGTAATGATATTAATAAATCAGGTTGTCACTCCACAGGCCTCCATGTAGAAATCCCACTGGAATAGAAGCTACATCTTTTGGCTTCACAATTGGGATGAAAATTGGACTCAATAATAGCAGAGGAAAAGAGAAATTAAATGTTATAAGCCTGATAGAAATGAGAGGGCATAGGCAATGAGAGTTGAAGAGCAAAAGGAAATTTAATAAGGGTAATGTAATAAGCTCTCTTGTCTGGCAGACACTGAAGGAGATGACACCCCCCACCAAAGGAGAGAGGATGACAGGGATTTCTAGAGGGACTGATTATTCCAGGAAGTTGAGAATATGTGCGTTATGAGTTAGCGACAATGGCAAAAAAGGCCGGGGCTGGAATACTGATGATTCCCACATACCAGGGCTCCCAGCACCCATCTGTCTGCACTGCAGCTGTGTCTCGTGCGCATTTTCAGTTTCACCTCTGATGGGCAGCCTGGGCCTTCCCCTTGTCTCATCTATTTCATTGCTCAGGAAAAGAATTCCTTTTAGCTTTTCACATGTGTGTCCATCACTACATACTTTGGGGTAACCCATTTTTATGTTTTTGCACATTACAGTACTTCTAGGAAGTTGTTAAGTATTGTTATTTACATTATACAGGTGCAGAAATTGAAGCACAGTTTGGTAAGCTGGCTTACTAAGGTTCTTTGTGAAGTTGGACCTTGAGGCTTCTGGTTCAAAGCTCTACTGACATACCTCTCTCCTTTTACTAAGAGTGAGTTGTAAGGGAAGCAATAAGTATTTTTTTCACTCATGTTTCAGTACAGGTCAAAGAGCAAGCTTTGTACTGCGAGCTATGTAGAATAAAGTGCTGTCATAGTAAAATCTGATTCTGGCATAAAGCTTTCCACAGAGACATTTTGCATAACAAAGTCATTCTAGTACCCCAGGGGGAATGGTCTACAGTAATAGCATTTTGTTGATCTGGTCACAACAAATAATCAACAATTAATAACACTATATAGTAAATGCTTTTTCTCTCAGCTGTTCATAAACCATGAAGTCTCCAAAATTAAAATACATGTTGCTTTATTACTTATTGTTATGTAATTATTGTTTAAAAAATACAATAGTCGGCCCTCCCTGGTGGCGCAGCGGGTTAAAGCACTGCACTGAAAAGCTAAAACCACTTCCGCATGAGTTCGATTCCCGCCTGCCCCGGAGGTGACCACATGGCGTGGCAGACCTCTCCTGACCCGCCCACTGCTCCCCTCAGCAGTGTACTTCGTCCATCTGCCTGTTCTGCTCCCCACTCTGTCTCTGGTGAAGCCTCTCGCCACCTCTGGCCTGTATCCCAGTTCTGTATGTACAAATAAAATAAATCTTAAAAAAAAAAAAATACAATAGTCAATGGAGGAATGTATGTTGTTAGAAATGTGAAGAGGTGAGAAGGTGAAATCTCCAGCTTTGTTCAGCTCAGGTCTTCTGAGTTTAACTTCCGTTCTGGACCACTACTGGTCACTGATCCTACCTAGCCTTTTTCAGCTTCTTCTACCTATCACCATTCATCTGCCACTTTGCCAGAAAAAAAAAAAATTGCTCTGCAAACCCCAGTTATAATGAACAGTCTTGAAGATGAGAAAGAAATAACAGAATTAACTATATGAAGAGACATCTTTGCATTTCTAAAGTCACTTTAGAATATGGGCACTCTATGAATGTTTGATAAATGGCTTTTATTGTGGTTTGTTTTGCTTCTTTCAAGTTCCAGCTTATGCCAAGAAGGAATATAGGTTACAGAAAAAAATCACTAGAAGACTAAATAATTTGAATGGTTTACAGTGTTCTGCTCTAATGAAGTCTGATTGGTATTTCTTTCCATGGTATTCCCTTATTCAGATCTAGAAAATAGGCAGTAATCCTGTCCTTTTATGCTGAGGTATTTTTCAAACAATGCTTTTTTTTTTTTTTTCCTTTTTAATCATCTTGGTCTAAAGTGCTCTATTTTGGTAGTGTTTTGTTTCGTCTTAAGTATATGTTCTGTTCGGATGCAGAGGCAGAGGCAGGTGTATGACTCCATATGCACATATACCCACATTTAGGTGTTTGTGTTTTGTTTTATAATGCATTTGTATCCAATAGTCATTAGATTGGGGGGCACGTTGGAAAATGCAGTTACCTTTTATTCAGTGGGGAATTGGTTTTTGTTGGGATTGAAAAGTAAGATTGTTAACAACCTCCATGTATAAGTAGCATTCTGAACCCAGAGCAATCATAGCACTCAAGAAGTCTTCCCAAATCTTCCCTTGCCCTGTGTGCCCAAGCTATGTCAAACCCTAAGCTAAAGGGTTGGCCCTTAGCTCCTTATTAACTCTTATCACTGTTAGGTCCTCCTGCTATTATTATTTCATTACACAGATTTAAAGAAAGCACAAGGTGAGAGAGGTTAATGACATTGCAGAGCATGCAACTAGAACTCAATGCAACTAGGATTGAAACTCAGAATTCTTACACCCCAAGCTCTATTTTTAGACACTGAAACACTTAGTAGAGATGGATTAAGAACAATCAAGTAAGCACAAGGTAATGGGAATTTTGAGTTCAATGTTCTTTTTGGAATCAAAACAGATATTTGAGTTATAAAGTTTGAAACCTGTGTTTCCTCAATAATTTTTATTTCATTTTTCTTTCCACTCTTCTATGACACCTTTTTGCACATTTTATCTTGGTTTTCTTCCCAGGAGATGTTCAATTTATAATATGTTGCATTTCTGTGTATGTACTGTATATATAGCTTTAATTTCTACATAGACAGTAAGACTTATTTCATCCCCAAGAACCAATTTGTATCTCTGTTGGGAGTGTAAATTCTAGAATAATATAGGTGATGATAGAAAATATTTTTACTATTAAAATATGTGGAACCCAGAGTAATAACAAAAGCCCTTAATATTTACACTTTTGTTCTTCTTTAACTGCAAGTTAATTCTTAATTTTTTATTAAATAGTAAATACATTTTAACATATAAACTCGTTATGAAATAAAGTTTAAACATATTTAGCTGAATATTTTTTATTTTGCCTCATTAGCAGGACATTATAGGATAAATATTGTTAGTACTACATTGACATAAGTAAATGTTACTGTTCAACTCCTCAGTTACCTGAAATGAAAGCAGAATTTTTATTAGCAGATTTTTGTGTTATAGCAGTAAGAAAAAAAGTAAAAGTGAAGGTCTTAAGTGTAAAACAATCACCAATAGCTAAATAGAGTTTATGTGCAAAATTATATTATCTATATAATTCAAGTTTTGCAATAAACAAAACACAAACTATTCTGGCTTATCTGAAATTCTTATATTTTCCTTTCATGTATTTGTTGCTACTGCTTTGCTGGCTTAGCTCCTTAAAATATACATTATTTCTCTTCATTACTCTCTTTACAATTCTAACTCACTCTTCAATTCCATTATCTTCACTTCTCTGGACTTTACAGTCCTCAGAAATAATTTCCTATCCTCAGAATATGAGGTGTAATCTTTTTTTTTTTTTAAGTCCATTAGGTACAACTTTATGATTGATTTGATCCCTGTTCCCCTAGCCCACTGACAGTATGTGGGCCTGGAGCTGGTTTGCATTCAGTTATACACACGTGGAGTGTCTCCTGCTGCATCACAGTGGCATCCTCTACGCAGGGATGGCACATGCACAAGTCAGGCCTTGGTGTACGGGGAATGGATGGAGCTGTGGAGAAATTCCAGAGATGGCTGCTCAGATGCAAGTTTCAGATGATCCATGGCTTTTGAAATTAATTTGCTCAATCCCTTCCTATTTTTATGAAAAAAAAATTCACTTTTCTCTACCTCCATTTCCTCATATGCTAATACTTCCATCGTTACTATAACAGTTATTCAAATAATAACAACTAACATTTATCAGATTTGCCACATAGCAGATGATCAAGGAATTCCGAAAATGATTATCCACATTTTACAACTGAAGCCAGAACAAAGAAAATGTTGTCTTTTGGAAAGGGATGACAGAAGTAGGGAATAACATGGTCTCATCATGGCCCTGAGTCAAGAGCGCATATACTCAAACATTACACCCCATACACTAGATGTGATGTCCTCTGACATTTCGTGATGTCCTCTGACATTTCTGCAAACTCAACTATTTTCTGATTCTGTAACTTTTTTTTTTTTTTT
>NW_004567117.1:25713943-25721317 GCF_000260355.1 Condylura cristata | reverse complement strand
AGGGAGGGCCCTGATTCTGTAACTTTTTTAATGTTTCTATGTACGTTTGATTCAGGACCACAGAACACCTTGCATTTAATAATGGTGAAAGTAAAGGCTCTTTGTCAGTGAACACATGTGTTACTAGAGAAATAAGATATGCCCACAGGCTCACTTGGGACTACAAGTGGCTTTTTTTGTTTTTAATTTTTATTTATTTGTGCATACAGAAATGGGGTACAGTCAGAGCTACAGGGGTGGTGAAAGGATACACCAGAAACAGAGTGGAGGGCAGATAGATAATGTATACTACTGAGGGGAGCAGCGGGTGAGACAGGAGAAGTCTGTTCTCCATGTGGATCACCTCCGGGGCAGGGATTGAACTTGCACTGAAGCAGCCACAGTTTGGCTTAGTTTCACAGTGCAGCACTCCAACCCACTGGGCCACCCGGGCGGGCCCACAAGTGGCTACTTTTTAAAAATATGCTTTAACTCCTTACTTTCACAGGCATTTTTCTCATGTCATTCACCCAGTAAGAGTCGACCATTTGCTATCACCAAGTACAGGGAGGGTTGGGATGAGAGTGAGGAAAAAAAAAAAAATAGCAGAAATTTTGAGAGAAAATAAAAACAAGGGATGCAACAATAAGGCAACAATCCCTTTCTTTCCATGGATAAAATTCTGTTAGGATCTTTATTTATTTGGGGTCACACATTAAAAGTTTTGATGGAATCAGTTGCTTATAAGCATGTAATTCTAATATTACATCTAAAATGGCTAAACAGTTAAGCTAATGATCTGAGTACCTCACAGGGTGATATTCTTCCTTACTGACTTCCTTACTTTCAGAATTTCATAAAATGCATTTTGCTGCCTTCATATGAATAAGCAGAATCTAGTACTTAATTTGATGTTAAAACCGTGTGACACTGAGGGCTACTCAGGGATTCCCAAATGCTTACAGGGAAAAAAGACCCATTTGCCCTGTTCTAACAGGGCCAGCCATCTAAACATGCAAAGGGAAGACAAGAGACTTAATGTGCTAAATTCAGTTCACAGCAGAGTGGCAGAGACCAACAATCTTGTTGTGTCTATGTCACTTCCCTCAGAGCACCGCAAGGAAGGGGTGAGGCAGGTCCCTGAGAGCTGGGACAGAAAGAAAAACCTGAAGTTTAAAATGTGTAATGTGATCCATGCACCAGGAGGCCAAAAATATGACTGCCATCTCTGCCAAATGCTGAGGCTATCGGAATGCTATCTATCTCGCATCTTCACGTCTCTCTCCTTCTCTGCTCCTTCCTACTATTTACCTGCTTTGCTCCTTCCTGCTCTCTCTGGCCCTCAGGAAAGAAGGTGGGTTCATGGCATTGCTGGGTTAAAACCCAAGGTCTCAGATGATGTATTGGTGGTGTGGATGTAGGGGCAGGGAAAATGATGCCTGTTCCTGGGGCCACAGCAAGCTGTCCTGCCCCTATGGAGAGGATACATTCTGAAATGGTTTAGGAAGACCCCATGGCCTCTGCCTTCTCAGGGCCTCTGATCTAAAATTTATCCCCTTAGTATAAGAGAACCATATAGGCATAAACCATATGTTCTGTCTCAACACAGGAAACTCACATTTATTTAACTAATGAAGTAGACTTTTTATTTGGAACATTTGCACTGTTCTATGCAGAAGGAAGTATCAACTCTAGTTATTTGCCATTGAAGAGAAGCCATGGTCTCTGGCAAAGTCAACTCTTTGCATTTGCCTGTGTTCCAAAGAAGTGGCCTGTGCTTTTGTACATACCTGGGACAAAGCCAGAATACAACACTTCTGGGTTTGTGTAAACTTCTTTGCCACTACTTCATTGAGGAGAGAGAGTCTCAGCTGGAATGAGTTTCTGTAATTCCCAGCCCTTCAAACTAACCACCAGACTATAACCACTCACAACAGATATTGACTTTCTATGCATAAGGATTCGTTTTATGTGCAAAACATTTCACAGCGTTCTAGTCACAGCTCACTGGTTGTTATTCCAGAAAGCATCTGTCTGAACTACTAACCGGGGTTTCTTAAACAAACTGCATTAGGCATTCCTTACTTGCTTTTGCAAATTTTTTAGAGAAAAAACACAAGATTTGAAATGCCTGTGTACTCTTATCAGCTATTATCAGTGATACACTATAGAGTAAAGGCTATGTTAGGAGACTCTTCCTTCTGAAATTGGTAGAGATTCCATAGAGGGAATGTTCTGTTGAATACCTAGAAAAGGACTTTTAGTAAAATAACTGTTTAGATAATGGATTATCTCTTAGAAATTTACTAATACTTCAATGTGTGCAAGATGGTGAGCAATCCTGTAGTGAAAAGACATTTCTTCATATGTGGTAAAGTTCATTCAATTCATTGAAATTGTTTTTGTCGAGACACATAAAAAAAAAAAAAAGAGTATTACTGCTCTTGGAACTAAGGGACTTCAGGACATATGAAGATCTGGAATTGGCATTCAAGAAACTAGTTCTGTGACCTTGATCTCAATTTTGTCACTCAGGCTCAGTTTGCTTATTTGCCAAGATTAAGTAAAAACATTTTACCATTTCAGATAAAATAGAGAATTTGCAGAAAGAGCAAATGTTAAATAGCTTTGAAAAAAAAAATTAAAGCTTAAGAGAAATGTACACATGTGTACTTTTTAATTTCCTGATCTTGGTTTTAAAACAGTTATATATATATCACTAATATATATATATATATATATATATATATATATATCACTGAAAGTTCTTCTGATGTTTGTAACCCTCATATTCATAACAAAACATTTACCAGAACATTTTACAGCTTATTAGGTCCTGTAGATAGTATTTTAGTAGTCAGCAAGTTTCTTTTCTGTTTAGAACAGTACTGGGAAAAGTAAATCTAGAAAAATAATTGAATGTATATTCACTTAAATATAGATTTATCCCCACATAGGAGTGATTGAGTATATTGTAGTTACATTTTGATGCTGAAATTGGTGAAATAATTTATTCTTTTTAACTATGTAACTGTCTTATATCAGAACTCTATACTATATCCTTTTGATGTTTGGAAGAGAACAAGTTCTTGGCAAATCAAGATTCATGACATAACAGGCAGCTATATTGTATCAATTGACACATAGAGTTGTAAAAAGAAAAAATATTGGCACATTCCCTTGTTTTCTTAAGATTTTTCCTTAAACATGTGTAATGATTGATGTTACTTGATAGATTGGGGTTGTAAGACCTGCATTCTAAATTACTATGCCTGTTATTGGTTAAGTTGACAACAGGTAGACAGGAATACCTGATGACAGTCCACATGCCTTAGATTCCTACTACTTAATCAACTCTCAGAGTTACTAACAAACATTTCAGATGAGTTTCTCTCTCTCTCAATCAAAACAATAACAAAAATATAGTCTAACTACAAATCATAAACATTTACTAGACATTGTATTAGTGCAAATAATACACAACAGTATAATTTGGTGTTTGAACATAAATGTGTGCATAGACTGTACATTCTCAGGGTGACCAAGCCTCACATACTACTTAATCTGATTGATTTATTCCAAGATTTGAATTAAGTTATCTCCCTTTAAATGTGTAAAATTTCTGTTTCCTTTCCTTATGGTTTTGTGATGCTCAGAGCTAGGGAAAATGTGATATAGAAACCTCTTTTTTTTAATTAGACTGAGTAAACAATATCTAGAGAAATGATCTTTTCTGGGTAATTTTTTTTTGAGTCTATGTCTTTTAAAATAGGCCCAATTGAGACCTTTGTGAGTCCTCAGCACTTTCCTTTAGAGGTCTCACCGCTCATCATACAAAACATCCACATCAAAGACCACATTTATGTGAGTTGAAATGCAGCTGATTTATGTAAGTTGTGCTGTGTTTTTTAGATGTCATGAAATATTTATACTTTCATTTTTTTTAAATTTTTGAATCTACATTTACTATTTTTTGTCTTAAGCATCAATTTTGTAGGTTTCTAGAAATCTCTTAAATTCCAGACCCCTTAATCAGAGAAACTAAAACACGCTTTTTTCCAAATGGACTATGTTCAGCTGTGGAATGCATACCAACCAGTCATTCTGTACCGTGCCCTTTTCTCCCTTTTGAATTAGTTTGTCTAGCAAAATCCATCTCTAATTAAGGTCAAACTCAATATTCATTATAAAGTCATTCTTAGGGATTGCGCCCATCCTCATACTTTAAATCTGAGAAACTACAATAGGATTTAATCCAATATTACACTTTCCTAAAATTCTCTTTTGGTGGGCTTTGCTTCCTTACCCAGCTTCTGGATTTCCTATATAGAACTGTTTTGTTCTCTCTGGACATCTGCTCTAGTGTATGGTGAGAAAACTTTAGGTGCATTTTGGGATTTTAAACACCCCATAGTGTGCTGGATGTTCAGTCAGTGTGCAGTGTGTCCAGAGCGCTCAGGAGGCCATGCTTGTCACTGTTCCTCCTAAAGGCTCCTCCCCACCCAATCCAGGGGGGGCACAAGGAGGACAGTACTCCTGGGGTCCATGACTCATCAAGTTTTCCACAACTAGTTCTCCCCTAGCTGAGGGTGTGTAGAACTAGGACACATCTGCTTACTGATGGCTACACAGTGAGTAGAGGGAGATTATAGCAAACCTGGGCTATATTCTTGCTTCCCATGTGACTGGCATCCCAGAGCTATTCCCAAACACTTAATTTTTTCTCCCCAACTTTCAGTGACCCCTGGTTGGCCTGGAGAATCCATGCTCAAGTGTGGCTTGAGAGCCAGACAACGTTGTGTCTCTCTCCTTTGCAGCCTTTTAGACAGACTCTGTAGACTGTAAGGACAGGTGACACCAAACCTGGCCAGCAAAGTCCCTCTTCTACCCTTCCCAGGGTTTTCTGGTTCAACACTGGGCACAGTAGCAACAAATGACTTAGGTTTATTTTAAATATAGCAATGTCTGGATAAGTGATGTTCCCTCTCCGGAAACCCCCCGGGATATTTTCAGATTATTCTTGATTTTTAGCATGTATGTATCTTACATCATCAATGTCTCATACTGCCCACTTCACACACACACACACACACACACACGCCACAGATACCACACGAGCAGCATATGCTCTCATCACACGTAGTGTGCACACACGCACAAAGAGAGCTTCTATTTCTGTAGATCTGGAGCACCATGGGTGTTACTTTGAGGGCCTTTTGGAGACTCTGCCACATGCAAGCATGCAGGGTTTTAGCTTGAGTGCTGGGTATACAAATATAACAACCTGTATACAAAACAAATAAATCCACATACTTGCATTGGTGTATTAGTTAAGATATTTTAAAATCATACATTCCATCATGTAAACCATGAAAATTACGATTAGAAATTATTCCCAATTTATAGATCAGAAGAAATTCAAACAACTAGTGATTTGTTCCAGCTCCAGATGACTAAATAAGATACCTAGATGTCCAAACTGTGTCTCCTGCACCTATTTTTATGATATTTCCAGAACTTCTCCTTGCCTTTGGCAATAGGGTGAAGTTGGTTAATACAGAGTCTTGGTGTTGCAGCCAGCCTTGACTTTGCTGGCCTCTCTTACCTTCCACAGCATACTTCCTTCTCAAGTGACCAAGGAAAGATTAAACAAACTCATCATGTGGAAGGGTAAAAAAATAAGAATAAAATATAGTGTTGATTTTTTCTTCCAAAATTTCTAACCATACATGGTTCCTTTAAAATGCTGAAGTGCTGTAAAATTTTTAAGATGTTCTCTATTTATCTAAATATTTTCTTCCTATTTATCACCCTACATGTTCACTACTCTGCTTTTGGGGCTCCGTTCAAACTGTACTTCCTCAGTTGGGTTTACCTTCAATCCACAATCCAATTTGTGTCTTATTTACTCTGCACATAGCAGTCTGGGGAGTTTATTCTTAGTTCTAAAGACACTTCAGCATTCTGTCTTTGTTTACTTCTTTTTGGAAAGTCTAGTCCCCTGGGTGTTTACACTCCAAGAGAATAGGAAATATACCTGGTTTTGTTTTAGTTCCATCAACTTTAGCATAATGCCAGGAAAATGGTAGCTTCAGTGAAGAATTTTGAGTAAATAAGTGGATCAACAGACAAGTTCATGCCCCCCTTTAAAAGCTCACACTCCTGTCTCTTCATTAACACGTGCTTATTAATGAAACTGCTTGGGAAAGAGTGGGATTGAGGGGCTTCTTTCATGGTTTTCAGAGAGTTAAATGATCAATCTGGTGTAGGACTTTATGTAAAAGATCAAAAATCACATGTTAGGAATAAATATACCTGTAAGAGTCAGTTAAACTAAAGCTGACCAATGTATTGGAACTATGGGAAAGGAAGATCATACATGTTAGGAGATTTAAAAGGATTATGAAGATGAAGGCATGTAACATGGCTTTGTGAGGGCCTTACCAGTTGTTTATGTTTAGACTCCTCGACCACACTCTCCTTTCCTTAGAGAAACTTCTCTAAAAGTTTAACTATACTATTCTTTTTGGAATACAGTCCCTGAATTCAAACTGACAGTATGATTTTATGCTCGGCCATTCATAGTGTCCTACTCACCTGATCAGACTTGGAGACCTTTTCAATAAGTAGTACTGAATAATCAGAGACCCTTCTTTGGGAGTTAATGTGTTACAAGATGGTCAATCAGGTCAGAGCCTTGGCAATCTTAAACTCCACTGTCCAGAAGTACTTTCTTGTAGTAAGATGTAATTAAAGTAGGTCGCGATCAGCCAAGTAGAGAAAGGTACAAGGCCACATCAAAAGAATAAGAAAACATGAGAAATGAGTCATGAGGACATTGTCTGAGCTGGTGAAACCAGAAGCTACTTCAAAACTCTCCTTCTAGTTACATTAACTATCTAGTAGCTACGTAAAAATCATGGATTGTGTTCAGGAAATAGATTCAAGGTCAAGGTCATAGTATCCAAGACTTAGTTCTCCTTCTCTGGTCATCTCATTGTAGTTAACAACTTCCAGGTCTGTATCTCCCATCAGTGAATCACTAGCACTTAGAACAATGCCTTAAGGGTATAAGAAACCTAATTGAAGGAATGAATTCTGGAAATCAGTAAAGTAGTAATTAAATGAGGGTTTATAAGACTTCTTCAGGTTCTGGTTTCTGAGAAATGTATAGAATGACAAAAACAAATATTTAAATGCTTTAGAATTAGATGGATACACATTTATATACTCCTATTTTCATTCACTAGTTTTATGAACTTGGGCAGTTTCATATGCCTTTTCTTTAAAGTGAATACTATAAAACTTGAACTCAAAGGGTTGAGTGTAATGCGGGCTGTATGAGATATATATATATATATATATATATATATATATATATATATATACACATAT
>NW_004567117.1:25643517-25713843 GCF_000260355.1 Condylura cristata | reverse complement strand
ATGTATATATATATAATGCTTCTAGAAATGTCTAGTTCATAAAAAGTACTCAGGAAAAAGTTAAAGTTCTGAAATTTTTGAGGAGTGGTTTTCTGATCCCTCTGGCAAGAGGGAAATCCTTTAAATTTGATCTTAGGTAGTCACCACACTTCTGCTTAAATATATTCAATCTGGGGAGACTTCTGCATCCTGTTCTGTATGTGGACAGTATGAGCTTAGTTGTCTTATCTTTAGCTGTGACTTTTGGTCTTTTAATTTTTATCTCTTGTTGCTATTTCAGCTGCGTACCCCTAAGAGCTATCAGTTACAACAGCTGTTATAGGGGTTTAACCTGGAATGTAACAAGGCCAGAAAATCAAACCTTCCCTTGGATGCTGTTGAATAGACGAAAGGTTGGATTTTCTTAAGAGTTGTTATGGTTATTTTTTCCTAAATTAAAAAAAAATGCAAATATATAATGCTAACTTGAAGAGTACAGGTTTTGGAACTCAATTTATATCATAAGTCAGAAGGAAAAAAAAATACCATATAGTTTCACTTAGTTCTCTCCAGTCATTTGCAAATTAGTATGTGTTTCCCCAATTATTTTCCATAATATGGATTTAGAGATTCAGCAAATTTTCCAAAAAGAAAGATCATATTTCTTATCTCTGCCCCTCCATTCACTTTCTGACATCTTCTCACCAAGGCCCTTCTTTGCTCACCCCATTCCAGTTCCACTGGCCTCTTTTTCCTCTTTTCACATATGTCTGTTTTTCAGCTCAACCTTTCAAGACAACCCTATTCAGTGTGCAACCTGCAGCCACTTCTTCCTTCTGTTCTTTTTCTTCCTTTAGTTTTACAATGAATGGTTCAACTCTTCTGTTTTGCAGATCCTTTAATATTGTTATCATCAATAGTGTTTTCTTGTGCTAGAAAATCAACTCCTCAAAAGTAAAGGTTTTCCCTTTTTTATCCTCTGATGTAACACAAGATACTAGAATAGCACCTCATTACAGGCTCTGATAAGTGTTGAGTGAATAAGTGAATGCATATGAATACTCACAAACATAAATGGAGAGGAAAGAGAAGGTCAGAACTCTGTGTTAGGGACACTCACTCTGTCCTATGATAAGGAATGGTCTCTGTTCATGTAAAGAGGCTACAGAATCATGGAAACACAGCACAGGCTGAGATACCTTAGAAAATGTGTCCAGAAGACTTGAGCAATAAGCAGGACAGACTCAGACTGGATGAGCAGGAGAGGATCTGTCACAGGAAGGAATGCCTGGATGTCCTCATAGAAGTGTCTGTACATGCCTCCACTCCCAACCCCATCACCCACAGAACCACACAACATGTGAGTCAGCTTATAGACTGCTATTGCTTTCACTGAACAAAAACATTTAGACCAAGCCTTTGGTTTGGTGCCTGGAAGTCTCCCAGGAAAGGGATGATATTTGTTGGAAAGAGTAAGGATTTCCATTAGGCTCTCTGGTGCTTCACTTGTTTGTCTAATTCTTTAGTTTTATCTAGTATTCCTTGTCTCATGTGCTGTTTAGGTTCTTATGAGAGTTTAATCAGGAAGTTAATGGGAAACTAGACTTTATGCTTCTTTTTTACCCACCTAGATCTTCACTGTAGCTGTTGAAGATATAGAAGCTGCTTCAAGGCTATAGAGGAGGTTGCCAATAACAATGAGTTATCCTATAAAGATGTGTCTTATTAATTTGTTTTGCACTGTGCCATATTGCTCATTCTGATGATGGCCTACTCAATGTCCTCTTTCAAGGACAAAGTGCAAAATCACCCAGTGACCATTTCACAAAAGGAACATAACTCTATTCCTTACCCTGCTATGTGTAAGGAAGTCAGATGGCATGAGGTGGGGCTCCCCTAACTATCCATCCAACCGCCTTCCCATTCTGACATCAGCCAATCTCTAAGGTACAGCGAGATTAATCCTTCTCAACTGTTTCTTTTGAGTTTTTTTCTATGGTCTTGAAAGTTAAAGGAAGTAACTGAGCCCTTTAAAACTATGGGACCTTATGTTCTGTACTCAGTGCAACTTAAAGCCAATAGCAGCAGTCAAATTAATTGACCTGTGCCTGGCCAAAAACTACTTTAGCAAAATCTCTGTCATTTTTTCCAGTTTACTCTCAGCCACATTCCAAGATGGTTTGATATCTACTGGATCAAAAAAAAAAAAAAATAGCTGTAGAACATAAATGCAATAGGTGAATATATCTCTTTCCATCCCTCATGCCTAATTATCCAGAAATCTATAGCAGTGTCATGTGTATTGGCTTCAGAAGCTATTTGCAATTTCAGACTTCCCAATTCAAAAGCTGACTGTTCATTAACACTCTCTTGTTCTCTGCTGCTTCCTTTCTCGGGTTGTTTTACTTCTTTTTAAATTTCACTCTTCTTTCATGCATTATGCTTTTCACCACTTGGTCTTCTCTCCCACCCCTAATATAGGTGAGTGTGTGTGTGTGAGTGGATCTTCCAGTAACTGAACTGTTTAAGTGCAGAAGAATTTCAAAGGTGCTTTTGGAGATAAGAGAAGTTTTCCTGGGCAAAAAGGAAGAAATACAGCCTTAATGAAGCTGAGAGATAGTGTCAATATAAGATGCTTCAAGTTAATAAGTTTCCTCCAACATCCATCCCCAAAATTATCTTTATAAATGGCACATAACACAGTATTGTCATAACAAAGCAAAACAGAGAAAAATTCTCAAAGTTACAAAATGATTGGAATGCCTCTCAGGTTGCAGTTTCATTTTGCTCTTACAAAATATTAATCTAGATTTTCAACAGAGGAAAATTGGGCTGTTGTTAACCCATTTATTACAATTCCCTTTATTGGATTTGAAAAAAACTTAACAGTTATTAAAAGAAACCAGTATTTTGATGAAATGTCAAGTGTGATTGTTGTGGAGAGGAAATGGAAGCCTCCACGAGAAATCACAAAGGTCTCATAAACACGTGGACAAAGGTGTTCAGAAATGTGATAGCTATGTTGTCCCAAGCACGCAGTGGGTGTTTGCAGGAATGGATGGATGAAAGGAAAGGAAGGAGGGAGGGAAGGAAAGTTCAAAGAGGCAAAAAGAAAAGGAGGGAGGAAGAGAGAAGGAAAGAGGGAGGAAGGGAGGATGTGGAGAAGGAATGATTTTGTAAAGTGAAGCAATGTGTTGTTTTCAGGAGAAAAACTTCTAGAAGAATTTGTCAATAAGAGAATCCTGAAACTTCAGACTCCTGTAATCCTTTAGTTTAGTTTTGTTTGTTTGTTTTTTAACCTGTTCCAAACACCTCAGCCTCTGCCCCACCAACTGTAAAACTGGGTCCCCAAGCTTGACACTAATGAGAGGACCAAAGATAATGTGCATGATGTAACAGGAGATCTGGAGTAACAGCTGTACTGATATTTACTTCCTGCTGGAGGACCCCATGGCCATACAGTCAGGGAGTAATGTCCTGGAAACCGCTGACTTTGGAGTTCACTGAGTCTGCATCCAAGTCTGTTAGAGGCCATTTTCACTTTCTTGGCCTCCTGTTCCCATGGGCTGTATGTGAAAACCTCTTTCCAGTTCTCTCCACCACCTCTTACTCACTGCTCCTCAAGTAATGTGGCACTTCTGTTTAGTAGAGAGCAGCTTCATGTGGAAGCACTCACCTCAGTCCTCTCCTGCTCCCACACACGTTTGCTCTCCGTGGCACACTTGGGCCTGAGCTGGAGCATCAGGTGGGAGAGGAGAACCTGCCTCCCTGTGTGCCCACGACTGTTGGTGCAAACCTGCATGTCCTGGCAAAGCCATGATCAGTGCAAATCCTAGCCAGGCTCTCCAGGCTGGCCTCCTGGAACTTACTGCTACAGGCTCCCGTAACTCACTCAAGTCTTTTTTTTTTTTTTTAAGTTATTTTCAGCTATAATAAGATTTTTGTGGAAGCAGAAAATAAGACAATGGCTCTAAAGTGCTTAATTTGGTGCCTAACACTTTCCGAGTCCTTTATAAGTGGCAGCTGAACTGCCTTTGTAGTTTCTCCCCTGACTCTTTTGTAGTCAGTATTCAATAAATATGTGTTAATTCACTACTGTCAAGTATGGTGCCCGAGATTAAATCAGGTAGAAAAGCAAGATTTTTAAAAGTGTCCTTCTAATCTTAATTACTTTTTTATAGAACTTACTCCCCACTAACCCCACAAACCTGAAGCAATATAGGAAAAGCAAAGTGTTAATTTAGGCAGTTTTTGGTGACGTTGATTAATGCAGAAAGATATTACTCACTAATTACAGACAGAACCCCCTCATTTGAACTCAATAACAGTTTTAATTAAAATTCTTAGTCTCCCAAAGCATGGCTCCCTTAACCTGGTTTAATTATTTTGTGGGTCTGGCCTTTGACCTTGCATTAATTTGCATGGCGCTAAACATGTTTCTCTGTTTGTCTGCCTATGTGCTATTATGAGAGAATTTCACATTTTAACTAAAATCAACATTAACCAAAGATGCCAGCTGATTAATTGGGCTTAGAGATGTGTCACACATGCACTTAAAATGCAAATAAATGGTGGACTTTCCTGGTGAATATTTAATAATAATGTGGACGATTTCAGCTTGTTCATATAACTTTTATTAAATGTGACTTTGTTAACTATATACCTCTTAAATAGTGCAATACCAAAATGCCCATCTTCCTTTAAGGATTTTGTTGCCTGTATTATTTCAAGATAGTGTGCAAATTAGATATAAAGTGTATATCAAAATTTAAAATGAGCATGCCTGTTTTTAAAACTTCAAATCAATTGCAAACATAAACATTTACCCTGCAGATAGATAAATACATATGCAAGAAGGTTCCACACAGACTTGTTTGTAAGAAAGAAAACTTGAGCGTGGCATGACTATCTCGCAATAGTGTGCATCTCTGTAACAAGGCAAGCCCAGACGTACATTCAGTAATCTGCGTTCCTGGTATGCTCTAAGCTCTGCATATGGATTGCAGAGTGAAAAGAGCCTGTGCTCGTACTGAGGCTGTAAACTCTGTTCAGGGACGCAGGATTGAAGCAAAGGGAGGTGACAGCACAGAGGAGAGGCTCAAATGCCACGGTGCGGTTTACCCCTTGCTTTGGTGTTCCTACAAGGAAACTCATTGGCATTCTCTTTCAGGTAGATCCTGTTGACGATGATCAAAAAACTGGATTCTTTGCCACTAACTTATAGTACCCCATTTTCTGTGCAGTTCCAGAAGCACTTAGATGAATAGTCTCTAACTTGTATTTAGGGTAATATTTAACATCTAGGACCCTCCCTACTGGCTTTGCTCTGGTCTCAGTGCGAGGCATGGCATTACCCACTAAAGGAGAGGAAACAGAACTGGTGCCCAACCCAGATGTGTTGCTATTCCCACATAAAAAATTTTACACTGTGTAAAATTACATATGTGTATATAAAATATTTTAGAAATTTGTATTAAAATAAAAATCAAATAGTTAATTTAACATTTACATTTTTCTACATTTCAGACTTTTATTTTAAGACAAAGACCTGTCAAATAAGAGTACATATTAGTATGGAAACATTTTTAAGGAAAAAGTACTGAATATCTTCAAATATAATCTACTGCCTGGGTAAGCATTGCTTACTTTAGGAAAAAATAAATGAAGAATTTAAGATCCTACAAAAGACACAACCTTCTCTAGTTCATGACACTCATTCAGGGCCCATAATTTATATAATGATTCTAAAATTTGGAGTTTATGTGTGATACAGATTAGAAGACAAGATTTCTATAAGCATTGCTTCACCTTCTCCAAGCATGTCCAGACCCTATCACAAATGCTGGTGAAGGACTGTAAAATCTTCATAAAGAACTCGCCCTGATTTCTTATAAATACCTTTTTCTAGTCTTTTTGTGCCATCTTTTCCCTAATATCCTTTAGATGTTTAGGTCACTATTTTTTTTCAGTGGAAGAATGATAAATACTAAACCCTAGAAAATTTTACTTAGTGGACTATTTATCTACTTCTACTTTTCAGTTACCTATCAATTATCTTTTTTATTCCTCAACATAGTTTATATTGAGTGTTTATAGATTTCTCTATTTTCCTATGATGTAATCTACTTTGTCTTCAAACTATGAAATTATCTAGAGTAGTTACTCATTGCTAATGTTTCTGAGATTTCAGTTTCTTCTTAATCAAATCTATCGTATCCTTTTTAATTTGAAGATAATTCTTTTAGTTGTTGATAATGGAAGCAAACTATAGGCTGACTGTTTTTGCTTTCTTTGGGTAACCATAACACAGTGCCAGTTCATTCAAAGGCTTGAAAACTTCATAATCATTTGTTAAAAAATGTCCAGTCTTACTATCAAGCATGTGAGTTAATTAATCTCACAATGGAGTCAGGAATCTCAAGTACCCATAAGATATATCGCATTCACAAACTTGTGACTTAGAACAAGAGTAAAATTCAGGAAATGTAGATTGTATAGGATACTATTAAAAGCCTGGATTCCTGATTACATTTCTAAATTATGGTACCAAATGTCAGTGACTAACTGCTTCCAGATTCCTTTAGTAAGAATAATAAATGCTTTTAGGCTTAAGCTGTTGCCAGGCTAGCTATTCTGTTACTTGCAACCAAACACATTCCTCAATCATTGTTTCTCATACTGGGAAGCTCTTAATAATCACAGAATTAATTTTTAAAATACAATCTTCTAGGTCTCTCTATCACAGTAGATTTGGATGCAAGTCAACATTTGTTTTTGTTTTTGTTTTTTTTTTTAATTGTTTATTTTTACTTCTTTTTCCTTCTCAATTGTAATCCCCGTGGGCTTCCCATCACCAAATTGCCAGTGTGCCATCACCATGGTCCAGTGCACTTCCCTTCCCCCACCATTTTTGATCCCATTCCACCTTCATAAAATGTCTCTGGTATGTAGTTGTTCATTATTATTATTATTATTTTCTCACCTGGTCCTTCATACTCCTGCTATGAGTGAAAACATCCAGTATTTTTCCTTTTCTTTCTGGCTTACTTCACTAAGCATGATCTTTTCCAGCTCCATCCATGTTGCTGCAAAAGGCATGTGTTTACTTTTTTGGCTGAGTAATATTCCATTGTGTATATGTACCACATCTTTTTAATCCAGTCGTCTACTTTTGGGCATTTGGGTTGTTTCCATGTCTTTCCAATTGTAAATAAAGCAGCAATAAAGATGGGGGTGCTGGTGTATTTTTGAATCAGTGTTTTAGTGTCCGTTGGGTAGATACATAGGAGTGGGATTTCTGGGTCATAGGAAGCTCCATTTTTAGCAGCTTGAGAAACCTCCATACAGTTTTCTATAGTGGTTGTACTATTTTGCATCCCCACCAGCAGTACAGGGGAGTTCTTTTTCTGCACATCCTCACTAACATTTGTTGTTGCCAGTGGTTTTTAAGATGTGCCATTCTCACTGGGGTGAGGTGGTATCTCATTGTGGTTTTAATTTGTATCTCCCTTATTACAAGTGATATTGAACATTTTTTCATACAGCATTTGTGATTTTTTTAAAGATTTATTAATTTATTCGTACAGAACTGGGGTACAGGCCAGAGATGCGGAGGGTGAGAGGATTCACCAGAGACAGAGTGGGGTGCAGAACAGGCAGATCGACGAAGTACACTGCTGAGGGGAGCAGCAGGCAGGTCAGGAGAGGTGTGCCACGCCATGTGGTCACCTCCGGGGTAGGCGGGGATTGAACTTATGGGGAAGTGGTTTAAGCTTCTTTGTGCTGTGCTTTAACCCGCTGTGCCACCAGGGAGGGCCAACATTTGTGATTTTTAACAAGCATTCCCAATAAGCCTTAGATCATTGATTCCCAAACTTACATGATGAAATGCATTTGATAAACACAAGATTGTCAGCCATCTAGAAATGTGGCTCTATTCTTTCTTCACTTGGTGCTGATCAATGCAGCCCTAAGGTAAACAAGTGAAAATAGTTGAGTTTTTCACAGGTGCTTCTCATTACCTTCCCTCCTCTGATACCTGGGTCTCTGCCACTTTGATTCACTCTGTCACACCACTATGCTTCACCTTTCCCATTTCCCCCCCCTGCAAGTATTTCCTTTTGCCAGCTGAATTCTCGCTTTTCCTGGAATACTCACCTCTCATGTCATTTTCTCATTTTACAACTCCCCTTCAATCCTTCTGTTCCTTTTTATTCTATGATTGACTCTCCCTGAGAAGCCATTTGCAATCCCCTATTATGAAGAATTCCATATAAAAATAAATTATATTGTGCTGTGTTTGTTAGATAAACTTGATGGGGTAAACAGCTGTACACAGCAGCTCTGTGCAAACAAGTTTAAAGCAAAATCCAACCAGCTGCTCAGCATGAACCCTCTGAGAGCTGAGATCAGCTGCTGTACTACCCAATAGTCGCCCTACAAAAGCCAGGCTTGCTGGGAGAGAAATGAAAGAATAGTACCACCAGGTGATCAAAGCAGGGGTAGCAAATGCAATGTGTACTGTCCAAAATGGATAATAATCTTTCTTTACTCAGGTTGGCATATTTCATCAGGAATAAACCACAATGGTTTTAGGAATTGTTTTGCTTAAAGGAAGACATTGATATCATCAGTATTACTGAGTGTTTTGATGCTCACATATCCTGCATATTAGGATAAAATGCCAGAATGTGATGGTAGAAATTAAAATCGTCCCCCCTTGGGACGTTGTAGGCATATATGTTTCTGATAAAACATCTTTAAATTCAGCTTAGAGATCCCTGAGGTTTCACTTTCTTCCAATAAAGATTGTTTTTTCTCTTTAAAAATTGATAATGTTAATCTACATCTGATGAAAACAGCTTAACGAAGATTGACTGGGTTTTCTTGTCTAACCACTTTTCAGTACTCCATCATATACTCAGGATCTGTATGAAAAAGATCCCGTCTCCAAAAACAGTTCATCTGCTGGTTTGTCTTTGACTCGTTTCCTCATTTAGGACTAGAATTAATCTTTTAATGTTCTATGTACCAGACTTCTTGTGGTCAAAGTTAGTAACTAAACTTTTCTTGACTGAAACAAACTAGTCCTTAGTCCTTTAGTGAATATCTTAAGTCTTGAGTTCAATTTCTTCCAACATCCATTATTTGAACAAATCCTAGTTTCTCTCTCTTAAAATATAGGGCTCAGAATTGTGTGAAACATGCAAATTGAATAAGTAAAGAATAAAATATGATTATGGATCATTATTTAACATTATGTGGGTGTTTATCCAAACCTTTTTTGACTTGTGATTTGGGAGTTGTTTTATTATTTTGTTGATACATATTTAACATTTGATAATTTACTCCCTAATGTTATGTCATTCCACCACATCTCTAGCTAGTCCTATATATATGTAGCTAGATGTTGGTTCAAACTTTTTAGGAATTGACATTACAATACCATTATAATACCCTTTAACTTTAACTCTGTATATTGAGATTTCCTTGGTTTCCAATTTTGCTATCATCAAGCCAGCAAAAATTGTAGAACTATTGCTTCCTGTAAATTTCTCCATTTTGTTTTAGCTATCTATTAAACTAAACTACTCTCAAGATAATGCATATCAAAAATTATTTTATCCTATCATTATTCCACTAGAGACACCCTTCATAAAGACTTTGAAGCTTATTTATAAAGATATAATTTAGCCACATCACTCTGACTTTCTTTGGTTAAAGGATAGGTTTGTGTAGGGAAGACCACTGATACCATCGCACATCTCCACATTTATTTTTACATGTTTTGAGTGGAGGCCAAGCATAAAATCAGGAAAAAAAAACTACAAAGTGATAGATTTCCCTCAGAATTTCTGCCTTTGTCTAATTCTAGAAGGTTCAGAATAGACATTTATGTTAATTGCTTGTAGCTTTTGTTTGCATGAATATTTTAATAGTATTTTCTTTTTATGTCACCCTTTATCATTTTGCTTTTGCTTTTATATTAGTTGTTTGTTAGATTTTAAACAATATGGATATACCAATAAAATGAGTTACTTGGCATATTGATATAGCTATTAAATGGAGGAGAATTAAGGACATAACTCATTTCTTTGTTTTTATAATCATTATGGTAAGCTATATTTTCAGTTTTATTGAGAAATAATTGATATATATGTATTATATATACATATATATAATACATATATACACATACACACACACACACATATATATGTAACTGTGTTAAGTTTAAGCTATGAAACATGAGGGTTTGATTTACACATAGTGAGAAAAGTTTACCATATTGGGTTTAGCTAATATTTACCTTCTCATATAGCTATAATAAAGAGAAGAAAAAAAGAAAAGGATAAAGGAAGAAATAATCTTGTTAACTCTCAGTATTTATTCTCTTACCTTTCCAATATATCATGTAGTAGTGTTAACTGTAGCTATCACATTTTATATAGCACACCTATACTTGGAACTGAAAGTTTGTGCCTTTTGCTGGTGGGTTAATTGCAGTTGATTATCATATTTTAGTTGTCCATATCCAGCTAGGTAATGATCACTATAGAGTTAGCACAATGTAATCCATTCTTTAAATACAGTTAAATAAATAAAATATATAACATGTTTCCTTGTCTTTGAGTAACTCTTCAAATTTCTCCAAGCCGATTTTTCTAAGGATGTCACTAAAGTATATTGTCAAGACCACCAATGGCCCTCATATGCTAAATCTAACAATTACTCCTCAATTTACATTCTACTTAATTTCTTTCACAATACAGTCTCTATTTTCTTAGGTAGTTTGCAATGTATGTTCCTTTTGCCTGAATTGTGCTTCTTCCCTAATTTCACTGCACTTTAAACCTCAGCTCATTATATCTTGACTATTCCATTTTTTTCTTTTTCTCCAAAGAAATTATTAATAACTGCTGTTATTCTTGATCCTCCCTAAATTATGTATTTCATGACCCTAGAATCTTGCCTGGGCTATTTACTTCTATATTCTTACTACTCTAAGTAGCCCCTGACAGGTAATTGGGTGATGAATAAATATATGCTGAATGAGTTAATAAATCTGAGTTTAACTTTACCAAAAAACTTCAAGTGAAACTTATATAATCACTACACACACACACACACACACACAGAGGGGAAGCACAGTTATGATGACTGTATTAAAGTAAAATAAAGCTGCTCAGTTAAAAATGATGTTGGTGCTTTCAACATTTTACAGCTTTCAAACTTCTTTACTATATATCAAGGCATTTGCCTCTAACATTAACTTATAAAACAGCGGGAGTGATAATATGACCTTGATTTTTCAGATGGAAAACAAACAAAAATGATCAGTGCAGCAGATATATTATTTGCCAGATCCCATTGTCTAGACCTGCCTCTTATATGTGTGCCCATTAATGTCAGTAAAATCCAGAAATCTTCTTAAATGTGGTCATGGTGCTAAAGCAGTTGTGTGACTCAGGTGAGTCAACACTATTTGCTGGACTTCATCTTCTTTGACCAAAAAAAAAAAAAAAAAATCATAGCATCACATAACTTTAGAAGTAGTTCAAACCTAGCATAACTATATGAACTCCTTTTTCATAAAAAGAAACTGAGACCTACAATGGATAAATGAATTGCCCAGGGGACAGAATATAGGACTAAACCCTGGACTGTGAATTCATGGGAACTGTTTCTTCTCAGCATTTTGATAGCTTTTAATTCAAACAGATTTCTTAAGTTGCATTAACCAGAATAGTCACAGTCTTTATACTTCAAGGATAGAGATTACTTTTTGATAATAATGCTATTTGGGCATGACAAGAAATATAGCAGTATATGAGGTTAGTGGATTGCCATTGTTCTAATTGTAGGCTGATCATCAAAATGTTCCAAGACTAATTCTTACTTGCTATATAGGACATTTTAATATTCCCCAACTTAATATTTTTTTTATTATTTATATATCATTGGAGAGACTTTGAATATGCAAAAACAATTAAGATCAGATAAAATTAAGATTTTCCTACATTAAAGAGTTAAAATTGTAGTATAGTAGCATTAAGATATATAGCAGAAGGAAGGGAAAGGAATACAAGATAACTCATTTGAAATGTTATATCTTGAAGGATATATATCTTATAGGTGAATTAAAGCTAAAACTGAAATAAGGAGCCTCCCTTGTAGCCTAGGGGTTTAATATCAATACTAAAACCACTATAGCCTGATTTCCATCTCTGGCTAAGCAACTAACCCACAAAACATGCTTTCTAACATCAGTATTTAGTCCAACTGTCCAACTTCTAAAACATAAATTCCAGGTCTTCGTTATCGTCAACTTTCTCTGTGGAAGACCATATAGATTTAGCTGTTCTTATGAGTTTATTAAAACACAAAATAGCAAGCATTTTACTAATTAGGGGATGTATTACTAATTATTCTCAACAAAAAATAATACACATTTACAGATAGTATGAGCTTGTGGAAGCCTGTGTGGGTTCCCCCTGATCATCCAGGTGTTTCTAAGGCAGGTGTTTCTAAGGACAACTTTTGGTTGTGTTCTTGGTAGTGATGTAGATCTGTTTCCTTTTGGGTTGGGCTGCTTTGTATATTGCATCTAGAAGTAACAAATATTTCAGACTGTTATTCCTGGTCTTTTCTTGTCATTTGCTAAGAGTCACCAACAGTTTCAGTATTTGGTCCTTAGAGTGTAGCAAAGAAAGAAAATTCAGAGGCTTCAGATCTGATGAGCATTTGGATCAACTACACTGTTTCTACCAAATGAAGTATCTCACTTGCAGTGACACTTGACCTCTTACCCAGAGATCTGTACAAATGTGTGATGCAGGTGACTAATCAATAGATAGGGAGCAGAGGAGGTGGCCTTAGTGAGGTCAGCTGCTAACTGTGGAGTTCTCACAGCTTCTATCATCAAGGCTTGAGATAGAAGTAGTTAAGATGAACAAATAATAAAAGGATTTGGGAAAGAATAGGACTCTATCCTGTACTATAGATTTGTTTCCTCAGTGCCCTTTTAGGACAATTTTGTTGATTACAAGTACAGGATAGATCAGTGTTATTCAGCATTGGGAACCTAGAAGCTGTGTATGCATGAGTATATAAAGCAAATTCTAGTGAAAATTTATATTCAGTGATTTGCCTGGGTTCAAGACCCCTTATAAATTGCCATCTGTAACTTTGCTCAGTTATGAGTGGACTTGGACAACAAGAAAAAGTTTTTGAAAGCTAAGTTGTCTTTGAAAGGGAAACTAATTATAAAATTAAATTAATTAAAAACTTGCCTACTGGTGATAAATGCCTGGCAGCAGGTCTTATGTGAAGGAGGGACCCTTGTTCTCAGTGGAATTTACTTGAACTGTCACCCAAATATACTGAGAAGGAAAACACAGGTAAAACTAGCAGTGACAGACTAAAGGTGGAGATGTAACAAAGCAGTATTTGAGGGGAGCAGGGAATGTTCTCATCAGAGGGAAAAGGTGAAACCAGATATCCAAAAATAGTAATGACATTGGGTGGGGGGAGATAGTATTAGATTAATGGTCAAAGACTAAGAATGTGAGGAGTAGGTGACATCCCTATTTGGGCAACCCAGGAGGAACAAATGAGATGGGAAGACATTTTTGAGCAAGAGACAAAAATATGTATGATTTTATTAAGAAGGCCAGGATGATGAGATCTGGTTATGTTGGAGGACTGAACCAGGTGGGACTCTTCTGTCAGAAACTGAGGGATTTTTGTACTTAGAAAAGTTCAATCAAAGCCTTGGCAGCCCAGCAAAGAACAAAAGAGGATGGAGCAGAGCAGTTTAACCCTGAAAGAGCCTGTTCTGCCCTGCCTATTCTGTCTGCCACTCTAAGGGCTCAGAAAAGATGGAAAAAGTTAGGTGTGTGTGCTAGCATTTGCTGACTGGGAATGCGGGTTTACTTGTTTATGAGTCACTGTAGACATTCTTTGCCAGGTAGGCAAGTGAACGCTCCCACAGTCACCGTGGCAGTACTATTTGTTGACATAGTCTAGATTATTTCACACATTTTTGCTTGCATCTTATTTTGGGGGGAAAAACAGATTATGATGCAAATTAAAATATTAAGAAAACCAACTTAGTCATACAATTTTGTCATCTGTCAAAACACTTTTTAAAAAAAATACCTATTTATTTATGCATGTAAGAACTGGGGTACAAGGCAGAGTTGTGGGAGGTGACAGGACTCACCAGAGATAGAGTGGGGAGCAGAGTAGATAGATGTGCTGAAAAACACTGCTGAGGGGAACAGCAGGTAGGTCAGGAGAGATCTGCTATGCCATATGGATCAGGCTCCCTGGCTGGGGATAAAACCCAGATGCAGTGACTTCTGATAGCTTCAGAGTGCTGTGCTTTAACTCCTTGTGCCACCATGGAGTTTCTAAGAATGTCCATCTTCAAATGGAGTCCCAGGCGGTACCCAGGAAATGGATGAGTCAAGGGACTGTGGACAAGAAATCATGCTCAATATTGGGGAAGCTGGCAATTTATTCCAGCGGGAAGGGTGCCTGGAGGGAAACACTTGAATTTGCTGTCTTCATCCCTTGAATAGAAAGCTCAGAAATCAAAAATTAAAATTGCTCCAGGATTCTTTCATACTACTTTTTATCAAATAGAGAAAGACAGGCACTTTGTGTATGACTAGATTTTGACTAGTGAACAGAGGTGCCCATGAGGAGAGACCTGCTTAGTCTTGTTTACATTTCAGCTGGAGAGAAGCAATAGCTCAGGGCCAGCATGAGGACAGTTAGAATAGAGTGACCATAATCCATTTGTTCTCTGCTCTGGGAATGTTATTGAAGGGGTGATTGGTGGAGATATACTAAAGTTTCCCAAACAAAAGTGTGACTGAATATTAAGGCATCTGACAAATGAGGTACTATTTTTACTTCTCACAACTGTTACAATACCTGCTTATCTAAAGCATTGACTGCTATTATATCCCTAATGCTGCTTATTATAGTAAAACTCACATTTTTCTTATAATTTAGATTGAATACATAAATTTATGAGTCAAAGTCCTCTCCAATATACACCCCGCCCCCCCCCAATGAAATCCTTCAGGAAACATGTATGTCTTCTTGTTCTTGGAATAAATTAAGTCATTTGTCAATTTTTTTTGTCAACTTTTAAGAATTATTTTTATTTATTCATAAAAGAAATGGGGTGTAGGATAGAGTTGTGGGGGTGAGGATTCACGAGAGATAGAGTGGGGAGCAGAACTGGCAGGTCTACTGAAATACTGCTGATGGGGGCAACAGACAAGACAGGAGAGGTATGCTGTGCCATTGTGGGTCACCTCCCAGGTCAGCATAGAACTCAGTATAGAACCCAGGTCAGTATAGAACAGCAGCAGTGGCTGGTGATAGCTTGATCGCACTGAGATTTAACCCTTGTACCACCAGGTGACCCCTAACTAATTTATTTAATAGACAGTTTTGTGTGACTATTACATGCTAAGTAGGTCCTTAGTATACAAGCAGTTGGAGACCAACCTTCATAGAAGTTAAAATTTAGTGGAAACAAAAGACCTGCAAACAATGAAAATACTATGGGATGTGAGGAAAGCACATATTAGACACTAAACTTAGTGACAGGCACTCAAACTCGATTTTCTGAGGATAAAGATATGAGGAATTGAAATGTGAGTAGAAGTTGTTCAAATGAAGACTGGATATAGGGGTATTTTGGGAGGTGACATCATGTGTGATGGCTTAGCACAAAGAGAAATGTCTCCTATCTTGAGTATAGAGAACAAGTAAGGAAAGGAAGAGGGAGGGATGAGACTGGAAGGGAAACTTAAGAGCAGGAAGCAAGGCTGTGGAAGTCTCCCCAAGAGAGGTTAAGGACCCAAGATTTTTCTTAGTGATCTTGTGCCATCTGAATCTACCACTTTCTTAAAATCCAGAAGACCTTGAATCACTTATTTGACCGTCCTTACCTTTATTTTTTCAATCAAATGGCTAAAATATAATTTACCTTCACATGACTCTGTCAGGTTTTGCTGTCAGGGCTTCTAATATCAAGTACACCAAGGCATTTGTATCAAACTACAGCTCTTCGTGATTATAAGTACAATGAATTATACATGCTTTTTCACTCAATATCCTAATATATGAAATGTGGGTCAACCTGTATTCTTACTTTTGTCCAAAGACTGATAATTAAAATATTTACTTTAGATGGGAAAGACTTGGGGGAAAATACAGCTTTTTCAAATATGTGAAATCCTGTCATATTAACTTATAATGAGATTTTACTGCCCTAGAGGGTATAAGGAGGATATATAGATCAAATTTACTAGTAAGTAGATTTCAGCTCAGCTGAACTTTTGAGTAATTTGAATATTTTCAAGTGCAATAGACTACATCAAAGATAATGAACTTCCCATTGTGTGTAATATTCAGATAGAGTCTATATGACTATCTGACATATACATAATAGGGAAATAGGAATTTGAAGTAGGTATTCCTTATGGTGGACCCATCATTGTTAATTACTTGAATAGGTATTTCTCTTTTTATTTAAAGAATTTATTTTATTTATTTATGCATACTAGAACTGGGGTCTAGGGAAAGGATTCACCAGAGACAAAGTGGAGAATAGAACAGGCAGATCTACTGAAACACATTGCTGAAGGGAGCAGCAGGTGACACAAAGGTCTGGTGCACTATATGGGTCACCTCCCTGGCAGGGAATCTAGCTCAGGCCACCCTGGCTGGTGATACCTTGATAGTGCGGAGATGTTAACTCCTGACCAAGTATCTCTTAAGAGGATATTATAACCACAATCCCAGATGAATAGTCAAATGGTTATATAATTGCTTCCATTTCCCATGCCCACCACCCAAAAACATATTTAGGCACAGACCACAGAACAAGGCACTTCAAAGGTTCCAGTCATATTCAGCCTTGAGAAACAGACCTGATAGATTATCATCACATGATGGGCCATACTGAGAGAACCCTTTAGATATTAGAGAAATCATATATAAATAGGAAAAGATGCACTTCAGAGGTGAAGAGGGGATGGTACTGTCATAAGATAGAATTCTGAGCAGCTTCTCCATGAGAACCTGGGGAGAAGCTGTAGTGTCTGATAGCTTGAATTTTTATAATATACTACATTTGTCATTCCAAGCTAGCATAGAAGCTTAATTTAGAGCAACGTAAATTGAAAACTGATGAGGCTGAGGTCATAATACTCATAAAATGTTTCTTTCTCTTCCATTTGTTCATTTTAAGACAAAAAATAAATTAGGATGAGAAATGGAGATTGCTTGGGAAGGGAGAGACTGTTTTCAAGGAATATTTGAATACAGGAAGGTCTTTCAAAGATAGGTGGGAGAATTTCTGAATAAATCTGTCCCTCGGGGGTTGACCTCAGCATGCCTATCCTCTTTTGGTCTAGTTTTGCCATGGGAAGTTAATAGACTGTAGCTTTGTCATATGTGCTAGTGAGCTCTTCCATGCTGCTGTTATCACTCTGCTCTCCTAAAATGACAGAAGAGTCTTGTATGTTTCTACAGATGATTACCTCTTACACAAAGAGTACTTATGATACAATAACAAAACTTAGTGTTTAAGCAAAAGTATTCTATGGTTCGGGGAGGGTAGTCAGCAAAGATCAAAGTAAAATATATTCTACCTGATCAAATACTCCTATATTTGTTTCTATAGTTTCTTTTTTTAATGTAGCCTAGCTGTATTGCATTTCTTGTGTGTCCTATGTGAAGCCTTTTTTTCCAGCTTGAATTGGTTCATGAGAGTCTGTCTTTACAACATTTAGAAATTTCAACTGAAACTTGTCAGGATCTTTGACACTGGAAATATTATGTGATTTTAGGAAATCTAAATTGCAACACATTCAGATGCATGTCAACTTCTTTTTCAAGATTTAGGGTGTGGGCCAGGGGTGTGGAGGTAGATGAGTAGATTCACAAGCAAGAGAGTAGGGGGCAGAACAGATGGATTTGCTGTAATATACTTCTGAGGGGAGCATTGGGCAAGACAGGAGGTCTGCTGTACCATGTTGTAACCCTTTGTTTAGCTCCCTAGCCAGGGATTGTGGGTTGAACTCATGCCACAGTGACTTCTGATTGATAACTTGATAGTGCTGAGATTTCAGCCCCTGCACCATCAGTGAGGCACCATTTCAATTTTTAAAAGTGAATGCTTGAAAACTACCACCTCTTATGAACAAGTATGATTGGTTACTGCCTTTACAAATGAAGCCCTATAATTTTGGGTTATCAGTGTTACAGAGGATGAAAGGTCTAGAAGACCAAGACCATTAGCTATGATGATGGGTTAAGTATCAAAATGTGACCATAGATTACCAAGTGTTGAAACAGTGGGAAAGTTGCAAAAAATAGGATGCAATGAATTCTACGTTCATCCACTTTACATTTTAAATAAACCAGGATGGCTGAACTTTGTTGAGTTACTAAAAGACGGTATCATTTATTGGAGGACACTTTCTAGACAATTACTATGGAACTAACTAGATCCACTTCCAGAACCATCCAACACCCTGAGTCCTGCCATTTGTTTTTGTTTTTTAGAAAGGTAGGTAGGTAGGAGGTAGATGGATGGATGGATGGATGGATAGATAGATATAAATAGACAGATTAGATAGATATAGATATTTTGGCCTGAGCCTCACTGCCCATTGCCTCCCCCTTCCACTTGGTAAATATTGTAGAATTTGAAACATTCTGCCATGACTTCCTCTTAATGTTATAGAAATTCCAGAAAGCGTGCAAATTAGGAGTAACTGAGGGAAGCTTAGTAGCACTACAACTGTTATCAGTTACTATGTTGTATTTGAAAAAATATGTATCAGTTTTAAAATAAAAATTCCACCTATGTTCAATAATTTGAAACTGAGTCACTTAAAATTGATCTCGGAATGTGTTTTAAAAAGCTGTGTGCTCCCTGAATTGGAGCGTGAACACAGTGCACAGTGCACAAGGGTCCTCTAGTGTGACACGCAGACAAGCTCTATCACACACACACTTGCTTTTTTTAAACCACTCCTGCCAGATGATTCAATAATTCCTTTTGGGTTAGATTTGTTGAGTGTCTGTCAATGTATCCCAACCAATATAGCTTTTTTTGTAACATTGTAAAATCCCTGAAAAGAGAAAACAGAAAATTAGAATGGAGGATTAGAGAACAGAGTAGCCCTAGGGTAGGACCAGAGTTTGGGAGGAAGCTATAGTGACCAGGTCTATATGCTAGTACCCTGAGAAATCTAAGGGTAAGTCCATAAATGGATTGTGAGGAGAAACATTAACATGAAATTAGTCAAGAAAAAGAAATGCTGGTTTTTATATTTCTATTAATCATTTAATAGATCTTAGCACCATTGATAAATTAGAAGGACTGAATGATTGTGCTTCTTGATGTAACCCTTTGTTTAAGCATTAATTTGCTGTTTCCAGTGTCTTGGGTTTCAACACTTCATGAGCTACCAAAGACTGCTGCTCAAAATGAGAAATACAAACACAGTCTAAAACAAAGTACTTGTATTGCGGGTACATTCATTTTGCTTTCCTGTAATGTCTTTAACTTAAGTATTTCAGAGCATCATATTCATAAATTGACTATTTTTAAACTGAGTTTCAATTTATTCCTCAAAGGTAATGTGATCCTAGAATTATTTAGATTTTCCTTTACATTTCTTCTCCAATTTAGATGACTGCTAATTAGGTCTTTTTCTCTTCAGTGCTCCAGAACCTAGTTGCTTAAATTGTATATGGAAATATACATGAATACCTGAGAGCTAAGGGTTTCTGTTAAATATTCATAGATTTTTATATTAGAAATCCAGTTTTGATATTTGGTTAAGTACTTCATTTAGAAAACTTATTTTTGTAACAGTTGATTAAGACTTTTTTCCTTTCTTATCTTTTTGGTTATAGGTGACTTGAAGTTCAAACAAGCATAGTTATATCCACATGCCATGTAGAGGCAAAGAAAGGAAAACATAGCCTTTATACAGTTGCCTTATATAAAAAATATGTATGCTCACTCTGCTCTGGTCAGACTCATTACCAAAACGAACTGAGTATGTTCCAAGAATGGTATAAGTGGAAAAGCAAATCATAAACATCACTTTACCCAAAGCGACCTATAGAATTAAAATGATCTTTCCAATTTTCCCTTTAACTCAGATCTACCTGGCTTTGGGGAAGCAACCAGCTTAACTCAAACCACTCCATCCACCCCTGTGTCTTAAAATCCCACTGCCCTTGTGCCCAGTCCAGTGCTCTCTTCACTGTATCACAGATAGAAAATATCCCTCTTTTCATTTCTGTTCAATAGAGTTAAAATGTAACTGATCTGCAGGTTCTCTAAATTTTGTGCTCTTGATGAGCATAAAAGTATTATTGCATTCCCAGGCAAAGAGTCTAAAAACTGTCATTGCAGTAGAACCTCTCCTAGTTCTGGGTCTGGTCACCCACTACCACAAATACAAAGAAAAAGCCCTTTGTGTGGCAAATGCCAAAAAAAAAAAAAAAAAAAGAAAAAAGAAAAGAAAAAAGAAATCTAACCAACAGGATAGGAGGAGCGGGTAAAGGTCCTGTTATTACAGAACAGAATGAGGGGCAGCCTGGTTCCCTCAAAACTGCCTGCTCTAAATGGGCCCTGCCAATGTCGTGTAAAGCCAAATGCATCTAGTGTGTGCCATAAAGAGAAGACAGAGAAAGAATATAGTTCGGTTTCCAATTAAGCACCCACAGCTACCTCTTCCTTCATGGTAACTGCCCAGACAGGGACCAAAGCAGCACCACTGAGGCCAGGAAGCTTGTCACTGTCTCAGGCACCTGCTGAAGGGGACCCATAGGTAAGGGACCCAAAGGGTCAAGGAAAAAAGCAAAATCAAAACCCAAGTCAAAATAAAGGCTGCCATTGTCAGCCTCTCCACAGGTCTGTCACCACTTCTTTGTCTCTCTCAAGTGTCTCCTTCCATGTCCCCAGTCCCTGACACTAGTCCAAGACAAAGAAGAAAGCACAGTTCTTCCCATGGCTTTCTGCTTCAAATGACTCTCCCAAGTCTCCTGCTCTTTGTGTTGTTCATACTCCTTGGGTGTGGCAGGGAAACTGGAACCTCCTCTATCTGTGGTTATCACGCTGTTACACAATTACTGACCTATGATGTTGGTAGAATTGCAGCTACAAGAGTTGTAGAACATGAGAGAGAGAGCACGCGTGCCAAATCCTAACCACTAGACCACCAGGGGACTTAGGAGCTGCAGAATATGACAAGACCTGATGTATTTGTAGTGGACCACTGCTGAGAATGATCACCATCCCCCATCCTGGGGAAAAGTTTGTCTCCACCAGGCTCACAGCACATTTGCCTTCCACAGCATCTACAGCAAGGGGCCTGTGCCCACATACATTGCTCCTTTTAAAGTCTCCCAAAATTGTGACTCTGTTGGTTTACTTTCCAATAACCCCCTCCTCAGGATGCTGGGGGCAGAGCTCAGAGCATGGCACTGGGCTCAATGTCTTGTCGAACTTGGGCAGTGCTGGCTGGATATCAGGGGGCAGAATTCAACCCCATGTCTTGGTAGGAAAAACACTCAGTCTCTTCCTAGCCTGGGAGGCCAAGTTGAGTGTCCCGAGGGCCTGGGTATACATGGCTTAAGTGTAGCAGCAACTCCAGCAGTTACATTGCTCTCATAATCTAGCATTGTTGAGAGCTCTACAGATAGAAATTCTGCACAAAATAACAGCACAATTTGTTAGCTGGCAGGGTGAGGGGTACTCAAGCCCCCACCCCCGAAGCCTACCTGCTCTAAATGGGTTCTGCCATCTGCCACATCAAAACAAAACATACTCTAGTGCATAAGACCTTTAATGGAAAGGAACTTTAAGTGTGTAATAAAGAGAAGAGAAGGAAAACAAAAGATAATGTAGTTTCCAAACCAAGCACCCAAAGTTACCAGTCCCCACGTGGGTAAATGCTTAGATAAGTAACATTGGCCCAAAGCAGGGCCACTGAGGCCCAAAAATTTGCCACAAGTCTAATGCACCTTCTGGTGGGACCCAAAAGGAAGGGGCAGAAGGGAATACACAAGTCAAGAAAAAAAAAAAAAGAGAAAATCAAAAATAAAGTTAAAAGCCGCCATCATCAGTCTCTCCATGGACATCTCACCAACGTCAGTTTTAACTGTTTCCGTCCATGTTCCCCAATCCTGGTCCTCGTTCAAGGCCAAAAAGCAATGCTAGTGGAGTTGTAAGAGTGTGGTCCCCAGGAAAAGGGCAAGTTCCAGGTTCTCTGCCCCATCCAAAGGAGGGTGGAGCTGTGCAGGGAGATGAGGAGAAATGGGGCAACTGAAGAAGGAAGCGGAGCAGGAAGGGGAGCCAGAAGACCAGAGGGAGCATGGGGCAGAGGCAGGTGAAGAAGCGGCTCTTGCGTCTTGTCCCTGGACTGGGTGAAACAGATGTGAATGAGAGGCTTTGGGGAGGTGATACGGCAGCGTTCTTCTTGATTTTGATGTTGCTCTTTTCCTCCCAGACTTGTCTGGTCATTTCTGACCCTTTTCTATGGGTTCCCACTGGATGGTGTTCTAGACTTGTATCAGGCTTTTGGGCCTTGCTTTGGGTCTGTTCCTTTTGGGTAGACTTTAACCATGAGGGGATGGGAAACTTGGGGTGTTTAACTTAGAAACTATATTCTTTGTCTATTCTGTATTGCATACTAATTGTATTTAAGTTC
The DNA here is from genome assembly GCF_000260355.1 of Condylura cristata. Lineage (NCBI taxonomy): Eukaryota > Metazoa > Chordata > Mammalia > Eulipotyphla > Talpidae > Condylura > Condylura cristata. The sequence continues at coordinate 25,691,098 of NW_004567117.1, read as the reverse complement.
TTTTCCAGTAAAGGTCTTATACATTTTCTTGATATTTAGAGCAGGCAGGTTTGAGGGTTCAGGATTACCCCTCTCCCTGTTCTGTAACTCAGCTACTTCACATGTTTATGTTATCAGTATTATGAAGTTGTAGGGAAGGAACAAAACAATTTCCACTATAATGTTCTCCTTTCTCTTAAAGGAAACCTAACAAAAGATGAACAAGAAATAAAGACACAGAAATTTATTAACATATATCTCATGGACACAAGGGGACCTACCCAGAGAAAAATGAGTAACTCTCAGAGATGGCTTAGATTTCAGGCTTAAATAAGTTTTTTGGCTAAAGGCAAAAGAGAGAAAAGTATAATGTAGGTCAGGAAAAGTACTATAAACAAAAGTAAGGTTCTTATACAGATTATGTTTAGCTCTTTTTTCCACTGATAAGAATTTCTTATAACTTAGTTATCCTTCAATTCTGATATAAAGAAACACACTTACAGATGAATATGCCTTTATAAGTGGAAATAACCCTTTCAAAAGAGTTCCTCTATCTCTTCTCTTTCCAGAGCTTCTGTTGTCCTTGTTAAAATAATCAACTAAAAGTAATCCTTATTCCACAGAGTTATAGAGGGGTGGAAATTCCGCTCCCCTAAAGGATGTTGGAATGGAAGAAGTGGCATATAGCCACTTCTCTAGTTAACTCTCTAGTTAAACAGGGACAGGACTGTATTATACCTGGTCGGTCAGGATGTATAGCATATTATCCAGGTATGACTGTATTTCTGGGTCTTCAGACGAGGTACTGGATAAATCGTTATTTCCCTTACCATTCTGATATCTCTTTTTTCAGGTTTTCAGATCTAGTTCCCCAGCCAGTAGTTGTCCCCAGTGTGCGGTGACCGGGGACCACCACAGGTTGATGTCTCATGAGCTACAGCAGGAACTTCACTGATACTCAGGCAAATTTGTTTAGAGAAAGAAAAAGTTTATTAAGGAGAAGGGGAAATAAAGCGACACTCCCAGACCAGAAAGGGGCCAAGAAACTTCTGTGACACCCTGCCACAGCATGCACCTTCATTCCCTACTTGTTCTAAGACCCCATCAGTCTCTTTGATTGCCTCGTTCTGGGTGGTATGTGCCACTCACTCTTGTCTCAGTGTCTCTCTGTCCAGAATTACATCTTGCATCTCAGCCTCTTATCTTTATTGTCTTATTTCATGTATTTTTCTCTTGTTCTGAAAGGTCCTATTGCCCCTAGTCCTGGGGCATTTGATTAGTCCCCTTCAGAATTTGTTGTCTTCATCTCTGGAGCCTCCTTTATTTATGAGGGTTTTCCTACTTTATTCTGATCCTAGAAGCTATCCACTTGCTCTCCAACTCAATTCCTTCTAAAACTGATTTAGGGTCTGTTTTATTTTATTTTTGCTACCATTGGCTTATTTGCCCAATTTTCTATCCAAGGAGTATTTTGACCTATTTTCTAGAGTGGTATGGAAGAGTCATGTAGGCTGGAAATTGATATTGACAACCTGCCCAAATGATTACTGTAAATCCAAAACAGCAACTAATTTTCAATTTCTCAAACCTCCAAATGCGAGGTGGCTGTGCCTTATCACACAAAAAGAAAAACTTTGATTAGTTAGCAGCCAAATAAAGAACCCATGGGAGCTTAAAATATGAATTAATTTGATGAATGTCCCACTTCTGTTAGTTAAACTCACTAGGTCGACTTAAAAAGTGCAAATTATACAAAACTGATTTTAATATATGAATGAGAGCCATAGGGTGTGGTGCAAAGGAAATTATCCTGTACCATCTCAGTGCTTCCAGGTAGCCATTAAAAACAAAAACAAAAACAAAAACAAGTAACAGGTTAATAAGAGGAAAGTCCAAATGAAATTTAATTATAGTGTGCCTGTTACAGGGCAGAGAGAGAGGGGAAACCCCGAACCGCCAAACCTGCCTATTCTAAATAGATTCTGTCATCTGCCACATCAAGACAAAACATATAAGACTTTAATTAAAAGTCTTTTATGTATATACAGTGAATATATAGCACAGAAGACAAAGGATATAATTTCTGAATCAAACAGGGGAAGTTACCTACCCCCTCGTGGGTAAAAGTCCATCGAAAAGGGATTTGCCCAAAGCAAGGCCTGAAAGCTGCCACAAGATTAAAGCATCTTCTGGCTGGGACCCATAGAAAAGGTTCAGAAATAAATGTCCAGACAAGTCTGGGAGGAAAAGAGCAAAATCAAAAATCAAGATGAACACTGCCATAGTCACCTCCCCACAGGTCTCTCACCCACATCTTTTTCACCCAGTCAGGACAAGAAGAGAGCAAGTTTCCTCACACGTTTCTCTGTTTTATGTTTCTCCCCCAGGTCTCCTGGCTTTCCATCCTGCTTCCTCCTTCAGATTCCTTCTCTTCTCTGCTTTTCTTTCCTCAGCTCCAACCTTCTTCTGGGGGGGCAGGAAACCTGGAACTGTCCCTTTTCCTAGGGGCCACCCAGTTACATGCCTGCCTCCTAAAGCCCTAAAATACATGGGAGAATCACTGATTCTGCTGCCCACACAGCTTTAACTACCTTAAATAAAAGCTCTGGCAAAGAAGCTAAAGGAAGCTGCGATAACAGGATGACTGCTATGTGTCTTTAAGTCCTGTCTTTCCCATTGAATAGTTAGGAAATTAGGTCTTTCCTGGTACAGTGAGGGAGAGGCCCTTAATGGAGAGGATCTTCCTATCAACAAGTAAGTTTTTTTTCAGAAAAAGTATAACCTCACAATATTCAGAACCCTTCCCTTGATAACAAACCCTTGTAAAAAACATATTTGGGGTGGCAGATTTCGCTTCACTATAAGGTGACTATTTTCCTATTCACACAGATTGTACTAAACAGTGTAACTCATATGGCTCTATTGTGGATTGAGATATCTCCCGTATAGTGTGAATTTACTAGATATACTAAAAAGATGTTTTGAATTTTCCAAGGTGGAACTTACCACAAAGATCACTTAAGAAGACATCTTTATTTTGTACAGAAGGAAATTGAGGCCTTTCTAAAGAATTTTATAGCTAATTTGGGAGAATCTAGGTACCTACAATCCAGCTTACTTTTCAGAGTCCCTTCCTGTTAGGTAAGCAAATTACATGCACTTTCTTCCCAGTTTGAGTTTTGCAAGTGGGCACTCCTTAACTCTTTGTCAGCTCTATTAAGCTGGGCTAACTTCCTAGGGCTAAACATACAACCATTTTTCATTTCTTGGCAATCTGTTCTATTAAATTTGCATATTCAAATATGCAGCATTTATGTCTGATCTCTAAAAGAAAACTCACTAAATTCCTAGTAGGATTATTTTCTCTTTCTCTTTAGCTAGGGACAGATATTTGAATAACAACTGAGAAAGAAAGCAGAAGTTAGGCAGTGCTTTCATAAATGAAATTAGCAAGTTTCTACAATTTAAAGGTTCTATTTGTAATTCTAAAAACCTTTTCCTTTTCTCCTTGCTTAGCTTCAGGCGTGAATAAAAGTATTGGGGAGGGGGAGATGTTTGCTTTTCTTCCTCTTAATGGGTAAGAGATAACTAAATGCTGAATTTACAAAATACTTCCCTGGTTCTGGATTTTAATGTGTAAGCACAAGATGAGTATCATGGCTTGGCTCTTAACAGAGTAATATCTGCAAAGTCACTTTGCTGTATATATGAAAAATCTACATTGTTTAACTTGACACTCTTCTCAAATGATATCCACAAGTATTTAGCATTAAAAAAGCTCAGTTTAGAATTAGAATTGCTAATGTTGAGTTTCCAATTCAAGGTTCTACAACCCAAAACAGACTTGAAAAGAAAAAACAAAAAAGAACAAGCTTAATTGAAGGGAAAGAGTAACACTGGTTCCCACTTGGTTAAGTTGCTTGAAGGCCACTGAAGGGGTCCTCAGTTTGACTTCCAGTTGCCTTACATTCTATCATGCTCTGGGGCAGGGCGGAATGTCCTAAAGAAAATATTGATGTTATTGTTATCCAAGCTGAAAGTGGAAAAAAAAAAAAGGGCACATTAAAATAAGCAAAATTCTAACATGAATTTTAAAAGGGACGAAACCAGCCAGGTTCTCAAGACAAATTCACCGTTATCATCAACTCTGGCTTCTCATCTTTCTCCTTTTCATTCTGCACCCCATGTTAGATATGATTGCTCTGAACTTGTTCAGAGTTGTATGCAAAAAATGCAAAGTTTGAAAATTTTTCTTTGTGTCCCACTTTTTCCTCCTTCTAGATTGATCTACTTTCTGCAGACTTCCTTGTTTCCTAGAAATTTACCTTGAGGATCTAGTTTTAAGTTTATGCATTGTTTAAGGAATAATGTCTTGTCAAGATGTGTAGTTACTGTCAGCAACAAAAGAAACCACCTTCTACCCTTCTGGGTTCTTATTAGGCTAAGCCAGTAATACAAATAGCATCAGATGGTTATTAAAGGAAAAGCAATCAATTTATAACATGTATATGGGAATTTAATATGGTCATAATGAGTCATACTGTTACAGGACAGGGAGAGGGACACCCTGAAGCCCCAAACCTGCCTGCTCTAAATGGGTTCTGCCATCCGTCGCATCACGACAAAACATAAAACGTTAATGAAAAGGGACTTTAATACAGTGAATATACAATTCAGAAGATAAAGAATGTAATGTCTAAATCAAGCACCTGAAGCTACCCATCCTTTCGTGGGCAAAAGTCAACCCAAAAGGGGTTGGCCCAAAGCAAGGCCTGAAAGCTGCCACAAGACTAAAGCACCTTCTGGCCAGGACCCATGGAAAAGGGTCAGAAATGGCCAGACAAATCTGGGAGGAAAAGAGCAAAATAAAAATCAATATAAACACTGCCATAGTCACCTCCCTACAGGTATCTCACCCAGTCCAGGGCCAGGAAATAAGCACGGTTTCTTCATCACATGCTTGCTGCGCCATGTGGCTTCCTCAGGACTCCTTCTGGCTCTCCCTCCTGCTTCCTTCTTTTCTTCTCTTTTTTTCTCTGTTCACCTCTACCCTCCTCCTAGGTGGGGCAAGGAACCTGGAATTTCCCCTTTTCCTAGGGACTACCCTGTTACAATAGGACAAGTGGACAGCTCCTTGAGTCAAAATAGACTAGGAAAAGCCTCAGTTACAAGGGAGGCTCAGAGATAAGGGCGGCAAATTTCAAAGGGAACTAATCAAACGACCCAGGACTCTGGCAACAGAATATTCCAGAAAAAGGCTTGTTATAGGGCAGGAAGAGAGGTACTTCATAAACCCCAAACCTGCCCACTGCTATCTGCTACATCAAGACAAAACATATGGAATGGATCCTTCCTACAATTAGTGTGCAATACAGAAAAGACAGTGGATATTTTTTCCCAGACCAAACACCAGAAGTTACCCATCCCCTCATGATTAAAGTCACCCCAAGAGGGATTGACCCAGAGCAAGGTCCAAATGCCCACCACAAGTCTAAAGCACCTTCTAGCAGGGACCCACAGAAAAAGGTCAGAAATTGCCAGAAAAGTCTGGGAGGAAAAGAGCAAATTAAAATCAAGATAAACGCTGCCAATTGTTTTGTCCCGATTTCTGTGACTGGCCATGAGAAAGAAAGACAAGAGGCAGAAAGGCTGGGCAAGTAAGTTTAATGCTCATGGACAGCAGCTGAGACAGAGCTCCCAAGGGTGGGGTCCACAGCTACTGCCAGTGCTATAGGGGAAGAGGGCCTCATATAGATTCTAGTTCAGATTCTAAAAGGTGACTCATCACTGTGTCCCCAGATGCGAGAGGCCCAGTTCGTCGGGACCTTGTGTTATCCCTCTTATCTAGTCATGCTGGTAGTTGTTGTGTTATCGCCCACACCTGGTCATACCCAACACCAATGTGAACCTCCCCATGGGCCTCTCACTCACATCTGTTTCACCAGTCCAGGACAAGAAGCCAGTGCAGCTTCTTTACCTGTCTCTCTGCTCCATGTGCCTCCTCCAGGTCTTTGGCTCCATCCTGCTTCCTTTCTTCTTCAGGCCCCTCTCCATTTTCTTCTCCCAGCTCACCTTCACCATCCTTTGGGTGGGACAGGGAACCTGGCACCCTCCCTTCCCTGGGGACTACCTTCATCCTGGATGATGTATGCGCAGTTGAGGGCTGGGACACAGAAACTTATTTCTAGGCACAGAGACATTAAGACAGAGTGAGTGAGACCACCAGGAAGTAACCAATCTGGAAGAGACTGTGGGGGTTTTAGAATAAGCAGGGAAGAAGGTGTGAATTCCCCAAGGCAGGACCCCACAGCTGCTTCCTTGCCCCTCCCTGGCCTGGTGCCTCCAACCTGGGAGTCCCACTTTGTTTCTGTTCCTTTCTCCTTAAAAAAATTTCTTCATTCTCTAAACTAATCTGCCTCTTCTTGCTTTCTTGCTTAGCATCAGTGAAATAACTGCTGTGGCTTTGTGAGACACCAACCAGTTGGTGGTCTAGTGGCTGGGGTTTAGCGCTGCATAGCAGCCAGGGATCTGTTCCTGGCTAGGAGACTAGGCCTGAAAACCTGGAGTCACAGTGTCAGTAAATTCTGTGGAATAAAGGAGAAGACAAAGAATACTTATTCTGCATTTTAAGTGTATGTATGCCTGTCTACATATGTATGCTTAACGAGTTTATATACACATATCTGACACATATACATGCTCACTCATACACTCACATGTAGATCTAGGCAGTCAGGGATACTCAAATAATGACCTAATAAGTGTAAGTTCTTCTGCGGCGGCCTCTTTTTCACCTAAGGCCTCTGCACTGTGTGTCTGGCCTCTCTGTGCACTTATGTGTATAAACTATCTGGATAAGGCACTCGGCATGACTACCCTGAGGCAATGGCCCATCTCATGAGGTGGCCGGGAAGCCTAGGTAACTGTTGACTGATTGTGTGGTCAGGGTCTGAGACAGTCTGGGACTAGCTAGAAATTACACAGTGCACCCACATGGGAAGTGCTCCTTGTACATGTGACCAACATGTTTTCTCCTGCTCCCCATAAAATTGATTACCCTTGATCCCTTTGAAGTCCTGTTCCCCATTGAAACGAACACCCTTTGTTTTTCCTGGACCCTGCATCTACTGCCAAGGTCACACAATCAGTTGTGCTTGTTCACTACTGTTAAATACATACCAAGAGAGCGCCTCATGCAGGAGGAGCAGCATCTTGCCTTGCAAGCCTGCTCTACTGCTCTTTTCTCAGCGTGTCCCTGGGGATGTGCAGGTGCTGTCTTCTCTATGGGAATTTACAAAAATTGTCTCCTTGACCAAACTTAATTTAGTCTCCACTAACCCCTTCAACATTGGACTTCAGTGTTTCTCATTATTCAGCATCTGGCCCCCAATTTTAGCAAGAGAAAATTTAGAGAAGAGGGTCACCATTGGCACTTGATCATCTTAGTTAAGTCCTATCATATAGTTTTATCCAGAGTCTCCTCTTCACCCTGAATCCTTATGTTTCTCTTTGAATTTTCCAACCACTAATGCTGGTCCTACCTCCCCAAACCCTGCTTCCTGACTAAAAAGTACCAATTGTCTGTATTCTATTAGGAATTGAAACCAGGAATTTCACTTTTCTTCTATTACAATAATTACCGAATATTTTTAAACCGACTTTAATCTACTGTTTAGCACTGATTTTCTTTGACAAAAGTGATAAGCAATTATGTGTCCATAGGGGAAAATTCATTTGCATTTTTAGGGCCAAAATGTATTTACATTTCTATCAGTTATGTACAGTTGGCAGAATTATAAGATTAAAGATGATAAAAACAATAGATACCTATAAATTCAGATAACCCTGATAAGTCTGTTAACCTGTGTTCAGTATTGCATTGGAAGGCTAGCCAGTAATCATTATGTCCATTTCATTTGATTTGTCCAAAAGAGGGACATAGACACATAGTCATAGTTATAAATCAAGTCATTCATATTAAAAAGGAAAAGAAGTCTGGCTTTGTGGTACCACTAAATGGACAATTCATCTGGATCATTTTGCCAGGTAGGTTTTAGAGTATGGAATAGCAACCTTTTCTTATGAAGGGCAAGATAGCGAATATTTTTATTTGTAGGTCATATTGTCTCTGTCTCAAGTACTCAGTTCTCATTTCAACAAGAAAACAGGCATAGACAAAATGAAAACAAGTGTATACATCTGGAATGTAGGTAGCTGATTTTTTTATATAAGGATCATTGCAAAATGTACTGATAACTGCAATGAAGAGTTAAGAGTTATCTGATATGGTTCTTATAAATTCTTACATCCAAGCCAATATATAATAACAAATACACACACACACACACACACACACACATATATATATATAAAGAAAAATTCGTATGAAGTAAATAGGAATAAATTTTTATATTGGAAATATCCTATAAGATCTTATATTTTGTCATGATATTTACACTTTATTTTTTCATGAACTTATAGTTTGGATGAGAAGATACGACTCAGTTAAAGAACACCGAAAGGTCAAATGTGTGATATAGATAATAATTTTCATAAATATTCAAGACTGACAGGAAAAATTTTTGGAAGTAAATGTATCAAGAGAAGATAAAATGAGTGCATAGTTTTGAACTAGACCCTAAAGGATAGATAGTATCTATACTAGAAGTAGAAAGACAGCAAGTATTCTAGAGAGATTCTTGGCATAGTTGCATAAATATCTTCATACAGTACTGTCTACAAAGAAAGTGGATTAAGTTGTGTGGATTTTGTTGCTGTTGCTTTTAATGAATAAAATTATTATGAAAGCGCAGAATCTAGTGTAACCAGAGTTGACTATATCCCAGAGTTTATGCTATTCCTACAGAACATGAATTATTAATTTGATTCTTATTTCTTATTTTAAAAAAGTCTGGTGTTTATGTGGTCAAAGCCTAAATGAGTAACATGTTCCTAAATTAATAAAATCTTCTTTCATATATACCACCTAAAAAGAAATATATTTCTCTGATCTAGCATTCAAATGTCATTGCGTTTTAATCATCTTTTAACAGAGTACATTAAATTATATTACCATAGAGATCACTTTCATTCAATTAACCTACTCATATTTATGTTATCACCAATTTATAATTTCCATAGGTTTAAAAAAAAGTATTGATATATTTGAGGTACCATTGGTTTATGTCACTGTATGTGATGCAGAAGAATAAATTACCCTCATTCAGGCATCTATCACAACACCAAACCTTCCCCAGAACACGCAAATCCCTTTATTATATACCATCAGCTCCTTCCCCATGTTATTTCCACCTCCTCCCTGTCTAGTGACCTTAATTCTAGAGTCATTTCTAGAATTTGTTTTGGTTTAGTCCTTCCTGCTCCTTTGTATCATTTCTCTATATTCCATATATCAGTGAAATAGACATTTGTCTTACTATCTCTGGTTTATTTCACTTAACATAATTCCCTCCAAGTGTTGATGATGACAGGAGTTTAACTTTTTTTTTTTAATTTTTATAGCTGAATTCTGTTTCTTCATGTATATGTGCTATATCTTCTTGATCCGGTTGTCTGTCATTGGGCACTTTGGTTGTTTCCATAACTTGGATATTGCAAGTAGCCCTGCAGTGAACATAGGCATGCATATATCTTCACTTTTATTTGTTTCCAAACATATTTTTAGTTTCTTCTTTGATTTCCTCATTAACCTAATATTCATTCAGCAGTAGTAGGTTATTCAGTTTTCGCATTTTAGAGGTATTCCCTTCTTTCTTTGTGTGGTTAACTTGCAGTTTGCTACCATTGTGATCAAAGAAAATGCTTGCAATTGTTTCAAGCTTCAGCAATTTATTGATACTTGTTTTATGACCCAATATGCCATCTGTCCTGGAGAATGTTCCATGTACACTTGAGAAGAATCTGTACTCAGATTTTTGGAGGTATAATGCCTTAATTATTGATTGAATTTTATTAAACTTGCTTTATTTCAGTAGGAAAAAAAAACAAAAAAGAAAACCAGGTTACTGCCTAGGTGAAGAGGAATTGAGTAGAAACAGAGGGACATGATGCCATGAGGAATAGACGAGCTTCTTTTTGTGGGTTAACTGCTTAACTCCTAGTGTTTTTCAAGTGCTTAAAAAATTTATCTTTTCTCTTATGCCAGATGTTCAAAACCAACCCTTTAGTCACTATATTCAGAACTATGCCTCAGTGTCTAAGAGAAGAACAATATCAGTGGTGGCCCTTTAAAGTTTCAATCTAGACATAAAATGAAAATACTCAATATCTTGTTCAAAGTTTATATCTTTCCCAATACATTACTCATTTCAATATATGTCCTATCCTCTAACCTCCTCTTCCTCATTTTTCTTTATACCACTACCACCACCACTCTGATCATCTTTCACAGCCTCTGATCCAGCAGTCAGAACCCAAGGAGTGAAAAATTCCTAAGGCTTGGTCTTTGCTTCCAAAACCAGAATAGGGTGATAGGAGCCAAAACCCATTGTTGTCTTGCTAATTGGCATCTCTCTGATCAGGGGAGTAAAAACTTATACAAAAGAAAATAATCCATTGGGGGCGTCCCTGATGGCACAGGGTTTAAAGTCTCAGCTCTATCAAACTATTGCCAGCCACTGAGGTATGAATTCAATGCCAGCCAGGTAGCTGACCTGCTCGGCACGGCAGACCTTTCCTGACCCACCCGCCACTCCCCTCAGCAGTATATTTCTATGGATCTGCCTGTTTTGCTCCCAATTCTGTCTCTAATGGATCTTGTCACCCCTGCCCCCACATCACTGACCTACACCCCAGTTCATGCACACATAAATAAACAAAAATAAATCTTTTTAAAAATCTATTATGAAACAAGGTGACTAAATCAAATGAGTGTTAAAAATTAGTATCTTAGAAGGCAAATGGTTCATTGAATGTTGTAGGTGTTGTGATGATTTTATAGTCTCTTTCTCTCTTTCTCTCAACTCAGTGCTATACCTTATTAGTCTGACCTCTTCTAGAAAGCCTCCCCTTTTTCCATCTCCCTTCTGCTCAATGTAGGTACTCCTCTCTAAAACACATAACCCCAGTCATCAAAATACTTACTACTTATTGCTCATTTGTCTTCCCATATAAGTAGTAATCTCTTACAGAAAGAGGTAGCAATATATTTATTATTCTGTGTCTTAGTAAAGTGTCTCAGACTAGAAGTTACTCAATAAAGTGAGAAAATGAAGACAGTTAGATAAAGAAAAGCTTTCTTTACATTGTAACATCATAAAGAAAGATGAATAATGAATACTTAATGAGAAAGTTAGACAGACAATGGAAATTAGACCTTATTGTCAGGGAGAAATTGCTACATATTGGTGAAAATAATTTAGGGTAGTGTTTAAATGCTTGATTCTGAAATCACTTGCACATAGGATTATATTTTGGATGACACTAGATATGTGTAATTCTTTCACAATGTATTAAGATCTCTAAGCCTCTAATTCATAATCTGAAAACACTAATGATACAGACTTCAGATTTTTTTGATGATGAAATATAGATTCTTTTGAAGTGATTAGTTAAGTATATAGTGAAACGGATATAATAGCATCAACATGTAAAATAAAAACTGGTCCATGTCAAGTAGTATGACATCATCCAGACTGACTCACTCCAGGCTGACTGTATATCTCCCTTCCTTACATTACCCTCAGCAACTCACAACTTAAATAGGACCTTTGAAGACCACTTTTAGAAATACAATTGCTTCTTATTCTAAAATAACCATCAAAACACGAAGCTCCGTTGGAAATGCAACTTTCTATGGCACACACCCCAAAGCTGGTATTCCAAGTGACACCGGGACAACTGCACCCCTTTATCAGTGATGGGAGAACAAGACATGAATATCTTACATTTAAATTTCTACCACTTTTCGAAGAGCAGAGTCAAATGACGAGAGACTTGGCAGATGTCTAGTCTACACCAGAAGGATAAAGAGAAAAGAGCCAAGAGGTGCTGTGATTACCGATTGATTCCTTCAGTGCTAGGAGGGGCAGAGTGATGGGTGCCAGGGACCATGAGATATTGTTCATTCGCTGCATGGAAAAAATGAGAGCATTCAGCTTCCAAACACCTGTGCTCTCCCAGCTTGTAGTCAAAACGGGTGCTGGATGTAAATTCCATTGTGTTCTAAGTCTGAGGGGAAGGTGGGCTCAAATGAGCCAAGATTTCAGGCCCCCACATGCAGGAAACTGTTGTACCTTTCTGCAGTTTTGAAAAGACTTCTAAAATGTGGAGCCAACAATCTCAAAAAGCACTTGTCCATCTTCAAAATTATTTAAAATATAAAATAACAATTACTAGAAGTCAGGAGGCAGAAAATTTGGAGAGTGAAATGACTCCTGGATTTCTATAAAAGGGACAGGGAACAAAAGCCATCTGTTCTCGGTAATACCAAATACAAACATTATGTGCTTCTTTGCCACAAAGGTTAATAGAAGAACATGGGTATTCTTCAATGTACATAGACTGATGCCTCATTAATACGTGTTTTAGAGTCAAGCTCCATAGCTCAGAGTCAAGCTCAGGTTAGTAAAGATGAATAAGCATTCTGAGCAGCATTTATGGAGCTAGACCTTAAAAGCAGAGAAAGAGGAATAGGAGGAGGAAGAATCAAAAAGCACAGAACATGAGAGAAAGAAGAGAGAAAAGAATTAACACAATATTCGCATTTTGGAATGAATTCAAGTTGGAGAAAGAGCAGAAACTTAAGGAATTCTGATCTATACCTTGGACACTTGCCTGGGATTTATGTTCCCTGCAACTACACCTTATTTTTATAGTAAACAAGGGTTCTGTTTGGAAATCTGAAGTCCTTCCTTCTCCGGAATAAGAGCTTTGGGATGGGTTTTTTCAAATTTATTTGCTTTATAAACAAAAGGGACTTTGTTAAACTAAAACTACACAGTGAAAGAAGCTACCATTAACCTAGAAAGACACTATCAAATGGGGGAAATATTACACAGCATACATACATCTTGACAGGGGGCTAACATCAAAATCCACAGAGAACTCCTACAATTGAACAACAACAAAAGAACCCAATCAAATAAAATAACTAAATAGAGACCTCTCCAAATAAGACATACAGATGGCCAACAGGCAAATAATAATAATAATAAAAAAATGCTTATTGCCATTTGTCAACAGGGAAATGTCAACAGGGAAAATGTAAATTAAAACCATTTGTCAACAGGGAAATGTAATTTAAAACCACAACTGAGCTTTAAAAAAATCAAAAATATTGGCAAGGGTGTGGGATGAAGGGACTCTTGTGTGCTAGTGATGGGGAGATAGACTGGTCCAGTCTCTGTGGAAAACCTGTAGGTTCCTCAAAATACTAAGAATTGACATAGCATAGAATCCTGCAAGCCCACTCCTATTATTTTTCCAAAGAAAGGAACCAATTATTTCTCTCTTGTGTGGAATATAGACCAAAATATAGGGAGAGACAAAAACTAAAGCAAAACAAGCCCCAGAACTCTAACTGCACAATTGAGACCACTGAAGTGGGAAAGTGTAAGGATGGCAGGTGGGTGAGGGCCCAGTGTCTCTGGTGAGAGAACATAGGTGCTTTGGAGGTGGCTGTGCTTCTGTCACATACATCTATCTGTAAAGCTGTGTTATAAACCAATGTTAAGGAAAAATTCAAAAGTTAAGCAATGAAGGAAAAAAATAGATGTTTTCACTTTCGTTTTGACCCTCCTTTTCTTTTCCTTCAATCATTAAGGGATAGTGAGGAAATCTGCATCATGGAATCTACGACTTCTGGTTTGAGTTCTGATGGTTACCTGTGTGCTGATTTTCCTGAACTTCAGTTTCTTTATCTATAAAATTCAAGTAAAAATAACACAGCAAAGCATGCACCTAGTAAACCCAACTCTGCCACTAAAGCCCAAAGGGACTTAAGTGAATTTATTTTCATCATGTTTAAATTTCCATACTTATAATTTGGAAATGCTATTACCCAGTTTACTTCCAAAATTGGTTAAATGATTAAATGAGGTGAGAGAGAAAGGAACTTGATAAACCATATGATATAGCTTTGGTCATCTACTCTACACACTGTGGAATTGCACTGTGCCTCCATATCTTCAAGTTATTTTCTTCCTTCAAAGACTGTCCCCATCACCTACCCTGTTTCCCTCCACATGCTTCAGCTTAACCTGCATGTCATACTGGAAGATTTCCTGAGGACCTGGGAGCCCAGTGCTGTCTCCCAACTGGATATTTACATGACACCATGCCACTGTATTGTTCTGTTCAGTGTGTTTTTATAATATCTTGTGTCCAATATTTCCTAGAAAATCTGGCCTTTCTCTTCTTATCCTCATCTGGGCACGGAGCTCACTGGCTAAGGGGTCTGGGCAGTAGCCAAGGGAATGCTCTGAACCTGAAGGAAGTTCTCTCTGAGGTCAGACAGAAGCCCAGCCATTAGGAGGTATTTCAGCTGCTGTCATAGGTTCATGCTTCTCACCTCCTCCTTGGTTCAGCCAGCCAGTCCATTCTGATTTGAGCTAGGAACCATAGGATTCGGATACTTTTTATTTTACCACTTCTTTTATTTCATTTTTTTTTAAACTTAATACTAAAGTTTTGAAGCTGGTTTGCCAACTACTGTGAGCCACTGATGGAGAAGAATGACTTTCAGAATGTAGCAGGAACAGACAATAGTTGAGACGAAATGGTCATTTTGATTTGCAGAGTTGTATTTAAGTGGGAAAATAAAGCTGGATTTACATAAATATATTCCTAGGATAAACCAGTTAAAGGATAAAGATTCTTAGGTTATCTAGCAATCAGGCACCTGAACTTTGGCCCTTTCTCAAGTTATTGTCTAAAGGATTCAAGGCAAATGACTTAGAGGTTTGGCTCAGTTGAGAGTTATAGTGTCCTGCAAGTCCAGGCGGACTCTAAACTTCACCCTGATTATGGTTGACATAAAGAATATCTTACTAGCATTGGATTGACTTCTATTATATAAATTCCCTCACTTTTGTAAAGACAAAAATGTCAGTATACACTGGTTGGAGGGTTAAGCAAATAGACACCGATGATGAAAAGTTGTGTTCCGAATTTCTGAGCTGGTGATAAGCCTGTGATCCTTTGGGATTGTGTCATTACAGATAAATGAAGTACCCAAACGCATACCCAGGTTACTCAGGGACATCTGCACTTACATTGTACACTTAAGGTAGAATGACCAAAGTCCCAGTCGGCCTGGGAAAGACCTACTTTATTCCTGTTGTCCTAAAGGAGTTATGTGCAGTGCCTCGTTTCACTCTCAGAAGTGTGGTAGAGGAAATACTGCACATGGCCCGTCTGATGAGTAAAAGCTGAGAATAAAACTTTCTACATGTTGAGACAGCAGTCTTTACTGATAGGAGCTTCTTAAGATGTGTTCACGTGTAGTCAGTCTAAACAAAAGCTCTATGTTTACTCATCTCTTTTGGTGGATGCTGGGTCATCCACCGCTTGAAGAGGGGTCCTGAAATTTTGTCTTAGCAATCAAGAGAATCTCCTCGTGGTGACACTATATAACACACCTTAGAAAATATATGTGACATCTTCAAATGGTTCTATAAAAGTAGAGAGAATGAGTACGTGAGAATATGGCAAGACATTAGGGATCAGAATGGGATAGAGATATTCATTGTATCATCACTTTTTTCTGTATCAATGGGATGCTTCAGAATAGAGAGAGAGCAGAGATAGGGGAGCAGTCTTGGGAATAGAATGGCCTACACTGTTAGTAGCCAACACTGCTTACTTAAGTGGTTCACAAAGGAGAAACTAGACCTTTGAATCATCACAGAGATATGTAAATGACATGTTCCACACATTTATTTATGGCCCAACCCCCTGCCTCATGTTGATCCCTCATAGTTCTAAGTGCAAAGAGGGCGCTAGGTATTCTGAAATGACTATAAAATTAACTTCTGGTGAGCAGTATTTTTGGCAATTTCAACATTATTTCAACATTAGTTTTGTTAACATAGCAATATCTAAATAGTTTTTATTTACCTTCTCAAATTCTAACTCTCCACTTCCCTAATTTCCACAGTCATTTTTTTCTTAGCAATAACTACATTATTGCTAACATAACTAACATAACTGTGGTATGGGAAAAGAGGTAGGGGGCTTCTCCTAACTTTATAATACTGAATCATAAGCTGTTATCCTTCTAATGAAAGAGGTAAGTGAATTAGTTTTATTCAACCCAAGGAACTTAAATTGGTTATTGAAGAGTGTTGCATGTGAGGGGCTGAGGGGATGGGTTTGAATATAAATTGAAATTTACTAACACTATGAAAGGAATAATGTTGGCAGTCTTCCAAAATATTTGTTCATATCAAGTTTGATATTAATGGATATATAAATTTATGTACACTTTACAGTTAGCATTTTATGAAGTGTTTCTTGAAGTAATTATCAGTCCAGCACCATACCCTAGCTAATAATATTTAATAACAATAATAATACTTTGTACTTGTGCCAAAGATCATAATGAGTTATCAAGTAATTCATTATCCTACAATATCCTGGCTGCACAGAAATATCTCTATGACCTGATTTTGCAAGTGGAGAAACTGAGACCCAAATGTGTAATAAAGAACATCCTCAGAAGTCATAAAATGCCAAGGATAAATAATCAATATCCAATGCCAGTTTTCCTCTCTTGCCACAAGTAAAAACTTTAGAATAAGATAAAGTAGAAGCAAATACTCATATTAATTATAATAATCCAAATTTCTGGTACATTGGAATTACATTGCTTTATATGCCTCTTAACACACCTTTGAACTAAGACTGGGTTTACATAGGTACAATGCAGTTGTTTACAATAACTCTGGTTGTCTGTAATGAACCTCCCATTGCTACTTGGAGAACCTCACTGAATTTAAGGTTTCTCCAGCTAATTGGAGCAGACAATTTAGATAGAAAGGCTTAATAAATCAGTACATGTCAAACTCTGAATACCTATGTTATCATCTCTTCCCAATCACCCACTCTTTTCGCTTCGGTATAAATAATTTTTCCTCTTGTCCTTAAGCGCTTTCTTCCTTTGAGATGCCAATTTTTCCAAAAGAATGTGATAATCATGTGAATTAAATAGTCATTTCTTCTTAATGTGTACATATGTTTATGGTTTTCAACTGTATAGTGATATAAAGGACATATAATAAACTGCACATTTAAGCCTGCAATTTGATAACTTCTGACATATGCATACACCCGTGAAATCATCAACACAAGATAACAAGCATATCTATCACCCCATGTTTCCTCATGACATTTTGTAATCCCTCCTGCCTGATCCTCTTTAATCCCTGACTCCCAGGCAACAAGTCATCTGTTTTTTATTAGTGTAGATTAGTTTCATTTTCTTTTTTGAATTTTATGTAAGTGGAAATATGCAGTAGGTACTTTTGTTGTGTTCTTTCACCTGGCACTACTACTTTGAGATTCCTCAGTGTCCTTAGATTTATCAAACTTTGTTCCTCTTATCTCTGAATAGTATTTCAGTGGATAAATAAATCATGATTTGGTTATCTACCTATAGGAAGATATTTGCATTGGATTTATTTAAAAGCTTTTCCAAATAAAGCTTCAATAAAACATATTTATAACAATATTTTAGACTATGGTGACTTTATGTGTAATATGAGATTGCCTACATATACACACATGTGTGTATGTACAGTGAAATACTATTATGCAAAAAGTGGTGGTTAACCATTTGCAACAGTATGAATGGACCTTGAGCATTTTCCTAAGATAAATGAGTTGACAGAAATAGGACAAGTAACATATGATCTCACTTATATGTGGAATTGAAAATATGTATATATTCTATACAATTCATATAACTACATCTTAAATATGTTATATTCATAGACACATTCAGCCACTCCTAGAGTGGTTTCCATGTTCACTTGAGAAGAATGTGCAATCCACTGTTGTTAGGCAGACTTTCGGACAGATAGCTAAGACTTGGTTCATACTATTATTCAACTCTTCTTTGTATTTGTTAATATCTTTGTTTAGTTTGTGGATTCATTGCAGGAAGTAGGTTATTTAAAGTTCAAATTAATATTTTTGAATTAGATAATTTCATTCAATTTTTTGCTTCTTGTATTTTGGGACATGATGACTAAGTGTGCAAGTGTTTACAACTATCACGTCTTCCTGAGACATTGAACCCTTTTAACATTTTAAAATTTATATTTTTTCTCTAGTAATTCATTCTTCTATTCAGTTCAATTTTATATAATACAAATATAGCCACTTCAGCACTCATATAGGTAATGATTCATCTTTTTTTTTTTTTATATCCTTTTGCTTTTCATTTATTTGTGTCTTTGAATGGAAGGTGTGGGCTTCTAGAGACCAACTATTGTATTTTCTTATTCATTCAGACTGACAATACTTGCCTTTTGTTTTTTATATTTAATTCATAACATTTCATGTATATGTTGCTATGGATAAATTTATGGCTACCATTTTATTTAATGTTTGTTTCATTAATGTATCTTTTTCTTTTCTATTGCCATTTTTGTTACATGTATATTTGATGCATATTTAGCATAATATTAAAACCATTTTCTAATATGCCATCTTAATTCCTCTGTTGATTGTGTTATTATTTCAAAATGTATTTTCAGTGTTTGCTTTAAGGGCTATTAGTATTCATGTTAACTGACTACACTGTTATTATATTATAATAATATAACTATTCTAGGTAAGTTTTGCCCAAACCCTCAGCTGACTTATACTCTGATATTTAAATATGATATGCCCAAGTGGGATAGCTTTACTTGTCATTTTCCCCGCTTGGTTTTCTTTGAGTTTTCTGCATCTGTGGCTTCATGTCTAACATAACTTGGTGAAATAGATTTCATAGCTTCAAATATTTATTTATTTATTTCACCTTCAGGTGTTCATGCTATGTGTAAGTTACTCTATAATTGCCCCAGAGTTTTTGGTATTCTGTACCTTTTTCATTCTTCTGTTTTGGTTTTTTTCTTTCAGGTTTTGGATTTTTAATGTCATATCCCCAAACTTAAAGATTCTTTTTCTCAGTCATACCCAGTCTTATAATGAAACTGTCAAAGGCATTCTTCATTTCTACTTAAGTAATTTCGTTCTCTAGTATTTGTTTTAGATTATTTCTTAGAATTTTTTTCTCTTTACTTATGTGTTATTATATATCCTTCGTGTGTGTTTTTCATTCTTAGCATATGAATCATAATTTAAAAAATATCCCTGGTATTATAATTTGTTATATCTGATTTAGGCTCTGAATTCCTCAGTATTTTCAATTTGTATTTTTGCCTTTGATTTTTTTTTTTGTGTAATTTTTGTTGAAAAAAAAATGGTTACAAAGTCTCAAGCAAAATTAACATAAGTAGAGAGGTGTTTAATGACCTTAAAATGTAGAAGGAGAGAAAGTGTTCTATTGTCATGAAGTTGGTGAGTTGGTGCTTACTCCTTGTTGAATTTAGGTCCTTTCGTATGAATTTAGGACTTCTCTTTCCCTCTTCACCTTTAGCTAGGATCGCCCATTGGGGACTGGAGTTGGGTATTTCCCTTCCCTGACTTAGGTTAGGTGCTTATAAAACTTCCATAATTTCTACCCAGGGGGGGAAAATAGTTTTGTCTAATAAACACACCTTATTAGGAAAAAATAATATTTAATCTATTTAAAACTTTTCATTTTCACTTCTGTCCCACCATTCTTTATGATGAGAACTCACAGGCACTACTGTCTTTTTTCTTTCTAAGATTTTATTTATTTATGCATACAAGAACTGGGGTGTTGGCTAGGTCGGGCAGCAGGTGAGAGGATTCACAAGAGGCAGAGTGGTGAAAAGGACAGGTGGTTTGACTAAAATACACTGCTGAGGGGCAGAGGAGAAAAGGTAGATGACCTCTGCTTTGGCATGTGGGTCAACTCCCTGGACAGGGCCCGAACTCGTGCTCCAGTGTTTGCCATAGGTTCATAGAGCTGAGACTTAACCTCTGTGCCAACAGAGAGAGACTTAACTTTCTAATAACCGTAACAGTCTTATAAATACATATGTACTGGGATGTAACATTTTATTTTAAATGCAGTTTAAAATGAAATCTGTCAAACTTTAATAACAGAATATTTAAAAATTCATTTGATTAGATGGTTTTCTAACATAGACTAACTATGAAAGTCTCCTTATCCTGTATCACCGTTTGAAGATTTCTGTGTAATTTGATTTTCAAATTCGAATGCCTGCTGGTCATACACACTTAAAATTAAGCAGGTTGCCTTCGTCTTCAAGCCATTTTATAGTTGGTTATTTGTTAATATACTGACATACATCCATCACGCAGTGTTTAAATCTGATTTATTACAGATTTATTTTCATTCTCTGTATCCCAACTAAGATGATATCTCTTTATCACATAACTCTCAGTTTTTTTTTTTTTTTTTTTTTTTAAGATTTATTTATTTATTCATACAGAACTGGGGTACAGGCCAGAGGCTCAGGGACGGTGAGAGGCTTCACCAGAGACAGAGTGGGGAGCAGAACAGGCAGATTGACGAAGCACTACTGAGGGGAGCAGCGGGCGGGCCAGGAGAG
Source organism: Condylura cristata (assembly GCF_000260355.1). Lineage (NCBI taxonomy): Eukaryota > Metazoa > Chordata > Mammalia > Eulipotyphla > Talpidae > Condylura > Condylura cristata. Next base: position 25,670,447 of record NW_004567117.1, on the reverse strand, counting down.
GTCTGGCTCGCCATGTGGTCTCCTCCGGGGCAGGCGGCAGGCGGGAATCGAACTCATGCGGAAGTGGCCTCAGATTCTCAGTGCTGTGCTTTAACCCGCTGTGCCACCAGGGAGGGCCAACTCTTAGTTTTTAGTGATAGAAAATGTAGGGAAAAGGGGGAATCTAGGAAGCTAGAAGGAATAGAAATATCAAATTCAGATACTAAAACTTCCCAGCTAAGTGCTTTTGAAAAAAAGAAAAATATATATATTTCAAGATCTACAGTAATACTACCCAATATAAATATACAGTGAGCCACAGATATAAGTTCCATGGATGATTTTATTTTTTTAGTTTCTACATTAAAAGAAGACAACACTAAAATTAATTTAAATCTCTATTTAACTCAACATATCAAAAAATATCAGTATGTAGTTTATAATTATTGAAATATTTTAAATTATTTTCCTTATTTTAAGGCTTTGAAATATGGTATTTTATGTTGACAATATATCTGTTTTCAAAAATTACATTTCTAGCTCCAGTGGGTCTGATTAGAAGTTACCATATAGAATAGGTGCAAGATGAGACTTTCCTACTGTCCTGAAAAGTAGTAGTCTAAAAGATGGGGTTATGAGAACAGAGCCTGCAAACAGATCATCAATAATGTGGAGCTAATGAGTCATTCTGGAGTTACTGTAAGAGTCATTGCCAGAAGTTATAGAACTAGTCCATGTCCAAGAAAACAGGTAAGAACTGAGAGAAAGTTATCAAACTAGTGTAAAATCTACACTTCTTCCCCATAGAGACACCTCCCAATTTTTTTTAGAATATTACATTATGCTTATCACTCTGGTATCCAGAATGGATGGGGACTGGGGGTAGGGTGTCAGGGGGGAAGAGAAAGAGAGAAAGAGAAACCACATGTTTTTCATAAGTGTTCATAGTATTTTTAAAGAAAGAATAATCTTAGGTATCTTCCCATATTGCTACATAAAAAATCTACCTTAATATTTTCACTGATAGTATTTAATGATATATCTTTTCTGGCATTAAATTAACCAATACTTTGTCACTAGGTATTTAAATTAATTTTAGGTTCTTACAAATAAATGAATTGTGATCAGACATTTTTGTGTGTGTGTGTGTGTGTGCATTTTGTGATATGTCATGCAGAAAATATCATTAATATGTAAGCTGTTCATCCAAAATTTTCAATTTATTTTTTTTTCTTTTTACATACTGGCAAATCACCTTCCAAAACAGAGTAATTTATACCCTGCCCACATGGTCATATGTATCTTGTATTAAAGGTTAATAATAAGACTGTACTTGTATTAAAGGTTAATAATAAGACTGTACTTGTATTAAAGGTTAATAATAAGACTGAACTGATGAAAGTACCTACTTGTTCACTGCACTTAAAAACTCTACCTTTCTGGACCAACCAATCCAAAAATACCATGTCATGGTTTCTGCCTGATTCTAGTCAGCTCACTTCCTATGACTTCAAAATCACCCAGTCTAACTCCTGTAGTTACTTCTGCCTAATTTTTCTATTTGAGACACTACAAAGTTGTATAGTGTCTTATTGCAGTGATTCTAGTAAACTTAATTTTATTTATTTTCTGACGATCTATAAATGAACCTACATTATGTACCATTTTCAACCTAGTGGTGTTTCAGGAATATGTGGTCATAATAAAATTTTCTATATTAGGTTGGACTAGGAACCTCTAATAGCATCTTAAAAATTATTTAAAACTAACTTGAAAGCTATTATATTTAACACACTCTCACTTTCTAACTGGAGTTAGTTACTGGCTCCTTATTTTATTTTTTCTCCTTTAGTTTAAGAATAGAGGCAATTAAAAATACCTGTGGTGGAAAATTGAAGTGGTGCTGAGCAATGGAGGCAATGAGTTTAATTACTGTGAGATGGGAGTAGATGGTAAATGATTCTTCTGTCAATTTGAAGATATCAGTGCTCATATTTTTCACATGATATGGACTGTGACCTGATCTCACACTTACTCAACTAAGCCAAGGAGTAAAATTCCAAATATATATTTTTTCTTTTCACATCTGCCAAATCAACAAGACATTTTAAATTTATTGCATTAATTATGAGTATCAGCCACCCAAATATCAAGGGTGGAATGAAAGGAGATAAACTAAAAATTCTATGTAAAAATCGTAGTCTTATGTGAATCAAAACTAGAAAACACTGGCTGTCATATGATTCTGTCACAAACTGAGCTTACATTTTTGGGAACTTGCTCAGTAGATTAATACCATAAAAACATAGGAGTCAAAGACCCATACTGTAAAGATGTAGGAATCTTCATCACAGAGACTTCCTTAACCTCATACTTTCTGTTATTCATATCAACAGATTCAGTGTCTCTCATTATCACCTTGAAGATTGATTTTTAGACATATTCATCTTCTAGAGAAAATGACTGGGTCCTCTACTTCCTTTTCCCCTCACATTCTAGGGCCATAAAAACTAGAAAACCGGCCAAGTAGATGTTGATGATGCACCTTTGTCAATGGGGATCATGCATGTTCAGAAATAATTTGATCATTTAAGCCTCAGGAGTTCAGGATCTTTAAGTTCATTTGAATTTCAAGGGAATGTCTGGTTTTCTTTGCTCTTTGCTATGAGTTACAGATAAGGAAACTGAGGCTTAAAGGGGAGGTGAACTGGGGTCAATTGTTTTCATTAACATTATTAACAGACAAAGAATTTGTGTTTAGGAAAGAAAATGAATTTAAGAACTAAGCAATGTAGTGATTACCTTATCACAAGTGATCTGCTTGTGAGTTTGAGAACAGTAACAATGTAACACGATTTCTAATCAGAAGTAGCCTTTTATGGAAGACTGGAGCTTTTTGGACAAATTGAAAGTAACTGATAGCTAACCCGTGGGAATGAAATCATAGGCATTTTGAAAAGCTCCTGCTTGAGAGGGCTATAAATTAAGAACTAGTCTTTATCTTGGACAAGAAGAATACAAATCTTGGGCATCATATCCAAAGCTGTGTTCATGTCTCCCCTTCTCACTCTCAGCTTGTGTTCTTAGTTGAATTTAGAAATCTGACAACTGATGTCTGTGGTAACAACATCCCATTCAAAAATAGAAAGTCTCTGGATTCTGGATGAAACAGCTAATTTTTGACCTAAGAGCAATTTCTTTGTTTGAAATTGAACTCTGTCTTTGAGAGTAATTCTACCAACTTGTCATTTTACCCAGTTTGTGAGTGTTTAAACAGGGAAAATCAGAGAAGGTGCCACCCCCAAAATGTGCTAGCAAAGACTCTAAATAGATATGGAAGACAACACACACACACACACATACACCTACACATACACACACACTCACAGCAGATGGAAGCTGCACATATATAGGCGCAGGTGGAAGGGTCCCTGGTGTTCAGTTATAATATGCCAAGCAGTGAAATTCAGTTGCTGTCTATGAACAGGTCTGCTATCACCAAGGCTTGATCCTTGCTTGCAGGGATAGACATGGAAGAAGAAACCTTTACTCTCTGGGCACTTACTTGCAATATTTGGCTACTTCCTATGCAGTGGAGAACGTATTTTAACCAACTTTCAAGTGTGTTTACCTTGTTTTAATTTTTCATCTATGTCTTGGTTCTAAGACAAATTTATTTAGTTCCATTACATTAGATTCTTAAGAACTATGTGGGTGTTTGCAGGGTTATTTTGTTTTGCTTTGGTTTGGTCTCATTTTTTTCTTCCTTTCCATTTATTCTACACAGTCATTTGCATCTCACTTCTCCATTAGACAATCACAGAGAGGCTGGAGAGATCCCATCTGTGCATTTCAGGGGGCGAAATCAAACAGCCCTGGGACAGGTGGAGCAGGCAGCAGGAAGGTGACCCCAGGCACGCAGCAGGTGGGGCAGCAGCTCAGGAAATCAGCAGGCAGCAGGCAGTCTGAAGGGCAGAAAGGCCCAGGCTGCCTAAGTCCAGGCAGCAAATCAAGCAGAGGTTAGCAGGTAAGAAGGGTGACAGGAGGGCAGACCAGGCATGAGACCGATGAGGAGGTAGAAACAGAAGGCAATTAGCCTGGGGGAGAGGGCAGATGGAGGGCATCCGCCGACAATTACCAGGGGAAAGGGTAGCAGGAGGGTAATAATAGGAGGCAGTTCTGAGGGGCGAGAGGACATCAGCAGGTGACATGCAGCAGCAGAGAAAACACTGGGCATGCCTTACCTGGGAAATCATTGAGCAGGGAAAACTCACTCCCCTCAGAGCAGAACCAGGTGTTAGCGGGGCTGCTGGCAACTGAGTTTTGATCTTATGAATGTGTAGCCTTGGGGGTCTGGGTGCCTGTTACAAGTCCTCACCTCAGGAAATATTTGCCCTGTATGCATCGATCCTTCCCCTGAGGGATTTCAGAGAACTTGCAGAGCAAGCAGCTTAGTCTACTTGTTGAAATTTTAAGGAAGGTGGGAATGGAAAGAAAATGCACGTACTCCATAGGTGTTTCCATGGAATGCTGTGTCAGATGTGTTATGTACGCCATCTTATCCAATCCTATGGCAACACGTACATGTTACATCTCACTATTATTCACTTTGTTTTGAAGATAGGAAAATTGAGCTTAAGAGCCGATATGGAACTTGCCTAAGATCACATGACTAAGAGCTGTGATTTCACTTGAGTCTCTGCTACTTGGTCTTCCATTTGCTAGAGCACAGTGGATCTCAAGATTTGAAAGTCCTCTTTTGATTGCCCAGATGCTTTACCTTTACCCTGCAGAAAATAAGATTTCAGTTTCTGTTAAATATATATTTCTCGGCCCTCCCTGGTGGCGCAGCGGGTTAAAGCACAGCACTAAGAAGCTTAAGCCAGTTCCATATGAGTTCGATTCCCGCCTGCCCCGCAGGTGACCACATGGCGTGGCAGACCTCTCCTGACCCGCCCACTGCTCCCCTCAGCAGTGTACTTCGTCGATCTGCCTGTTCTGCTCCCCACTCTGTCTCTGGTGAAGCCTCTCGCCGCCCCTGAGCCTCTGGCCTGTACCCCAGTTCTGTATGCACAAATAAATAATTCTTTAAAAAAAAATATATATATATTTCTCTCAGAAATAGATAGCTCAAAATTCTGTACTTCAGATTTGAATAATGTAATACACAGGCCTCCTCACAGCCCATATTTCCAGAGACCTTAGCATGAGTGGCAGCTCCTGAACTTGTAAATAGGGTCTTCAGCAGCTTGATATGAAAAGTTGACTCTGTAAGGCTGTCACATTGGTGGTCTCTATCTCTAGCCCCTCTGCTTCTGCATAGTCACTGGTCATTTTTAGTGGTTAGGTTGTTTTTGCCTGTAACTCACTGGGAACTCTGATCCAGATTGGCATGAACTCTAGGCACTGTAATTTATCATCACAAAAGTTCAGAGGTCTTCCCCAACATCTCTTTGTTCTTCATTCTTCCATGTGGCTTCCTATGTCCATCCACAGACTGGCCATATTAGCTGCCGGGACTTTATCAACAGTGTTGTGTGCAGAAGTGAGAAAGAGGACTTTTACATCTCTGTCTCTTCGTAGGAGTGACAAGACTGACCAAATGCACAATAACCACGTGAAACACGATCTAATCATAACCCACTCTTCTGAGTTATGTCTTGACTAGTGTGGTTATGTGATCATAATGGAGATCTTTGAAATGAAGGAACAGGTGGAAACTGGATAGGCAGCTAAAGTTCTTAGCTTTAGCCCTTAGTTGACAGAACAAATGACTGAATCTTAATAATTTTTGAGTGGGCTTGAGTAGGGAGAGGAAAGAAAGCACTGGATATGGGTTTTTTTCAGGATCATTACTCATCTCACAGTAACAATGTGACCTTGAACAAATCACTGCATTTCCTCAGCCTTGGTTTCTTCATTTGTAAACTGAAGAATATACCACCTGCCTCATTTAACTCACAGTTGTTATGGGAATTAAATATATGTGTGTAAATGCTTTGTGTTGACAAAGGGCTATGTAAATGTGAAACATTGTTGTTATTAATATCCAGAATTTAATCAACCTGGGTATTCTGTCAGTGAGAAAATATTTATCATTTTCTGTGCAAGTACAATGTAATTGTGAACAGTGGAGACCAGGGGAAACTAAAACATCTAGGAAATATATAAAATACCTACAGAATCAAAATATTGCAGAACTTACATAAACATATGAAGGACAACATCAAGCAAATTGTGTCAGGTAAAGTAGCTATACACTGGGGAAAATGAATAAACTTAGATACCCTTATTATTTTTAAAAACAATTTTTTCATTTAAGATAAATATGGAAATCTACAGAAATGTTAGAAAATATTAGATAATATATATTTGAATACCAGGGTGAAAAAGTCTTACTAATGAAGTTTCAAAATTGTGAAGGCATAAAGAAAAAAGATTGATGCATTTTAATGCACAAAAATTTAAATATCTTACTGTAAAATATATCACAAACAAATGAAAGAAAAACAACCTAGTTTAAAATATAACTTTTATAACATATACAGTATTAATATCCATAAAAACTTTTGGAGTTATTAAAAAGCAATCAGATACCAAACTGAACAATTTTCAAGAGTATTAATTTGCAATACATATAAAAAAGATTTAATTCTTCCTCACACATTGTAAAAAAAAATTCAGCTTAAAGAAAAAGCATAACATTATTTTTTGAGTAGCTACTTTAGTCAGTTCACAGTTGTATTTTCTAGGAGTAAATACTAGATCAAATGAATTTATAATTAGTTAACAAATTTCAGCTGTCCAGTTTTCCCAGCACCATTTATTAAAGAGGCTGTCCTTGTTCCAATGTATATTCTTGGCCCCTTATCATAGATTAACCACCAACGTAAACGTGAGTTTGAGATTTCTAACCAAAGCTCAGCACATTTGTTCTTGATATATAATTAAACGATAATTATATAATTAATTTTGATATTTCATTCAGCATATCTGTCATTCCTTATCTGTTTTTCTTCAGTCATCATTTCTAGATGTATTATGTATTTCTCTATTTCAGTACATTTTACTGGGTTTTTATACATTTCATCACAATGTGAGCTCTTCTTTGTGTCTCTGATCTATTAAAATATTAGTTCCATGAGGGAAGAGATTGGTCTGATCTCTTTACTGCCATATCCCTAGAATCCAGCATAGACTTTGGCACAGAATTGGAATCCAGTGTGTGTGTATGTGTATACATATATGTGTGTGTGTGTGTGTGTATGTGTGTGTGTGTGTGTGTGTGTATTTTTTAAGATTTATTTATGCTTACAGAACTGGTAAAGGCTAGAGGTTGAGGGGCAGTAAGAAGCTTCACCAGAGACAGAGTGGGGAGTAGAACAGGCAGACTGATGAGGTACACTGCTGAGGGGAGCAGTGAGTTAGAAAAGGTCTGCTGCGCCATGCGGGTCACCTCCGGGGCAGGAGGATATCGAACTCATGCAGAAGTGGCTTTAGCTTCTTAGTGCTGTGCTTTAACCCTCTGCGCCACCAGGGAGGGCCCTAATAAATATATTTTGAGTTAATAAATGATTAATGAAATAGAGAATCCAGGTCATACTTATTTGAGATATTCTCTAGACCTTAGCTTAGCTGACTTGGTACTTTCAAATCTTGTAAATGATATTTCTCATATATAGTGCATTAATTTGATACTGCCTTTTAGCAAGAGGCACAAAACCTTTAGAGAAAAATGTTTCAAAATAGAGAACTTAATAGCACTTCTGAGAAATCAACTGAGCGTGATGTTTTCTCATCATTTAAGCCTTGGTTGGGATTTGAATTTCAGGGAAGAAATTTAGTAAATATCCAACATCAACCAAGCAAGAAAGATATAACAGAATATCAAGTAAAAATGGACTTATGAACTGCAGCTGTAATTTCAAGTCAACTGTGTCTTTTCACTATGATCTACAAATCATCTATTCAAGCACAGTCATTAGATAATCTACATATCTATGAACTCTTAAGACTTTCAAGTCAATGAGTAAGTTAGTGGAGATATCAACATTAAAGGATCTTCCTATCTATGAAATCATATTTAATTATATGGGATACTTGTAGTCAGTCTTAGCTGTCACCAAAGAAATTTAGAAGGTTTTGTATCTAATCCACAAAATATGTGCAGTTCAATAGTAAGCCAAAATTAAGTCTTTTCACACTGAAGATACTATGTTCCAGAGGTTTCCTCCTCACTTGTATCTGATTTAGGTGACGAGTCTGGACTATACAGATGTTGTAATGGGATGAGACTCAGAAACTCTGGGAAAAAGTCAATATGACTTACCTATGAAACATAGATCTTTATGGACTAGATGATACATTGTGGTAGAAATACTATATGGTAGCTTCTCAGGATTCCTACCTCCTGGTGATTAAGACTTTGTATACTCCTTTACATTTAGGATAGGTGGAGCACATAACTTTCCTCTAACAATCTTTAGAGAAAAATCAATATGAATATGGAAATATAGAATATGGGAAGTTGATAGTATGTGCACTATTTCTTGTATGCAATTACAGGGTTATGTTAAAAAATAGCATCCTTCTTGCTAGTCTCCCTCTCTCTCTCTTTCTTTCCCTCACTGGACTGATGAAACTAGATGTTGGCAGCACACATGGCCAGGCATGAGGGTACTGTCTATGGGTTGAGGGTAACCTATGATAGGTGGGAAGAACCTGAAACATCATAGCAGGATTGTTTTGGTTTAGTTTTGTCTATTATTTTGTTTTATTGCTCTATACTCTACATCTTAGTGAAATCATGGCATTTGTCTTTCTCCTGACTTATTTTACTTAACAATATCCTCTCTAATTCTATGCATGTCATTACAAATGGCAAAATTTCATCTCTTTTTACAACTTGAGTTGGATTCCATTGTATATATGAGTCATTTAGTTTATTGTGATATCACTGAGTAGCAATAGCAACTTCAACAGAATTGCTGTGTTTTCTCCCTTGATTTTCTTTTATTTTCTCTGACCCCTAGTTCAGGTATCCATGACTAAACACTCTGATTTCTGTGCGATGCATTCATTACAGGCATTAGCCACCCAATTTACCCTTATCACATTTTAGTCTTTTCACAATCTTCCATATTCAACTGCCTTCCCCTGCCTTTTCCTGGTACAGAGCAGTGTGTAATAATGAATCTCTTCCTCCCATAAATGTTTACTAAATACGTGATACCTTATTTCTCATATATGTAATTCAATAAGTATTTTTTAAAAATGACCATCTATATATATTTCTATTAAAACCAGTGTATGACGGGAGCCTCCCTGGTTGTGCAAGTGGTTAAATCTCAGCATTATGAAGCACGGCAGCATGAGTTTGAGCTCCTGCCAGGGAGCTGACCTACATGCCACAAAAGACCTCTCCTGTCTCATCACCTCATCCTCTCAGCAGTGTATTTCAGTCAATCTGCCTGTTCTGCTCCCCATTCAGCATCCGGTGAATCCTCTCACCCCCTGCACCTCTGGCCTACACCTTAAATCTTGTATTCATAAATAAATCAGTCTTAACAAATGTAAAAAAAAAAAAAACAAAAAAAAAAAACAGTGGGACTTAAATATCACTAAAATATTTTTTTTTTTTAAAGATTTATTTATTTGTACATACAGAACTGGGGTACAGGCCAGAGGCTCAGGGGCGGTGAGAGGCTTCACCAGAGACAGAGTGGGGAACAGAACAGGCAGATCGACAAAGTACACTGCTGAGGGGAGCAGCGGGCGGGCAGGAGAGGTCTGCCGTGCCATGTGGTCTCCTCCGGGGCAGGTGGGGATCGAACTCATGCGGAAGTGGCTTTAGCTTCTTAATGCAGTCCTTTAACCCGCTGCGCCACCAGGGAGGGCCATCACTAAAATATTTTTGCTAAGCGATATGCTGCCTACTTTTCCACAATATATCATAGCAAGGTGAAATATTTTCTTTTGATAATATCAAGACAAGGTGTAGAAATGTGAGGAGGGTGCTGGAGACTGTGAGCTTTGAGGAACTCACGTTTCCTCCTTTACATTTCTGCATAGAGAGGAGCCTGATACTTTTGAATGGCCCCTTCATCGAGATCCTTTCCCCAGTTAGTCTCATCCCATGCAATTCCACACAGGAAGGTGCAATGATCCATTATGAACTTGTCAGAGTTCACCCTGTGCCTGGTTTTTGACCTAAACCATGTGGTGCTGGTACCTTTTCCAAAAGCGGGCAGGGAATTTGACAACCATTTCCATAGGCTGGGATCTACTAGTCCTAGGCTTGGCACCCTCTGTTTTTCTTGGATTGGAATTCTGCTGTTCATATTTACATATCTATTTATTAAAATATTCTCAACTATAAAGAAGCTCCAAGAAGACCGGGTCAAGTATGCTTAGCATTGTGTCGGACACTTTCAGAGTCTCAATAAATGTATATTCACTGACTGCCAGACTGAAAGAGCAAATTGGGTAAATTGTTGTCCACCTGCTCATTATTCCCACGTCAGGCTGGTTTGCACTGTTGTCATTTCAGATGACCTCATTCTACTTTGCGAGGGGGTGTGGGATACTGTCAGGTAATGGATTCTACTTCCTTGTTATAAAGATGTGTGGTTACGGACATCCCACAAAAGGGCAGAATTCTTACTGTAGAAGATACTTACACATACCCTCTCCGGACCTCCCTTTTCATTTTCTACATGTCTTTTTATGATTTTTGTACTCTATGGGATTTGTCCATAATGCTTCTGTGTTGTTAAACTTCAACTGAGGTTTCATGAAGAGGCAGCAAAAGTGAATTTGACATGTCATTGCTGTAACCATGGCTTCTTTCAGTGACCAAGACCTAACTGCAATTTGACTCATCTCAACAAGCTACAGTTAAAGAGTTAGTGTTCTCTGGGAAAATGGCTTTGTTTTTTGGTATCCTATAGACAGGTTTTAGCAATCCAGCTTGACCACATCTAAAAACAGGACAATAGACCATTTTTTTATGACTTCATTTATCTTTAATGTATATTTGTATTTAACTGCATTATAATGTTCAGAAATGTTTATCATTTAAAAAATTATCCTTAAAAAATGGACATCCGGCAGCATTTCAGACTTCCTTATAGTTGCATTGATTAGTCTTCTAGGAAGCACAGCTGTGGCAATAATCCCATCTCTGCATCTTTGCAAGCAGGAGGGAAGGCAGGAGATAAGAGTTGCCACAGGCTGTCTATATTTAATCTACAACTGGCTTATCCATGTGTTTTATTGCTTCCCGAGGGCCTTCCCACATGCACTATTGTGCAGATAAAAATGATAGAAAAGAAAGGAAAGAAAAGTTCACCCAAGATTGGTCTTCATTTAATTCATTCATTTCAAAATTGGCATAGAAGAAATGTTTTGCCTTGCTAGTAATGCAGACACTGAGAAAACGAGATCTTCTCTGAACCAGCATAGTTCACCTTTCTGGCTTTGCCCTGTGGCTGCTATTAGGGGGTGGGGCTGGTTTTCCTTGGCAACAACCATTAAGGCTGCTTGGAGGCATCTGTAAATGGCAACTTTAGTTATTCCATCAAGGGAGTCCTACCAATCTACTCAGAGGTTTTTATGGGCATTCACACAGTGGAATGCATTGGGTATCTGAGACAATTGTAAAATCAATTATGAGATAAGTAAATACAGAAATAATTAAAGCACACACACAAAAAAGTAAATAAAGCTTCAGTCTGAAAGGGGAAGTGGAGTAAAGCTACTTTTGTTTAAACACAACTTTTGTTGTCATTCCTTTCTTTCACGGCTATAAAGAAGGGTAGGGACCTGACTCAATGGAACAAATCTGAGAAGACTGTAGCAAAGAATGAGGCAGTGGAACATCTGTTTTCTACTATAAAATGTTCATGAAGGCTGGGCCAGTAGCTAAGCACATGATGCTTTCTTTGGAACCATTGTTTGAATTTGTACACTATTCAGGGTAGAGATTGGGAAATCTCTCTGTGAAAGATCACACAATAAAGCCTCAGTCTTTCCTCCTTGGGTATAGAAAGAAACCTTACTTTTGCATACACGAGCGGGGAATATCTCCAGCGCTCTGATTACTAAACTGGGCACACCAGTATATTTGGTCAATGCTTCTTAATTCTTTGATGCAATGTCCTTTAAGGAACCTTAAAAAATTTTCAGGTCATATAATTTTGATCCAGATGTTTCACTATCAGATTTAAGTTTGGATAGTTTTCAAAAGCAAATAAGTCAATAGGCAACATTTTCTCAAAATTTAATTTTCCCATAAATCTTAATTTAATACCTGGTATCATAACTTGTCCTACTAGAAAAAAAGAAGCAAACAGTCATATTCAAATTATGTACAAACACATAGGATCAGTGTTTGAACAGCGTTTCATATGATGGAAAGAAATACCGTAGGCCTTGTCAAATATGAAAATTAGTGCATAAGTGTTTTATTAAGTAATATAATTTAGGGTTCCCATTAGCCTTATTAGAAGTAGAGACCAAAATAATCTTTAAAATGCTTGTGTACAGATAAAATTGCAGTCAATATCAGTTTCTTCTCCCTAATCACTTTACTGTTCAAATCCTTCAATATCATAATAATTGTCAACAATCTAAACAAAATTCATTTTGCCACATACTGTGTTTCTCGTACTGAATTGCTGTTCTTGCTTTTTAAGATGAATGTCCTCAAAATTCTCCTTTACTTTTTAACACTTAGCAGTATGTAAAGATATAAAGGTAATACATACCAGATGTGTCTCACAAATGTTCCCTGAAAGTTTGTATTTTTATACAAAGCAAATATTCAACTAAGAACTAAGAAATTAAGGACTAAGGTAGGGGCTGGGGGGAGACAAAGAGAGAATGCACTGGTATGTGTGTGTGATGTGTGTGGGTTCCTTATTCTCTCATCTGCTCACGTGTGGAGCTGTGTGTGCGACCTCTGTCTCTCCCTTATGGAGCCACCTTCTCTGATTTCCATGGACTCATTGTTTGAGATTTCTGCTTTGTTTTGTTGCTTTTCTTCTGTTCTACTCAAGTACCACATACCACATAATTTTTTTTCCCGTCTCATTTTATACTCTCTTCTTAGATTATGAAAAGCAGTATCAGAATTGTATTAGAACTTATGGTAACGATTATGACATTCAAACATCTAACTTCAGATCTTAAGCCCAACTGTTTACTCAACATTTAGTATTTCCTTTACTCATAATCTAATACTACTTCCTTACCTAAAGTAAGTACTTTCTTAACACAGGATTACCAGTTACACACTAACATATATTCTCTACTTCTCTTTGCAGTAAATAACATACATGGATTATTTATTCTTTCCAAATAGAGTAAAATATTTAATTAATATATGGTACAGTTTTATCTCTTTTCACACACCAAAGCAAATTCCATTTTTGCTTGCTCATCAGTTTCTAAACTTGTATTCTGCTGATTGTAGAACTCGGTGAAGTAGAGAATGGGTGAAGTAGGTGAAGCAAGCTTGATTTATATTGTATAGGGAAGACTTAGTCTTGGAACAGGAAATGAAATTTATTGCACTGAAAATGAGGGAAGCATATTTTAAGCCTGGCTATTGGATTGGAGATAGTTTCATGGGAGTTTGGAATGGGAAAGAAGAGATTTTGGAGCACCTGACATATAAGAGAATTATTGAGAGGGACACAAGATGACTTAACTTTCTTTGAACCCTAATTTTCTTATTTAATATCTTCCTTTCTACTCAACTGTGATGTGACATGAATGGAGACACAAGATTTATCCTTCTCAACACTATATTGCCAACACATTGCTAGTCCTATATTATTGGAGGTTCTTCATTAATGTTTCTTGATTGGGCCCTCCCTGGTGGTGCATGGGGTAAAATCTCAGCACTATCAAGCTTTCACCACCCACTGTGGCATGAGCATGAGTTTGATTTCCAGCCAGGGAGCTGACCCACATGACATAGCAGACCTCTCCTATTCTCTTCTGCTGCTCCCCTCAGCAGTGTATATCAGTTATATGCATGTTCTGCTCCCACTCTATCTCTGGTGTATCCACTCACCTCTTGTACCTCTGGCCTGTGCCCCAGTTCTTGTATGCTTAAATAACTATCACATTTCTAATTGATGGTTAACTATTTGTACACGTTCATAAGTTACTTAATAAGATATCCCCATGGCCGTTAGTATATACTATGGAAACACAGATGAATTAATGAAAGTGTTTTGTTTTCTTGAAGTGTTTTTATACAAATATAGCCTATATAAGTTTTGACTATCTTTAGATTGAGTGACATTATTTCCAAAACTTTTAAGAATTAAGCAAATATATGTTGGGGTCATAAAAGAAGTCTTCTTAGAAAGAACATGGTGAATTTAAAAAGACCAAAATAAATAGAAGAAAAATATTTAACCAATCTTAGGGAGGGAAAAGGGGTTATCAGTTATTTCAACAATTTGCACTTCTTTGAGTTTAACATTTAGGCAGTGTTAGGGAATCAAAATCTAGATTAAAAAAAAAATACTATCCAAAGTAGAACTTTAGGTTCTGACAGTCTATATTTTAATTTTATTTTGTTCAAATTAAATAATCTCTGTTTGCCTCAATCTCCTTTTATGGAGAAGAGTATGAATTAGAGACCAGACTATCGCCTCTTTCCTGTAAAGAGCCAGAGAATAAATGGGTTATTTCTTTAATAAAAAAAATTCTAGATTTTATGTTAGCTCTGCCTTTATAGAGGCAAGTAATCCCAGACTATATGTAAGCAACTGGGTGTAGCTGGGTCTTTTAAAAACCATTTTTATTTTTGTCTGTGTCTATAGAAGAATTGGGGTTTTTGTAAGAGGTGAAGGGGTGAAGGATTTACCAGAAAAAGACTGGGGAGCAAAGCATCTTTTGCTGATCCCTGATGTGTAATAACAAATTATATGGATTGGTTATATGTAATAAATGACACAATAACTGAAATATGCTTAGTATAATGACTGGCATATACTATGACCTCTGAAAACATGGTTATTGTGGTTATTACATTTTTAGGGAAAATGTGCTTTACACAACAATTACGTACTCATTAGTTTAATTAGTTATTAAAGCTGGTTTTATTATATGCCAGGTTGTGTATAGTTAGATATGAATATGAATGATGATTCGATGAAAGAAAACCAAGCATATTAGAATGGGATGTGAAAATAAAACAGTACAAAGGAAATTCTTTTTGGCCATGAAAGTAGAATATGTATGCTATTATTCCTCTTATTCTTAAACAACTAGACAACTGAGTACAATATATGAAACAACTGCATTTAGACATGGAAACCAGACACAAAATTTTATTTATTTATTTTTTTTAGAGAAGCAAAACAAAAATGAGAACCATATTATGACCCTTATATTGAGTCTGTAATTATTTTCAAGAACTTGATGCAAGGAGAACTTGGTGCAATGACTGCACCAAGAATATACCCATTTTAAAAGATGTAATGATCAGAATTTGAAAAATAGCTATAATCCATACTAAATCCCAAACCTTCTAGAGACTGTCTTGCTGGTGAATTTTGCATCAGCAAAATCTCTAAGTCTAACAGAGATGCACAGAGCACTAGGAAGTGCTGAGGAGTCCCTCAGATTGTCAGGACACGCAAGAAACTTGGTTTAATTTGAGTAGTTGAAATTACTGTGCTGATGATAAGTGAACTTACATTTATGCTACATTTTAATATGCTTTCTCATAATTCCCTATAGAATAAGAGTCAAGAGGAACATATTTGCTTTTCTGACTCTTTTCTCTCCATTACCCCATATTTTCTCAGAAGTAGCAGGCTTCCAGAAATAGTATTGTTTTTCTACTTTTAGGTATTGCCCTAAAAACTATGATATTTATATCTATTTATTGCAGTCTAATATATAAACCTTTTTTTTTTCCAAAATAAAACTTTAGTCATTCCATAAATTAGTATTATCTACTGCTAATTTATCATATTTTAATTTAGGTCTTTTTTTTTCCCAATGATAGTCTTACTTTGTAGTTTTTTCTTTAGATTTTCCCCTTGTTCTTTATTCTTTCCTTTAAACACTATTTTGGGTTTATTTGTGTGTATGTGTATATATAAATATATATATATATGTGGTTGATGACAGTGCTGAGACTAAATGCCTAGGCCCAGGGAGGCCTTCTTTATTCTCTCTAATATTGTCTCTGAGGGGTTTTCTTGCTCATGGCAAAATACACTCTCTTTATTTAATAAAAAATATTTTTTAATAAAGAGTTTTTTTTTAAAGATTCATTTTTGCATGCATACAGGAGCTGGGGTGTAGGCCAGAGATGCTGGGGAGTGAGAAGATTCACCAGAGACAGAGTGGGGAGCAGAACAGGCAGATCTACTGAAATACACTGCTGAGGGGAAACAGCAGGCTGGTCAGGAGAGGTCTGTTGTGCCATATGGGTCAGCGCCCTGGCTGGGAACTGAATTCATTGCAGCAGTGGCTGTCAGTAGCTTCATAATGTTTCATCTTATCTCCTTGTGCCACCAGGGAGGCCCCAGTAATGGACCATTTAGTCCTTGGTTTGTGTTAATTTTTTTTTTTGTGATACTTTGTATGTTAATTATAATAGGTATGAAATTCTAGAAAGGAAGTTTTCAGCACATTGAGGATATATCATTGTCCATAAATTAAAGAAAATCTCAATTTTCTGTGTATGACTTATTCCTTGAGGAAAATATTTTATTGAGTACTTCCTGTTTTTCCTCTAGTTTCGCTATGATGTGTGTAGGTGTGCTTTGTTTTTATTTTCACACTTCATAGAATTTATAGAGCTTCTTAAAATTGTAGAATCAGTCTTTCAACAGTTCTGAAAAATTCTTAGCCACTATATCATAAAATACTGAATTTATTCCATTGTCTTTCTTCTTCTCGAATATTAGAAAATATGTGACTTTCCTGAGTTATACTCAATGTCTCTTAAACTTCATCTCATATTTCTTATCACTGACACTTCATGCTGCATTCTGGATGTTTTTAAAAATCAATTTCTATTTAACTAAATATCCTTCACTTAAGGTCTAATATCTAGCTAAATTAATCAGGACATTTTAATTTTAATTTTTTATTAAGTTCTATTTTCCTTCAAAATCTGGGTCATTTAATTTGTTTTCTGTTATCTGTGAATATTTTAATCTCATTTTTTATTTATGTTAACACATGGATGTTTAAAATTGGCTTAGAATCTCCAAATTCTAGATTATTTTCTACCTATCTCTACTGATCCTCAATCATACTTTGTTTCCTTGAGAATGAATTCATTTCTCTGAAAAAAATATATAATGATTTAAAATCAAGGATGAAGATATTTCCTCTAGAAAGAACAATCATTGATCTGTCATTTGCAAGCATGGTTTGTGACCACCAGCAACACTTAAAGACACCCACGGCTTGTTCTTAGACACCTGGGGGAACCACATCTTGTCTCGTCTCCGTGCATGTTGTTGTTATGGATTTATAGGCATATGATTTCTCTTCTGATTTTTATCAGAACAAGAGATATTTACGTTCATATTTTTATAGTTCCCTGGGTGTACTTGCTTACAGAGAGGGGGAAACATTCTGACTCACACTTCAATTGAACGTAAAGCCTTTGAGAGCTAATTTTTTGCACAATATTATGTAATTAAATCTTCAGTACTCTGAGTGGTCCTTAAGCTTTGCCTTCATTCCCTCATGCTCCTCGTAAAATCCATATGCTCTGATGTCAGGTTGTCTTCCGATTTCAGCTTCGCCATTTAGTAACGATGTGTGTCATGGGGAAAATTAACCTTTGTATAATCTCAGTTGCCTATACTGAAAGATTGAAGAAATAGTTTATCTAGTTGATATGAAAAGTCTAAAATGTTCTAGATGTATATGTAAATATTTAATTAATGACAAATGGGTATCGTCTTTCACCAATATGATTTTGACCCAGCAAGAGAGTCATGAGATATGTATGAGTAGTTTTAATGAATCTAATATGAATGTCTCCATAAGCAAGACAATGAAGCTGTCTTGAGAATTAAAAGAAAAAAAAAAACTTCACTAAAATATCGGTTTTAAATTAACACTGTAAAAAGTGTCAATATAGAAAAAAAACTATTTTCTTTCCATACTAAAGGAACCACATAAATAGATTAACAGCTGTATTTTCTCTAAATCCTACTTAACAGGTTCACAGACAAACCAACCCTCACTTATGTATGCCTTAAACCATTTGTGTTTACCTTCAAGTGGGTGTTGTAGATGTGCTGCTGTAGTGTGTAGTATGTGTGTTTACCTTGTGGTCATCTTATCTACAGAGCAAAAGAATAGAAAAGGACTGGTATTTTTCCCCAGATGTGAAACAAACAAACAAAAAAAATTTGAACTCTTAAGCTTTCAGGAAAATCATGGCCTTCTACCCTTCAAGATAGGGAAGAACCATATTTTATCTATTTTATTATGATTATTCCTATTAGTGCACGTGGCCATAGCCTGGAAGCGGCCAATTGTTCGTTCTAGCGCGGCTCAGGCCACAATGCCCTGAGTGCCCTCCTTCAGCATCTGCCTTTAATCACAGACAATATGGTTTGTGTTTAGAATCGAATGACTGTCATCATCTCGCACTAATGTTCTCTGTCACAGGGACTTAACAACCCATTTGGGGAACACTCTCAGAGACTTTCAAATTCAATATTCTCTCCAAACTCCTGGCTTTTCATTAACTGTGCCATGTGGGTTTCCAAGGCGTGATGCCCAGTGGTATTATTTTTCCAAAGAGGTCATGGGAGAGAAGTGTCTTTTTTTCTTTTCAAGTGTCTATTTCAGCACATCTCAACATGCAAACCCACCATGCGTGGTGTAGAAGTCTGCGTTCACAGATAGCCTACATTCTGAACGCAATCTGATTTTACAATAGAAAGTGCACATGCTTTTGGATTGCATAATATGCAATTACCCAGCACATGATTGAACTGAATTACAAACTGTTGTTGATTTTCTGCATGGAGCTTACTTGGCTCTTTGATATATATTTTCTCATTAGCTTTCCGCTGATTTATTTATGATATTGTTATGCATATAAAGGGCAGATTGCTGAAGTTCACATTGCAATGACCGAATTAGCACTTGAAAAATTCACGGTTATGATGTGCAAATGATTCCCTGCTTGTTCTGAAGGTGTGCTCCAGTCTTTTCTGTAAATGTGAAGCTGTCAACTCTATCTTTGCAACACCTTTCCCATCTATCCTCTCTTTACCTTTCCCGCATTCACCATTTCAGAACCTCCTCATCTCATGCCTGGAAAATTGTAATATTTTTCTAATCATTTGCATGTATCCAGGCTAATCCCCTTGAAGTTTATGCTTCTTAGTGCTGTCAGATTGGGTGTCCCAACTCACTAGCCTTCTTGTGTTACTCCCAAATCTGAGAGAATGAAGAAAAAGGGAAAAAGTGCAACAAAGGAGGTAGAAAAAGAAGAGTAACGTGAGAATAGAGCAAAGATGTTTCTATAAGGTGAAAATAGGGATGTAAATAGGAGAAAGAAGACCAATAAGGAGATAACTACACAAGTGTCAGTGGAAAGGTGGCAGAGTTCTGTGTCATTGATTTCTGTCTGGTGCCGACTTTGTTTCATGGACTTGGCTTTATGCAATTGGATTATGGGTTGCTGATCTTTTCTGCAGTTACACTCTTAGTGAAACATTTCTATTTAATCTGCCTAACCAGGTACTTCTCCACCTGTGTATTTCTCTGCTCATCTAAGCAGAAGGGCATTGTCACTACATGCAAGCATAGGACATTATAATTAGGCCAATTTCAACTATTTATGGGAAAAAGAAAGACATCCTTCTCTTGTCCCCTCTCAGCAGGGGCCATTATTGATTGGATGGTGATGAATTAGTGAGATGTGCTCTGAGGATTGCTAGTCAGCGCAAAAGACATACATTGTTACTGCCAATTATGTTACATGCATTTAAAATCTAAGGCAGCCAACAAGAGGAGAACGATGTTTAGCAGCTTCAATTTTTCTACAGCTTAAGAAATCATCTGTGGTAGGTTGTGGGAGAAAATGAGAGCGGCCATCACCCATTGAAGGTGGAGGTAATGTTCCTTCTTTGTTTTTTATGATTCTAAAGGCCAACTTGTGAAGAGGAGTCATATAAGCAGCCTTAAAAATTCTGAATTGTCAGATAAAGATTTAGGGCCCCCACAAAATCAAAATTGGAACAATAAACGTTTTTATATACCTACTTCTTTTTAAAAATGAAGGAAATAAGTAACTGAAATTATTATAGGAGTCCAGTAATACAGTTAGGAAGCAGGCAAAATACCTTTTTTAAAAATTTATGTTGCCTAGAAGAACTAGGGTATATGCCAGAGGTGCAAGATTAGGTTTTGGGGAGAAGACTCACTAGAGACAGAATGGGGTACAGAGCAAGTGTATTTGTTAGGTCTCTGGCCAGGGATCAGGCTATAGTGGTGATGATGCTGAGACTTAAACCCTATGCCCATGCAAAATATATAATTGTCTGAAAGGAAACCAGGACACTGTTAGCTTCTTTTTAAAAAAAGGATTTACTTATTTATGCATATAAGAGCTGGGTGCAGGCCAGAGGTGTAGGGGGTGAGAACATTCACCCTAAACAGAGTGAGGGAACAGACAAGTCTTCCAAAATACACTGCTGAGGGAAGCAGTGGGTGTGACAGGAGAGGTCTGCTGTGCCATGTGCGTCAGATCCTTGGTAGGGAGCTGCTGCCCTGGCTGTGGATATCTTCATAATGCTGTGGCTTAACTCTTTGTGCTACCAGGGAGACCCTGTTAGTTTCTTTTTTAAGAAAAGTGACTTTACATATCACCCAATCAAATCATATTTCAAATAATATAAACTGAAATAAAAAATAAGATATGAAAGACGCACGCAGTTCTAAAAAATGTTGCTGTCTTTACCATCTTCATTGTATGGACTCAAATTCCTGAGCATGAAGATTAAAAAAATATGGATTTTTTTTTTACCAATGTATTAGGTCACAGAAATTATATCCTATAGAAATCTGCATTCCCAGGTAGCCTATATTGTAACAGTTACTCAAGTATTGCTTTTTTCACAAATAAATGATTTAAATATATTTATGAAATACATCGTACTGAACATTATTTTAATTTTGAAATATATTTGAAAGTTAAAAGAACTAATTTTTACATAGACTTTTTTTTTTTTTAGAGATTTATTTATTTATGCATATAGAACTGGGTTACAGGCCAGAGGTGCAGGGGCAGTGGGAGGCTTCACCAGAGACAGAGTGGGGAGCAGAACAGGCAGATCCATGAAGTACCTACCTCCGGGACAGGCAGGAATCGAACCATGCTGAAGTGGCTTTAGCTTCTTAGTGCTGTGCTTTAACCCGCTGCACCACCAGGGAGGGCCTACCTAGACTTTTTAAAAGGGAATATCTTGCCATGAGTGTTAGTAGAAGATCATGAATGACTTAAATTAAATGAATGGAATCACAGCAACGAAAACACCCTCCAATAGGTGCACGAATAAACTGTGTGTCTACAAGGGACCTTTATGCAAGGAAAGCAAGAAGTGCGCTAGCAAGCCGTGGAAGTCATGGGGAACCTTAAACTCATTTAGTGAAGTGAAAAAAATCCTTTATGAAAGGCCACATGCTGAATAATCCCAGCTATGATATTCTAGAAAAAAGAAAAACATGGTGACAGTTAATAAAACAATCAGCAATTGAAAGAAATTTGAGAAAGTTGGGGCGGAGATGAGTAGGTGGCAGACAAGGCAATTTTAGTCAGTGTAAAGGAAATAGGCATCATTTCCATGATTGCCAGGTCATCTGCGCTTTTTATTATGAAATATGTCTCAATTGTATTAAATAAGAGACCCTGTAACTGCTAGAAATCCATATCTTAATGTTCATTTTATAGGATAAACTGAGCAAAATGCCTATAATATATGTATTACTGGGAATGTGGGTGCATATTTCAGTTTCCTGTCTTTTATTCCTGGAAATCAATGCAGACAGTGTTTCATAAGCAAAGATGTTGCACCTTTATCAGTGGCAGGTACCATGATGATAGTAACTGGCACATGTAATAGTTGCTTTCAAGCTATGAGCACCTATATTCCATGGAACTCTAGAAGCTTTCTGGAGAGCAGTGAGGTAAAAGGAGTAGGGACATGTGCATTAAGCTCGCCTCAACTTTTCCTAGAGCAAACAACTTCACTTGTTTTATATTTTAGAGTTAAGCATATAATTTTGTTCAAATAAATGCTTTCTTGGCTAAAAAAATATAATTAGAAAACTGTTGGTCTAGAGATTGTGCTTTGAAAACTGAACCTAATATATTAGTGACATATGTCACAAAATCAAATGTAGGAACAGCCATGTAGAAAAATGAAAAGAGCAGTATAAGATAATGCTAATAAAATTGGGATAAAGGTGAAAAATGCTAAATGGATCTTCAAATGTATACTGAGGAAAAATATTGCAGAAATATAGGCTTTCGAATAAATGAGAACAGTCACTGAAAGGCAATAATTTTAAAATTGTTAAGGCATTAGAGTCACTTAAATCAATTTAATAAAAAAATAAGGTACAGTTAAATTTCATCCACTGGAAGAATCTCTTAAAATATATTTTCAAATATATTGGTTTTTGAGCTTGTGGACATTTAGATCTGAATAATTCCATATGACATTTTTTATAAACAATGAAATATGGTTGCATTTTCATAAATCACTTAAAATATAATTTATAGCTTTTTTAATTGATAGGAAAGCAGAGCTGAACTTTATACAAAGAATAAATTAGGTTTGAAATGTGTTCAAAATGGTATTTTTGTAAAGAGCAATGAGTGTAATACACAAATTATATATTTTCCAAAAATTAAGAATCAAAGACATTTAAGATTATGGTAATGCAATATTATATATATTCCATCTTGTGAGTAAAAATGGTTCTTACCATATGATGCATATATAAATATATGGAAAAGAAAACAAACTATATTTATGGTAACCAACTCTATACTAAGTTTTATGAAAAATATGAATGAAGTAATGGAGGGTTGGCAGGCATAAGCCAGTTTAGATGCACTTGTCTGAGAAGGAGAGGGAGATTTAAAGCTTCCTATACTTTGATGCTCTCACCTGATGAAGAACATGGAGCTGAGCTCATTTGCAGAGGGTATATACAGAAATGTGCTGAGGATGCAGAATTCAACAAGAAGGTAATGATCAGTGTGAGGGAGGGCACATGGTTAGCAAAAGATGGGGCTGGAGAAATAACCAGAAGCCAAGTTATACAAGACCTGTTGAATGTGGAGATAGAAGGTTTTATTGTAAAGGTCTTGGAAAGCTTTGAAAGGCTTGAGGCAAATGACTGAACTGATCAAGTATCTTTTTTTTCAAAGATGACTGGCTACTGTGGGAAATACAGATTGGGAGGGGAAAAGCTTGGCTGCCTCTGGTCTGACAACATCTCTGGCTGTTTTAGGTATCACCTGATTCTTACACAAGGGCTTCTCTGTGCTTTGTTTTCAAGCCAATGTTGTTTTTCTCTTCATGTATTATCCCTTGAAAATCCCACCTAGTGTTCTCTTGTAAACACACACTGATAGTACCAGAATTTCGAAAACTTAACTTCCTAGACAGACATCCACTTGACTTTTGTCATAGGAGTCTGCTTTTTACCTCAACACATTCATTTTAATAGAATGAATAGAATAGTGCAGTCTTCTTCCTTCAACAAACATTTTTCCATACAATTTCAGGAAACTGAAATAAGAATTTAGCCCAAATCTATACATGAGATTTATTTGTAGTTCAGGCCCACCATATGATTAAATCTTGAACTCCAATGTTTTTCTTAAAATCTTCTTGAATTGCCTCCCCTTCTACCCCCCGCTCTCAGTGGTGCAAAGGGTTAAAGCACAGCACTGCAAAGCTGTTTGCAGCCACTGCAGCACAGAATTCGATCCCAGGCCAGGGAGCTTAACTACATGGTGTGGTAGACCTCTCCTGACCCTCCCACTGCTCCCCTCAGCAGTGCATTTCAATATATCTTCTTGTTCTGCTCCCCACTCTGTCTCTGGTGAATCCTCTCACCCCCCCCCACACCTCTGGCCTGTATCCTGTATACATAAATAAATAAACTTTTACAAAAAATCTTGAATTTTTCTGATTTTCTTGAACTGCACATAACAGTGCTAAGGCTGTCACTCACCACCACATTGGGCTCAATAGAAGCCACTCATAACTTTTGTTTCCTTGCATCTATCTGGACTTGCCCTACGCAGCTTCATCCCTCAGAAGAGTTCTGGGTTTTCAAGGCTTTCTTTGAAAACAAAGCTTGAGCAGAAGGGATCCACAAAGCTCTGTGAACTCTAGCAGAGGCAGTAGAAGCCATAAATCACAGAGGGTCTCCCCAGTGTCTGTGATGATTCCTTTCTCCTGCTCCCTGACTTTGCAACCTCTGTGCAGGTCTGGGTCTTCTCCCACCAGGATTCTTGCCAGAGTTGTCCAGTTTATATACTGGATCCATTTATTCCATTTCCATTCTTGTCTCTTTCCACTAAATTTATTATACTAACCATCCATTTTAAATACTATTTTAAAATCTCTTTATATTGCTTTCTTATTTCAGATGGGTTCAGGTTCAAACACCAAAGTTGTGTGTGTAGGAAAGAGTTTGCCTACACGTCTTGGATTCTGACTCCTATCTTTCCCTTGTCCTCCCATTCAGATCATATAGATACCCAGTTGATAGGACCTCCGTAGTTACTCTTGCATTCTCAATGTGAATAGGTTTCATCACTTTATAACTGGCAAACTCAGACTCATGTTTCAAGAATAACTTATGCTGTGTTACAAGAATAATTCTGATGTAACTGACTCATTTGTAGTCGGTCATAGAAT
Organism: Condylura cristata; assembly: GCF_000260355.1. Classification (NCBI taxonomy): domain Eukaryota; kingdom Metazoa; phylum Chordata; class Mammalia; order Eulipotyphla; family Talpidae; genus Condylura; species Condylura cristata. The sequence goes on along the minus strand of NW_004567117.1, from coordinate 25,645,509 downwards.
TACAGCAAAAGGGAAAACAAACACACCTAAATGGAATTACAAAATTGCAATTAGATATCAAGCTGTCTGACGTCAAGGGCCCTGTTGTACTTTATTTGTACTTTCATAGTACATGGCATGGTATTTCATCATTTTCAAAGTGTGTAACATGTTCACGAAATTTTATAAAAAATGAACAAATTAATGGAAGAATGAATGAAGAAAGATGAGTATAATCATAGGATTATGAATGCCTTTAAATGTTGCTTAGTTAAAAAGAAAAGAGAAAATAGGAGAAAAGTAAAAATGAGATTGATCACACAAGAAAATACCTGCCAGTGGTGAATGCCAATATCCAGAGAAAAGCAAAATAACTGGAAAGAATATATTGTGTTTACGGAGTGAGAGAAAAGAGAGTTGGGGGGGGGGCAAACACCAGGTTGACTACACTGAAAATTTACAATGTGTTGCATGTAGGGAGATATGGCAAACATACAGGGAATATGCTTGCAAAATATGAAAGAGAGAAAGAGAACGGGAATATGAAAGGCTATTCTGCTTCAGGCATGATGAAATAGCAAGAAACACATTTCATTTAATGGAACTTTCAACAACGATTATCTCTGAAAATTTTGTAGAAATACAAATTTCTAGGCTGCAGCCCAGATTGACTTATTTAGAAGCTCTGGTGTTAGGGTCCAGCAATCTATGTCTTAACTGCTTTTCTAGCCAGTGGTACAAAGGTTTAAGAAGCTCTGGTATACTAGATTCTGATCCTTTCTTTACATTAAACATCACATACAAAGGACTTCTGTGGTGGCTCAAAGGGGTTAAATCTCACTGCAGCAAGACTTTAATCTCTGGCCACAGAGTTGACCCACATGGTGCAGCAGACCTTTCCTGTCTCCCCTGCTACTCCCCTCAGAAGTGTGTTTTGGTGAATCCACCTGTTCTACTCCCCACTTTGTCTCCCTTCACCACCTGGCCTTCATCCCAGTTCTTGTATATATATATATATATATATATTTTTTTTTTTAATCACCTTTCAGAACCTTTATTAACTACCTCATCTTAAGTCTCAAGTTCAGAGATCAGATATAAATTGCTGTAGGTTGGGATCTCATGTCAGTCTTTTCTGTTGCCTGAAATGATTCTAACTTGCAACAGGGTTTACAACCCCTGGAAGATTTTATATGAGGCAGTGGTTCTCAAACTTGACTCTACATTGTAATCATTTGGGGAGTATTAAAAATGCTATTATCTGGGTCTCACTTGTAGAGATTCTGATTTAATTAATATGGAATGCAGCATATGCATCATAATTTAAAAATACTATAATTACCTGAAGAATTTTCAAACCTACTGATGCCCAGTTCAGGCCACTCCCTCTACTAATTAAATCAGCAATTCTAGTAGTAGTATTCAGCCTGGATAGATTTAAGAATTCTCTGGATGATTAAGTGTGCAGCAAGTTTGAGAGTCAGTGCCCTGTCCTTATATACCCTAGAGTGTACTATTCCATAACAAGACTACTCCCTTATTTTAATAGTAAAACTATGCCTTACTGAAGCTGTAATATATGCTAACATGACTCTAAGAACTTTGCATTTTAATATAATTATCACAATAACTCCCTGCAATTTATGATATTTCCACAGTATACTGATGAGGAAATTGAGACTCAGGGCAAAGAATTACCTGGCTCAATTCACACAACCGGTAAATGGAAAAGCAAACATTCAAAGCTAGCATCTGTGACTACAGAATATTTGCTTTTACCAATCACACTCCATCTCTCCTTACTCCTTAAGGGTTCAGCTTGCCTTTAGTAGGCTTATTTATTTCATTTTGACAAACATGCCTAGATTATAATAGATATTGTACTAGACTTCAGACATGCAGAAATTAAAAGAATAAAATAATGTGCACTATTGTTCCAGAGGTTGGAGTTTCTTTCTTATTGTTATAATAGGAAGATTATTTGGGTGGAATTGACACATTTTTTTTTTTTGT
>NW_004567117.1:25634587-25643417 GCF_000260355.1 Condylura cristata | reverse complement strand
GTTATAAACTCACTGAAAAAAATTATTATACCCAAACCATTTAAGAAATACATTTCCAATAGAGGGAACATAAAAGTAAATATATTTCTAGTAAATACATTTTTTTTTAAATTTTATAGGTTAAAAGTATATTTTATTTTGTTCAGCTATATACTACTGAACATGAACAATGACAACTCATTTCTGAATGATGTTTCAACCCACAGGAAACCCTCAGGATTTTCAGTCAGGCAGAAATGGGCTCAATTCTACTTTTGCCAGCCTCAGATTGCTTTTCCTATTGGTGAAGAAATGACAATAATTGGCCAGGATTTTTGCAAGCTTTATTTTATTTTATCATCTATTCATTCATTCAGAACTGGGATACAGACCAGAGGGGTAGGGGAGGTGAGAGGATTTGCCAGATACAGAGGGGGGGGGTGCAGAACAGGCAAACTGATGAAGTACACTGCTGAGGAAAGCACCGGGCAAGACTGGAGAGGTCTGTCACACCATGTGGGTCACCTCCTGGGCTGGGGATCAAACTCACTGAAGTGGCTGCGGCTAGCTTGCAGTGCTGCATCCTAACCTGTTGTGCCGCCAGGGAGGGCCCTTTTGCGTGATTTAAATGTTGAAAAATACTTCCTATCTGACTTGCAGATGATGCTTTTATATTTATTTATTTTTGAAGTTGCTTTCTCCCAGATGTAAGGCACATTGGAGGGCTAGGGACAACAGATATTTTGATAAACTTAGGACTTCTCTTTGGGCCAGTAAGGTCTCTCTTGGCATTACCTAAGAGATTGTTAGAAATGCAGACTCTTGAGTTCCATCCCAAATTTGATAGGAGTAGGAGAACTTAAGGTGTTTTGTAAGTATAGTGAAGTCTAAGCTGATGCCTTAACAGATCCCTGATAAAATGAAACACATTTTGGTTAAAATTGATAGGGCATGTGGGTAGTTTCATGGTTGGAGGGGAGGGTGGAGTTGGCAGGTAGTTTAGAAACAATTCAGAATATGAAATTCAATCCTCATTTGTACACAATTTTCTCTTAAGCCAGTTCTAAGATAGTATTTTCTTACTTGCACAATACGGTTATAGCTTTTAAATTCCTTTTTTTATTGCTATCCAGGTAGTGAAGTGTCATCCTAGTTTATCTGTGATTATCCTGGAAATCATATTGAAAGGTTGCTGAAGACTTTCCTTTAAACTTTTAAGTTGATGTTTATTTCTAGTCTAAGACTTAATTTTTCCTCCAAAATGAAGTGTTTGAGGAGGAAATGTATTTGGATCTCCCCAAGATGGGAATAGTCCAGCCATTACAGAGTGAATATTGTAGAGATTATATTCCATCGTGGGGTCATGCAATAGTGATACAAGTGGAAATATTATCCAGTCTCAAGCTAGCACCTCTCTTAAATAAGGGAAGTGGAATAGCAAGGATAATGAATCCATATTTTTTTCTTCATAATGTTAACTGTTTCTTCTTTAAGACTGCTTTGTATCTACAGGTTGTATTATATAATTTCGTTGTGCAGTCTATAGCACTCACAATTTTGAATTGTTAGCACTGCACTTGCAATTACTTGAAATTTTGATTGCTGTTGTTCTAACATCTATTCATTGTGCACTTTTGGGGAGTTTGGTTTTGTTCCTAAATGGCATTAAAGGTAGTTTGTTGTAGAATATTTGTAGGGGAGATGGTGTTGTGGGAACGAAAAAATGTCATCTGACAGGAGCTGCAAAATAACACCATGGAACGGAGAGCATATTGTAAGAGGCGCTGATATGGTAGATGGTCCTTATTCAATGAAGAGTGAATCTAGACCTAACGACCAGATGGCAGGACTGAACACAGAAATTCCATATGTGTGATGGCAGCGAGGGACGGCCATTGACATACTTGCTTTTCCAGCCAAATGCCTCGGCAGATGCAGAGTTTTACACTTTAACATTGCAATATGGCACTAAAACCCAGGAGAAGAGTTAGATGCAAGATTGAAAGCTGATTTAAAGTGGCAGAGTTTAAATCACATCCTTTTCTATCAGGGCGAAAGCTAGGAACAAAGCGTGAGTGGAGATTAGCCTTCACTAGGATTGTATTCTGGATATGTTGCTCTTGTCATGTATTCTAAAGAGGAGCTACACCCGGTCATATTAGTTATAGACTTCTTCCTGTCCCCAAGCATTTCTAAAAATATAAAATAAAATAAAAATCAAGTTTTGGAAATAGATTATTAAAGGAAAGTAGCATTAATGTGCTCTGCCTGGAGTGTGAATGCACATAATGTAAGTTATTCTCCACTTTGAATAAATTGCAAGATGTACTTGAAAATTAGATTTTCATTTAATTGCATTTTTTGTTTGAGGTGCTAGAGGCAGCCATCTTTGTGGAGAAAGGATCATGTCTGTTATACTGCTCATAAAGCCCTACGAAAAAAATTAGTAAAAAAAAAAAAAAACAAAAAAACACAAGAAACAGCACTCAGCCTTTACCTTTTTAATATATATGTCTTTTGGAATGTTTGACAACATCTATACTTTTTGAAATTATCAAGCTATAGGCTAGAAAGTCATTTTCAGCCTTTTTCCTTGGGTCCCAGTAGTTTCCTATAAGGAAAATGATTGCCAAAGTCACCAATAGCAAACTAATTTCCTCAAATACTGCCTAAGTAGAGTAGGGAAAGAAATTCTTTTAGTTTCATGTAACATTGTCTACACTCTCCCTACAATGTGTTGATCAAGGTTCATTGGAAGCAATGTTGTATGTCAGTTCTGGTTCTGTTAACTTAGTCTGCAACGAGTCCTACAATCACTTGTTGAAAAGAGGAACTGTCTCTTGTGACCACTGCACTGTTTTCGCTTCTAACTATATCTGTTTTTCTATGTGAAACATAAGATTCAGGTCTTCAAAATTGCTATCCATTCACTGTACATCCCTGACTCTTTCACATCATTACATTTCTTTTCTGTGGGATTGCACTGAATGCTACCCCTACCCCTCTGTGTTTATGGTGGTGATAGTGTTTTTTCTTTTCTTTTCTTTTTTTTTTTATATGAATAAATTTGAGCAAATTTCCTTGAAACGCAGAACTTTAGGGGCATGTTTGCAGGGGCATTGATACTTTGTATTTTTGAAATTGAATGAATACTCATGAGACTTACTGGGTCCATATGGCACACTAACAAAAGCTGGGCAGAGAAAGTGAATGGCACGAAAGAATGGGCCTGAATTTTTTTCGGATGGTAGGTAGCAGTGGGTGGAGTTAGAAGTACAGAGTATGTGCTCACACCTGCAGCAGATTTAATGCACTCCACCTCCTGCAAATGTTACCTCTAATGATCTAATATATTTGCCTTTCATAAAATCCCAAATTAAATAGTTTAAGATTATATAAAATAGTATGTATGCTAATAATAATTATGTAATAATAATTAATATTCACCAGCATGCTCTTCAGCCATGTACTGCATTAGATATACATTATCCCGTTTAATTTTTCCACCAACTATATGTGATAGCATTCGTATTATTTTACTTTTAACTATTAAAAAAAAGTTTAGGTATTGGATATATACTAGGGAGTTTATGTAATTTTCTGAGGTCACTAATCTAGAAAATAAAGGAGCTGAGAATTAGGACTTGTTCTTTTTAACTCTAAATTACAATGATATGAAAATATTCGATCATTAGAACTAAATTTGGGTTGGAATCTTTGTAAGGCTAATGTTCACAAATTTTAGATTAATGCCAAGCATTTTCAAGTCAAATGAAAAAAATGAAACTTCTGCTTTTTAGTTCCAGAACATGGTTATAGACATTTCAAGGTGTGTGTATTTTCATAAGCTGTTTTATGTATGTGAGATGTTTAACACTCCCTACAAAATTTGCTTTTTAATCTGTTCCTTAATATTCAACTCAATTTTCAATGTCTATATCCATTTAGAAATTTCCTTTGACCTCTTAAGTCCAGAATTATCAATTTATCTGAAGTATATTTAAATCTACCTAACTTCCTTGACTTGCCAGCAAACTGCTCTTCTCCATATTGCTATAATTTCTTGAGTTATTACAGTCTCCCCTTTCACTGTTCTGTTATATATTATTTTCCCCAAAATAAAACTCTCCCTCCCCCAACACACATACATATCTCTAGTCTTGTAGCCTTCACTGGTGTTAGGATAAATACCTAGCTCACTGGCCCAGATTCAAACCTGACTTTCTGGCTTTACCTCCCCTTTCTGGATTCAACACACTTGTGCTCATTCATGCTGGCCTTCTTTTCTGGACTCTTCCCTGTTCTCTCTGTCTCTTTTTTACCAAACAGACTGTTTCTTCCCCATGGAATTGTTCCACCTCTGTGTAGATTACTCTGGAGTATTTTTTAAATTTAGAAAATATTTTGATTACAAAGAAGATTATGAGGAACCTATACATTCTATGCTAATTTTTAGACCACTACTGAAAACAGTGGTAACATGTTTTAGGTTGTCCTGTTCCTTTTCCTTTGATCCAGCACAAGTCAACATCCTACTTTAAATTTTATTTAGACTTTCTGTCTAGGATACTTGATAGCAATAACTAGGTTTCAATATCTATCCATTTTATTCAATTTTTTCATATGATGGCATTTAGGGTCACAAGAAATGATTAAAGACATAGGAATAAGGATGCCTGAGGAAATACCTAGATTTTCCCCATTATAATATAAATATATAACTTTGATCAACTTTCTTAACTAAATTTCATCATTTATGGTAAGTGAAAAGTAGTGCTACTCTCGGGGTTATTTGGAAGGTTAGATAAGCTAACACATGTAAATCTCTCAAAATAGCATCTGTGCCACAGTAAAGAAACGACCTCCATACTACAATCTTAACATGTGAAGTGAAGATATAAGAATAAAAGAGGGCTATGTGTAAAGAGTAATATTTTAATATGAAACCCCTGCTCTAAGCCAAGAATTGGGCTGAGAATATTATCTATATATATTTGAAATGTTTTGAAGCTATATATTTGCTTGTAAATTTCATGATAGAAAACATTAAAGATCATTGGCTTGCTGGAAATTGATCAATTGTGTTTGACCTAGAAATTTTATTTATATTTTTTAATCACCTGTGCGTGTGTGTGTGTATGTATATATATATATATATATATATATATATATATATATATATATGTATGTATGTATGTATATGTATAGTTTTGTTACTTATAAACATTCAAGAATTGTAATCCTATGAGAGAGAATATATGGTGGAAATGCAAGATGAGAAGTTTGCAGGGTAAGGTAATTTTAGATTTGAACATTTTGATTTAATTTCTCATTAACTCATCTATATAGATTGTTAATAACTGAAAATTCCCTCTCATTGATTGTCTGCAAGATTTCCAATTTCTTTTCACTGAAAGTAAAGAATTTATTTAACTATTAAATATGTGTTATATTTAAAACAATTTGTGTTGCTATATATTTAATTATTGCCTTGGTTTATGAACTACAACTAAAATGCCTTGAGGCAGGATTATGCTTTCTTTGTTCCATCTGCCACAGCACTTTATATTTCACAAATACCTGTGTCAAGAAAGTCATGCAAAGCCTGGATATAAGACAAAAAGGAAAGAGCTTGTGCTTTCAATGTTATCCTAGGGCTTAATTCCATCAGCACATTCATTTAAGGATTATTTAATTTTCTCAAAGTATGCACCTCTGTTTTGACTTAGCTAAAGTCCAAACATCTTGAAGCTATATATTTGCTTGTAAATTTCATGAAAGAAAACATTGAAGATTATTGGCTTGATGGAAATTGATCAATTGTGTTTGACCTAGAAATTTTATTTATATTTATCTTTTTAATCACCTGTAATGTCCATTTTTTTAAATTTTTTTTTTATCACTGAGTTGGTTCATTAAGAAATACTTGACATTTATTCATTTTATATTTGTAATGGTGTCATGCTTTTTACTTTTGAAATTTATGCTCTTGCTCTTGCTAATTATGTGTAAATGAAGAGTTAAAAAGGTATGGTAGATTACTGATTATATTCATATTCTAAGAGCTATAAATTTCCCTCTAAGCACATGCTTAGATGAATATACCACAGTTTTAGGCTGTGATTTTTTTCATTAGATACATTTAAGATATATTAAATACAAATATAATCTAATTTTCATTTTGGTTTCTTTAATCTAACTATGAATTACTAATAAATACTTTTCTTAATTCCAAACATAGTAATTCTTCACTTATATTTTTATTATTGATATTTAGCTAAATTGTATTGTCGTCACAGAATGAACTCTACATGATCAAAATTAATTTTGATGTATCTGGCATTAAAACAGCATGCTTTATTTTAACAGTATTTCATATATACATATATTCTGTGATTGTAGATCATGCATTTTAAATATATCTCCATAGTAAACTCAAAAATTGCTTTATTAGGTCAATATTTTGTACCATTGTCCAGCTTCTCTTTTCTTCTTGCATTTTCAGCATTCCACTCAGCATGACTTCAGTCTGCCTACAAACCACTAATATTTCTCTTAGTGCAAATCTGATCATCACTTTCCCCCAGTACCCTCCCCACTTCCTATATATCAAAGTGTTACATTTAGCAAGTGTGTGTTTAGCTGGATTTGAATTCTAGATAGGAAGTTATTGCCTTTTAATGCCATTTCATTATATTTTGACTTTTGTTGTGTGAAGTTGAATGCCAGTTTAGAAAGTCTTTTCTACTCCTCATTTTAGTTTTGTCTTAAATTTCCTTCCTGCATTTTTTACCCATTTTGTACTATTTTTTAATCTATTTTTTTCTGTGTCTACCTCATCTTAATGAATATTTTCTCATTGACTATCTTGTCATTTGTATCTAATTTGTTCAATGCTTTCCTTGGGTTGTATTTTAAGTTACTGCTTTTATTTTATAATTTAAGTTATTTTGCTAACTTTCCAGTTTGAAAAAACCTCCATCGTTTTGGATTCACTCTTATTTCTTTGATGCTCCTGTTTTGTGGTAACCCAGACCAGAAGATGAGTCATGATAACCTGGTTGAAGGACAATGGATATCATTCTTTATATCCCTAACTTATGAGTGCTGAAAGTACTTCACTACCACCTGGTTTCAAGACTGGAACTCACACTGCACTGTGGAATAGTAGATACAAATGTTGAAATCAATTTTTGTCTCACTATTTCCATTATTGGTGCCAGACTGAGAATTTATCACAATTTTGTTAGTTCTTTGGCGCTTTATAGAAACATAAGCACATCATATACATTTAAATTGTGCCCAGTATTTCTAGTTGTAGTCAGTTTGAATTTTATTTTGAATTACCTAGTCTACTCTTACCAGGAATGAAAATCTACCCTTCCTACTTTTCCAAATATTTCTTAGCTACTAAACTGCATCCTCCAAAAATCAGAAACTCAATCTGAAATCTGTAAGTACCTAAAGTAAATATCAAAGTGTTTGTACTCTTTTATTTATAGTAGATTAACCTCAGGTCATGATGCTTCCAAAGAATATTTACCTAATATTACACTCATATGTAACACATTTTCAATCTAGTTTTCTAGTCTATGAGACATAAGAGCAACATATTCAGTAGGGAAATGGGAAGTAGAATAACTTTGCTAGAGGTAAACATATTAACTGCAGCTTGAAAGAAGAGTTAGTCAGAATTCAAAACATAGTCACAGTTCAAAGTAATATAGCAATGAAAGAAAAACAGTCTCTACTTAAATACTAAGAGCATTAATATGCAGTAATGAATATTTATAATATTTATACACAGTGCAGTTAAATGCCAAGTATTGCTTTGTATATTCTACTTTAAAAAGTTAGTAAGGTTTGTGATGAAATTAGTATGGATTTTATTATTAACTTCAAAATTGTGATTGGCAAATTGTAATTACATTCAACTGTATACTAAAAATTCTTATATGACTGCCACTGGGGGGAAAAAGTTTTCTTCCCTCAATTAGCATCTTACATTGTCAATAGCAACTAATCCTCTTAATTCTAAGTTACTTTATTCATTGTAGTAAAACCATTTATTTTCTATTTATCCTATGGTTACATTTTAATATTTAACTATTCTTGAAGGTAGAATACATTTTTTTCAAGGCTATTTTTCACTTTATCCCCACTAGAACTGAGCTGTTTTTAGTACTGAGGGAATGAAATATTGCTGATATAGGAAATCTCTTTTTCTGCTGACTCTTTTATCCATTTTGACCAGTGGTATTTATTGGAATCTTTAAATTATTACTTTTGTGTTCATATGACCATGATGTATAACAAATTGGACATCAAGCTGAATGATGCACTTACTAAATTTATTTATTTATTTTGATCCTAAACTAAACCTGTCAGGTACTTTACCTGACCTCAGCTGAACTCTTAGGGAATGGGAAGCATTTCTAAAGAGTTACGAATTTGGCCAAAACACTCTTTGGTCCATTCTATCCAGCAAATAGTATGTATTTACAAATGGAAATGTAAAGAGGGGGGAAAAAAGCAGGAATATATTTGCAGACACAGCCAGTTTTGCTAGCATAAACCACTGGTCATTCATGCTTCAAGAAGCTGGCCTTACAAATGGTGAGTGACTTCTCTTCTTATTAAGAAAGATGATTCCATTCTTGGGATTTTCTAGAAGTTGTTACAAAATGCAAAGAATAATAATGTATAATATAATTGTAATACTCTGAAAACATTTTTCAAATTGTTTTCAATCTGAAAACAAAATTGAAGTTTTATTTCCCCCTCCCAATTATGGAGATAGTAGCACTAGTATTTTGACAAATTTGGACAAATCTACTCTCCCAGATTATAT
>NW_004567117.1:25627447-25634487 GCF_000260355.1 Condylura cristata | reverse complement strand
ATGTATTTGGCTCCAGATCTCCTGACATGTAAGTTTAGGATTTTCATAGTAACTAGTCCATATCACTTATCAATTTGGAATGGAAACCATATAAAATGAAGCCAGTGATGTTCTCTTAACCACTACAAATTCAAATCCTAGCACAGTATCAACATTCTTTTCCATTTGCTCTTTGTTAGAATCCTTTGTCTTGGTGTTACTTCTTTCCTGAGTTTAAATACCGTCCTATTACCTGGATTATATAAAACTAAATCTAGAATGTCACTTGTCTGAAACCTCTCAGGACCTTTTCCCTTTCGGATATATCTAATCTATGGATTTCCTTTTGAGGAAGCTGGTATTAGCTGTTTATGGTAAAAAACTGAACCTGAACCTTGATAATTTTATTAAATATTGATTGGGCTTACTGTGTTTAACTCTTGAGAGAAGTTTCCAATTTAACTAGAAAAAACCCTGTAACCTGAAGAGAACAATCTAAAGTGTAGTCATACTAGACAATTCAGTTCAGAGACAGGAGTGTGAGGTTTTTCAGTGAATTTCCTTTAAATGACATTCATAGCAGTTGCCTGTTTGGCCTCAATCTAAAGCCAGACATGGCTTTGATACTGTGATTTTTTTTTACAATTTTCAAACAATCGCCTCCATATTGTGTACAATATAAAGCCATTGAGATTTTAAAATCTAGAAGAAAGAGACAGGCTGCTTATATTAAATGGTTTGAAATATTCTTGCATAATTTTATTCCAGCAAAACAGCCATTTAGTTTCTACTCAACCCACATCTGCAGAGGAAGAACAATTTTCCTTGCTCTGCATAACTCTGCTTTCTTCCAAAGCATCATCTCTACACTTGATTTACTTGTTCACTCTTGAAATTCGTAGTTGTTTGTGTATTTACAGAGAATAGTGTGTAGGCACAGAGGATCCACACTTTAGGTAAAGCTATTCATTTGTACCTTTTGTAAAGGGGTTTACTGGACCCTTTTATTACAGAAAGTTTTGAGAAAGAAATTATGAAGCACCCAAGGAGGCAGAAAGTACTTGTTTGAAGGAATAGAATAAAAAATAAACAAATAAATAAATAAATAAACAAACAAACAAACAAATAAATAAATAAATAAATAAATAATGGGAAGGAAGGGAAGTGGGAGACCTTGGAAGAGAATCTTTGGGTTAGCCTTGAGGTGACAAAATTTCACTATTGATAATACAAAACTGTGCCATGAAACCAAGAGTGTGACCCAGACAAATCTTCTTGTCAAATGGTATGTTTTTCCTGTTCAATACATCATCTCTGGTTCTTTATTTTCTTTCAAATAAATTCTCTCAGAGAAAACACACATTCTAGAAAATAAAATGTTCAAGCTACAAAATGACATCTCAATTACTTGAACATTCAATCATTCTTACAAGTAAAACAAAATTGATCAATAATGTTTGCTGTAGTGTGCCCCATTAAGCAGCTTTTCTTCCTACTATATCTCCATAAAGTTTTCTATCCCCAGAAGGACAAGGATTGAAAGAATAACAACAAATATATATCAAGGGATAGGAGAGTATATGATGTGTTAGATCTGTTTATGGTAATCCCAATTTATCTCCTCCAAAGTGAATAAAATGAAATTCTGGGAGTATCACTTCTCCTTCATGGCCTTACTTCCCACTAAGGAAGCTGCCCCTCCTTTATACATTGGGCAGAGACCTCTGTTAACGGTCCCAGTTATAGCTGGTTTTCAGTTTGCTCTTGGCTTCTGTGGTCTTTTAACACTATTCTGACTAGTAATTATGACTCCCCCCTAATCTGCATAATTTAGGGTTTTCTTTTGCCTCCCCATCCCCTGAAACATTTCACTGTAGTTTCAGCTATGGCTTTGCATATTATCAGGAAGTAAATCCAAACTTGTTAGGTGAACTAAATTTTTTTTTCTTCTTTCCTTTCCTCCTCTTTTTGCCACTCTATTTCTGAATATAAATGTAAAAAGATATCAAGAACAACAGATGATGGTATTTTGACTGACTTTTTTAAAACTAGTGAATGAAACATAAGAATAGAATTATCTTTTGTGCATTTATTCTTATTTTATTACTTTGCTTTCTTTCCTATTCTTTTTCTCATCCAGTATTCCTCTCTGCCCTCTGTGACTTGAACCTCTAAAGGTCAGTAACTCCATTACCAGATCTATAGTATGTACTCAAGAATTTACTGTTGAATCAGAGAATGAGCCATAAACTTTAATAGCCATCTGCACCTTTGCCATTTGTTTTCAGCTTTTAATAAGCTCTTCTTACTGTTTCTGAGTTTTGTAAGCTCAACGATAACATTATATTCAGTGTGATTCATATTTATTGACCATTTACAGTATGCCAGGTACTGAGGGTGTTTCAATTAACAAAGCAATTAATACTCTGTTATCTTAATACTTTCATCCCAGTGAGGAAAGTGAGAAAATAAACAAAATTAATAAGTAAAACATACAGGATAAAATGTACAGGTGAAAAGCAGGGAAAATAAATAGGGGGAGTTGAACAGGGTTGCAATTTAAGTTGGTCAGTGAGGTCCCCACTAAGAAAATGCTGTTTACAAAATAACTTCACAAAGTTATTTTGCAGTCTATGGTGGATTCAGAAAAATGTACTGGCCTGTGATGTGAATCTGCCTGGCATCTGAGAAAAACCAAAGGTGTCCATCTGACAGGAGTGGAGGATCCAAGGGTTATTCCATCAGCCACATAATGTGTCTTAATCTGCTAAGACTACTGCAACAAAAGAATGGGGCTGGCAGTTGAAAGAGCAAAATATTTACTTTCTCAGAATTCTACTACAAGTCTAAGTCAAGGTGCTGGCTGGTTCAGAGCTTGATGAAAACTCCCCCTGTTCTCAATGGTGTCAGTCAACATTGCCTCTCTTCTTATAAGTCCACCAAGCTTACTGACTAGAGTTATACTTTCATGAATTAATGTTAGTGTAGTTATTGCTTGATAGAACTTATCTCCACATACAGTCACAGTGAGGGTTAGTGTTTCAACATGAATGTGTAGAGTTACACAATTTAGTCTACAGTAAGTCAAACAAGGAGAACACTCTTGCTCTAGAATTCACTGCTTCCTGGTAAGTAGCTATGGAGTGATTTCTGCAACCCAAGGCCAGGTAGCTGGAGACTCATTGCATATGCGCATATATATTAACATACTTGCATATTCACTAATGAATCTGCTTCTCTCTGTTACTTATTAAAACACTGGTAGTGCCCTATCAGCTGTGTACTCTCGTACTCTTGTGTGGTACTTCTTGTAAATCTGCTTTGATTGTCCTTACTGAAGCATGCAATTCTTGAGTAACATCTTGCCACAACCCCAAACAAACCCACTGTGCCCAGTCTTGCTTTGAGTTCAGAGAATAATAACAGTATTAAATATAAACAGTTATATTATGAAATAATAAATGTCTCCAGGACATGGATGCTTTATTTCTCTTTTAGCAAAATTTGTCAAGATAGAAGATTCATAAAATGCAATTAAGCCTCTAAATGTATTTTAAATCTCATGTACATATTCACATGTGTATTTGTGTGCACATATAACACAACAACAGTTATGAAAGAAGCAAACATTTATATAGAAGGTAATTTTACTGCCCAAGATATTATGGTGATCATTCCAAAATTGTGTTTTCCAAGGATAAGTTTGGATAAATAAAAATGCACCATGAATATTCAGCTGTGCTTTTGTACTGAGATTTCTAGTGTTCTGAATAAATTCCAAGAGCATTTTTACATTTAAGGTTCTGTTACATCTTGAAAGGCTAGTTCACTCTACAGAGCAGAGTTTGATTTGCTGTTTCTTAAAAGGCAGGCATGTGAACCAATTCAAAGATATCTGTGGTAGAAATAGTTGTGATATAGGCATGTGAGATAGGACTTTGAACATTTCTAGACTTAAATCTTTCCCTCTTTGAAAATTCTGAGACTCATTCTTGTCATTTATTTTTTCGATAGCAATCAAGATGTGGCTTGAACCCATAAATCCATTTTAAAGAAATAACACATCCTACTTGTTAGATTCCTAACTTTAACAATTGGGAGTAACCAAAGTGGCTTCTTAATAAAATTATAATAAGGAGTACCTTATTAGCATAGCCAAATTTGCTAGTGATCAAGTGACTTGAAATTAGCCAACAGATTTGAGCTCTAGCCCTATTAAAATTCAGTTAAGACTCTTCAGTCAGTTCATTTCCCTTTCTTTGAGATGCTTTATCTTGGGGGGATGGGAAGGAAAGTAGGGTCATCCCGGGTGGCACAATGGGTTAAAGCACAGCACTAGGAAGCTAACTGTAGCCGCCTCAGCTGAAGTTTGATCCCTGGACAGGGAGGAGACCCACATGGTGCAGCAGACCATTCCTGTCTTGATCTCTGGCCATGGAAGGGACCCACATGGCACTGCAGATCTCTCCTGTCTCAACCTCTGCTTCTCTCAGTGAACATCCTCAGTGTTCCTGTTCTGCTCCCCACACTTTCTCTGGTACATCCTCTCACTGCCTCTTGAGCCTTTGGCCTGTACCCCAGTTCTGTATGCATGCATAATAAATACATCTTTTAAAAAATGGAAAATAATAGTTACCTGATAATTTTCTTGGTAGAGATTTGATAAAGTAGCAAAATATTTGAATTGACATTGAAGAAGTTGAGTAACACTATTCAAAAGTTAGACATATTTGTAGTCATGTAAACAGTAATCCCTTATGTATTTGAAAAAAGATCTCCCCTCCCCACTATTGGTGAAGGAAATAATTAAAATCTAGAACTTAAAAAAGATCCTGAAAATGAAAGTTTGCATACAATAAGATACAAAGCTCCAAGTTGCTTTTCATCTCTTTCAAGTCTGGTGGAAAACACTATTGCACAATGAAACATATTTTATAATTTTTTTTCTCTTTTAATTCCTGAATTTCCCTTGGGTAGTAGGAATGGTATTGGACAGACATCTGGATTCACCCATTATGTTGGCTATGATTTGGCATTTTCCAGGATAGTCCATATTAACATAACTGTGGATGGCAGAAGTTATCATATGCCTTCATATCATAACTTGCATATTTTGGAAAGCATTTAGGAGAACAGATTTTTTCGACAATGAACATGCCAAAGGCTTGACATGAAAAGTACTTATGCCTAATGTCTGTCATTCTCTCTCTGCCAGTTCATCTTTCCTGAACTGGCCCTCTGCCATACTGGCACCTGAAATGAAGCAAACAATGTCGTTGGATACTGAAGGTATGACCGTAAGTTGTGGTTATCTTCCAAGCAATTACCATATGGTGTGCAATTCAGCTCTTCATCTCCTTGTTCGATGGGAGAATAATAACAATGACAATAATGCCACTTAATAATATATTTTACCCTTCTGGCTTAACTCATTCAGTATTTATGTATCTTTGAAAAAACTGATGCAAAGCAATCTTAGGTTGCCATTATATTTAGTTACTTTACCACTGTGGGAGGTTGTTTATAAAACAACTAAAGCAGGTTTGATGAACAAACAAGAGATATTAGTACATTGAAGCATGATTTGGGAGATATTTCAGAAAAGTTAAATTACCAACTGAAGCATGAAATTCTATAAACAAGTTTATTCTAAGCTTCCCTTTTTTAGGTGTGAGTTTGAGTCAAGCCTGAGCTGTTAATCAAAGTTTATTCAGTCACTAGCATTTAAAGAAAACAGTGTTGAAGATTTAATGGTTATCTAGGCTTAAGTTCCTATAATCAAGGATTTTACATCATTGTGATGGAGACTGAAAAACAAGTAAGAGCTATGATCCAACCAAAGAAGGACAATGGTAGAGCACAGAGCAAGCGAGGGAATCTGTGCAGTTTTCCTGCACTGTGCTAAATTTTACAAGGAGAATTGGAATTAAAAAACAGACAAGGACAATAGACTCTTACCCCAGAAAGCAATGTGTGCACAGTTATGGAATATGATTTCCACTGCATATTCAGAAAGCTAACATAATGTTTGGAATCGATGACTTATTTTTAAATATTTCAGCTCTTTTGATTTTTTTCAAAGGCACTACCAAATGGTAAGCACAAGTATTATGCTACTGTCCTCTTTATGGAAGAAATCATGATGTTTCAAGAGATGAAATTACCAGCCGAAGTCAAGCTAAAGTAGAAGGGAAGACCTGGCCTTAGTGTCCTTACCTTCAGATTTCTCATGTGGTACTCTGTGTGCATGCTACCTTGTCCTAATTCATATTTCATGGAGAAGGACTGTACTAAGGAAATATAGAATTCGTTCATAAAATCAGAAGAAATCTCCAGAAAGATAAGGCATCTTTCCTATTGAATTCTGTTTTTCTTTCTGCTCATAGTCACTATTTATTTAACTTTTCAAAGTATGAAATAAAATTTAGGTTAGGTGAAAGCCTTCATTTATTTAAGTGTTGGTGAGTAACATTATAGCCTCTTTTACTAAGTGACCTAAGTTATACATTCAGTGTAATTTCACAAAATATTACTGAATGATTTCTATGTATAAAATGTTTTACAGACACTAAGGAAGATGTGTGGAACAGTAACAGCATGGAACTGTACCTTCCTGTAGTAGTTGACACTGATAAAAAATACTGACTCAGAAGGAGCTCTAGGTTAGGACAGTATATTTAAATGACATTCATCTGCTATGGGACTTTATGGAAAGCCAATTCTAAACTCATTCGGAGGAGGAATGGGAAAAATTTTAGAGGAGGGAGAATTTGAACTTGAAATCTAAATAGCCATGATTCCAACAGATGTTATGGGGTTAGGATGGTTTAAGAAAAAGGGTATGAAGTCTGAGACATATTGTACAAATTGAGTAATTTCCAACTGGAAAATATGTAAATCATACAGATGACTGTATTCTAGCTAACTATGAGAATTGAATCTGTTGTATAGAATTTACTTATTTTCCTTCAGAATGCGTGTATGTGTAGACAGATGTATCAACATGTTATACATATATGTTTTAAATATATATGATATTTTTTCCAAAAGGCAAAGTATAA
>NW_004567117.1:25592507-25627346 GCF_000260355.1 Condylura cristata | reverse complement strand
AAAAAAAAAAAATTACAGGTAACTAGTAACAGTGCTAAACTATAAACCAAGTGTGAATTATCCAGTACCTAGGATGGCATCGTGCAATGGAAAGTTCTCAAAGTGACATAGAAAAACGCTTCTTAATTTCTTCTGAATTTTCTTTTCTGATAAGATCATATACTTATCTCTCACCCCATGCTTCCCCTGAACTTGTCCCCCAGTTCACATTGAACTTTCAGTGCTACTGAGCTCCAGACCTCTTTTTAGACCTTGAAGACATAGCACATGGTGGTCTTTCTCTAGGGAACTTCTTTTTTTGTTTATACATAGCCATAGTTTTGTGAAGGGATGGAGCTGTGATGTGTCGAAAGTGCTGAGCCTAGCTGCAGAGGATGCAATGGGGATAGAGTGGACTTTGCTGTGTGATATCTGGAAACTACCATGGGATACATTTATTTATGTAGTTATGATTTATAACCTGCTTCGTTTCAAGAAAGGATTCGAGTCAGTTAGCTAAAAGTTAAAATACTTCCAAAAATCCTATTTTGAAGTTCTTTGATGTGAAAATTGTACTACACAAGTTGGCGCAGCAAGAATTTCTTGTCTGATTTCTGCCTCCATGTCTGATCCATTTCAGTAGAGCAATTGCTTGATGATTTTTTTTAAAGCAAATTTAACTGAACAATCCTCACTCAGAAATGATTTGATTTTGCTTTGGTTTGTGCTGAGGGCAAAGATTGTAGCTGTGGTTTTCTCATCCATGATCGTGAAATCACTTTAAATAAAATGCAAGAGGAAATCAATGTCTAGTCCCTTGACTAAAAATTAAATGAAAACAAATATTCAGAGTGCACTAAGCATTCAGGTTAATGCAACCAGATTCAATCAAAGGATCAAAAGTGAGGAACTTAGGACAGTCTATGTTTCTATTAGGAAAAGCCCATGGGCTAGTAACTAGGGTATACGTCCTCTTCTGTACAGGACCTAATGTTTTTTGTACACGAGGTAAGAGTGCTTAAGTTTTCCCAAAAGTTTCCCAAAAGTGTATTGGTCTTTGTGTGATGTCTTAAATTTCTCTCGTCACAATACTCTCTTCCTCCTTAACTCTCAAATTTGGAGTAAAGTCACTGAATGACACTCCTAGTGTATATATTTTTTTCTGGGGAAAGAAATGACAATACCTTATAAAGAAGAAAATCACAACTGTTATTAATTTTTGTACTAAATTTTGCAACAAGTTTGTTATTTAATGTAAAATATCTTGTGGAATCTTAAATAAGAAGCTTGGTTTTCAGATCTGTCTAAAGCTGCAATAATAAGTAATCTGTTGCTATTATATTTAAAAATAAAAATATTCAGTCTAGATGATCCCTTTATAGTTAACAAACCCAAAAGAAAAGGTAACCATTACTATTGAAAAGTGAAAGAGAAATCTAGAATTTTAGACCTTGTCAAAGGAGTTGGTGATTACATAGTAACATATCTGAGAAGAAGAAATGAGAGAGCTGGAAAATAAGGCAGAGCACTGAAAACAGATGTTAAAAAAAAAAAAAGGTGTCACTTAAATCTTATATGAAATAGAAGATTAGTTTCTAGGGAGACCTTTGTTCTTGAAA
Organism: Condylura cristata; assembly: GCF_000260355.1. Classification (NCBI taxonomy): domain Eukaryota; kingdom Metazoa; phylum Chordata; class Mammalia; order Eulipotyphla; family Talpidae; genus Condylura; species Condylura cristata. The sequence continues at coordinate 25,625,748 of NW_004567117.1, read as the reverse complement.
TATGAACTTTTTGTACTATGAAATAATTTTCTGAGTTAATGTCTAATCCAGTTGTTTATTCTGTTCTGTTCTGCTCTGGGTCATGTATTGAGTTTTATTGCATTTCTAAATATCCAGGCCAAACTAGTCTTTGCTGACTGGTATATGTGCTTCTAAACTCAATCATCCCACAATTTGTCACATATTGATCTGTGTTTTCACAGCTTTTGTCTTCCATAATTTAAGGAAAATTCTGGAAGATAAATGGAAGATTGTGATAAATGTTACATAGATTTTGACTAGAAAGAAATGGAAGAGGAAAAACTAACTGGAGATGAGAAAAGAGGAAATTATAAAGAGTATTTGGTGATAGTGTCAGGGGAAAGTGGAAAAGGTCTTTGGAATGTTTTTCATTATCAAAGAATTTAACGCCCTCTTTGATGTACAGAAACTTCCACAAAGACTTTCTTTATATTTCAGCAAATTTTAGAAATTATATTTTGTGTTTCTTACTATATCACTATACTCCTTTAATAGCATTAAGCAGAAAAAACTTAGTTCTTGAACTTTTGGAATATTGAGGGACAAGTAATAATGACCACTCCCACAACTATATGACAAAAATGCCATTAAAGTTGTTGGTACTTTGTACTCACAATCATTTAATAGTTTCTATAATTTTTCTCATTAACGTCTAGATCTTCATTGCCTTTAAAGCTCTGTCAACCTAAAATACATGTTCCCACAGCACTGGAAAATTGAGTAATACAGAAAAATATCAACAGTTGTTTTTCCCTTTTGTTTAGTGTATTTTTACAAACTCTGTATTTGCTTCCTCTTTAGCTGTGGTCTGATTCTCATATATCATGATCTCCACCAGATGGCATATATATGGTCCATAACCTGTCCTAATTGTAATAATAATGACCGGCAAAGAACACTTACTATATGTCAAACTCTATTAGGAGCATTTTCAGCTTATGAACTCATCATATTCTCCATAATCCTATGAGATAGGTCTGCTACCACATTATACAGATGGGTAATAAGAGGAATACAGACTAATTCATGTGTGTATAGTCACATAGTTAATGATAGAGCTAGAATTCAAACCCAGGATTTGTGGCTCTGGATTGGTTTTCAACATTAAATTTGTTCTCTTGTTAATGCATTGGTTGACCTTGGAATCACTTTATCTCCTGTTCTAAGAGGACAGGCAGTCAGTTGGATTGATAAGTACTAATGTGTTTAATAGAGAATCTTGGTTATGGCTGGTCCCCTTCCGCTGAACAACCATTTCTCCCCTCTTTATATTTTAGTTATTACCCTCTTGGAGATGGTTTATATTAGATTTAGAATTGATAGATAAGAGCACTTTAATGTAATTTCCTCATTTGAATCTTCTTCACAACCAGCTAGGTTGTGAGGTGGGTACCAATTCCCCTTTTAGTCAAAGATGGGGTCTAAATTTCAAACTGTGCATGATGCCCTTGGCTACAGATCCAATATCTGCTACAAATTAGAACTATATAGTACTTTGTCTTCTTCTTCTTTTTTTTTTTTTATTTTCAGGTTTTGTGATGATATAAAAGTTTATTACTTCCTTTCATTTCAAAGTTCATGAGTTGAAATCCCAAACTGAAGGTGACAGTATTTGGAGGGGGTGCCTTTGAGAGGTAATCAGGTGATAAGGGTAGAGTTGTCATGAATGGGAATAGTATTCTTACTATAAAGGAAACCAAAAAGAGCTCCTTCATCTCAACCATCATGTGAATTATACAAGGAGACTAGAAAGTGAGCCACCTGCATAGAGATACCAGATTGCTTTGTGTTTTCCAGTTTCCAGAATTGTAAGCAACACATTTCTACTGTTAATGTCACCTATTCTATAGTATTTTGTCAGTATTTTGACAAATATGTTACAGTAGATTCATCCTGACATGTTATATAAAGAAAATAATTTGAGAAGTATGATTAAAAATACAGCAGAAGTCAAAAGTAATAATTAAATGTAAGACAAACATAAAATTTAACTGTTTTTACTTAGTTCAGCCCTACATATTTAGCCATAAAACAAAGATATTTTTCAAAAATGACCATGAGTGTTTTCCTTGATAAAGGAAGTTTAGTATAATAATGGAATATGAATTATTTCAATGGATTGACTGAATCAAATTATAATGCAGTAGAGATAGTATGTTAGGTTATAATGCAATAGAGGTAATAACATAACCCAATGTTGATAGGGTTGAGAAAAAAAAAATTACAGTATCATCGGCAATATCTACAGGCTTAGTTACCAAAACATAAGCAGAAGACAACTTCCACGAATGTTTGGTAAGCAAGTAACAAAGAATTTCTAAGCATACCATTTTAGCTGATGAGATAAATTAGCATTTATTGTATAGTAGCATCTTTATTTGTGACTAAGCCACTTACAAAACTTAAGATTTCCAGCTAAGGACATAGTCTTTACCTTCAAGAAAGTGATGAGTTTTATAATTTTATTTGATAAGTTTTTAATACATATTTTTAGTGATTTTGAGAAACATAGAATTTTATAAATTTTATCATATCATTCATTTACCCCCACAAACTATATTTAGTTCAAAAAATAAAGAAGTAGAAATAGCCCTTTAATACCAAAATTGAAGAATTAAGAGGAACTTGAGATATGAAAGAGATGTTACATTTCATGCCCAGATTTATCTGAAACAAACATGAGATTTAATTAATTTTCCATTTTGTTTTGAGGGTGTTTGCATATATATGCATGGCTACAGAAATAATGATGTAATTAGATTTGTGGTTTAGCATTTTCAAAGAATTTTATTTGATAGATACACATGTATACAAAAGATAATTTGCATAAATAAAGTAACAGGAAATCCCACTACCTGTGATAAGCAAATAATTTTAAAATAATATATAAGTTAAAATTAAATAAGTGATTTTCTTGTAAGGAATTGGCCTGTACACTAACCGGGGTCATAACTCTCTTATGAATAATTAATATTTGATTTATCTTAAAGTATGCATGATGTTGTGACCTATTTTTGTATAGGGAGTAATAAACAGAAATTGTAAGTGATTATATTATATTGTTTACGAGTGAAAAAGAAATGTCAGTTATGGAACATGGAGATTGACTTTCATACCTGAAGGACAAAATGGCTCAGAGGTAGAGTGACATTAATAAAACTTTATTTTATTTTTTAAAGATTTATTTATTTATTTGTGCATACAGAACTGGGTACAGGCCAGAGGTTCAGGGGCAGTGAGAGGATTCACCAGACACAGAGTGGGGAGCAGAACAGGCAGATCCATGAAGTACACTGCTGAGGGGAGCAATGGGCAAGACAGGAGAGGTTTGCAGTGCCATGTGGATCACCAACGTGGCAGGGGATGTAACTCACACTGAGGTGGCTGCAGCTAGCTTGCAGTGCTCTGCTTTAACCCATTGCACCACCAAGGGGTGGGGAGCAACAAAACTTTATTTTAATACAGAGAATTAGACAAACTCAGATCTACATAATAAACTTGAATAAATCACCTTAACAGGCCCTCCTCGGTGGTGCAATGGATAAGGGTGCAGCACTACAAGCTAGCCACAGCTGCTTCAGGGCTGGTTCCATCCCCACCCCAGAGGTAACGCATGTGGCATGTGTAGCAGATCTCTCTTGTCTCGCCTGCTGCTCCCCTCAGCAGTGTACTTTATCATTCTGCCTGTTCTAAGCCCGACTCTGTCTGTGGTGAATCCTCTCAACACACTTGCATCTCTGACCTGTACCCCAGTTCTATATGAATGAATACAATCTTTTAAAAAATAATAATACAGCTGCAATGATAGTCAAGACACTAAGTCATTGACATCGTCATTTCATCTCTTCTTGAATAGATCAGGCTTTAAAGGTATTGGTTAAATGAAGTTTATTATAGAAAAACAACAGTGGTAAAAGCTGCTACTTGTAGTTTCAATAATAAAGGAGCAGAAACATAGCTCATTTTCTTTACTTTAGCTCATGCTGAATAAAAGTTGCACCTACCTACTGTCCTCTGTAGCTATATGGAAATTATATTTGAATTTCATTCTGTGTTCTTCAACTAGTCACTTAATTCTGGTTAGACTTGAGTTTAGTATAAAACTGGTGTGTGTGTGTGTGTGTGTGTGTGTGTATGTTTGTCTTTGTCTTTGTCCTGAAAGGGGTGATGTGGGTAGAACTTCTATAAGGCCTAAATGGAAAAGAATGACATGCCAAGAAAAATAGAAAAGCAAATTGAGGGCTTTACATTATGGGATACAGACCGAAGTAAAGTCCTCCAGGCATCCTGTGAAGTCGAAAGAAGTCCCAAGGGAAGAGAAAAGGAGGCTTACCTGGTGGGAAGGGCAGTGTAAGGAAAAGATGCCTGACCAAGGACATCTTCACTGAGCATGCTTCTTTATGTGGAGTTGCTGCAGCAACCAATGACTTCACCAACTCTGGAATACAAAGGATTGCTAGATTAGGTATTTGGGTTGCATTGATCAGCAAATTCAATATAACACTGGCTTATCTGACTGTTAACACCTACCGGCTTAATCGACCAATGTTTTAGCTGGAGTGATTGCTCATGTCCATTATCATTGTGGACCCAGCAGCAATGGCCAAATTCTTCTGATTATTTGAAAGAGGTTGTGGATATCTCAGTGTGACATCTGTATAACCTTTGAGCCTTGTTAAAGAGATAGTATTTTTACATGTCTCAATTTATAAGAAACTATTATACTTTGTTTTTTGTAGTGAGTGATATGGAAAAATGCCCAGGTTTTTGGTCAACCATGTTAGCATCAGGTTTCCAGAGAACAGTCGGGCTAGGGAAGCAAAGTTCTAGTATAAGCTATCTGCACTTCAAGGAAAATCCATTGTACCCAGTAATTTTCAAATATTGCTTAAACTCAGGAACTTGTTTTTGTTCAAACACGGGAACAGGACTAATTTTGTGGGCTCATACATGACTCCATGCTCAGATGAGCCCACAGTTGGCCTAATGTTCTGTGGTTGCTGTTTTGAACTTTCTTATATTTTTTGAAAAAGATTTCATGTTGCACTGTGTTTTCATTTTGTACTGAGCTCCACATATTTCATGGCCAGTATTGTAATCAGGAGGAAAAAGCCACTGTTGGAAGTGTAAGAATAAGAGATCCTGATATTGAAGCACCCTTTGATTACTGTTTCTGAATGAGGCGATTGGTTTCAAAATCTATTCCACTCCCTCCCATGGTCTAATTCTTTATCTAGGTTTATAAAAGGTAAATGATTCCTTAGGCTCATTTGTTGCTATGATTTTCTGATCTGTGTGTGTGTGTACAAAAATAAAATAGGAATTATGAATGTAAAATTCCATTAAAAATCTATCCCCAGTAGTTTATGTAGTAGCAGTTTCTTTGTTTGGCAGAATACCAGAGAAAAAGTCATACAACCTGGACAGTTCACATTCACTTTCCTTGTACCAAGCAGGGAAACTGGTTATTACATTTTCCAGAAGATTGAATTGTTATAATTACATTGCATGTTATAATAATATTTAAACAGCTCTCAGTGTTTGGCAGGCATTTATCTGTTTTATTCTCAAGGGTTTGTGAATATTGTTCTAAGATCATTTTAGGTAGTAGCTAAGTGTAGATTGGTGGGGAGTCCTTGCGAAGGTCATAACCTGCTAAAAACATCAGACACTGTACTTTTAAAATAATAAATAGTGATTGTCTTCATTTTTGTAACTCTAAGAAAATCACTTTTATTTTCAACCAAGAGTGATTTGATCATATGTAAGAAAACATTAAAAAAAATTGTTTTCTATGTGATGGGGGGCAAAAATGGAAACTGATAATATATATTTTTAAATATTTATTTATTTATTCATACAGAACTGGGGTACAGGCCAGAGATGTGGTGAGAGGATTCATCAGAGACAGAGCCGGAAGCAGAACAGGCAGATCACGAAGTACACTGCTGAGGGCAACAGTGGGCGGGTCAGGAGAGGTCTGCCACGCCATGTGGTCACCTCCGGGGTAGGCGGGAATCGAACTCATGCGAAAGTGGCTTAAGCTCTTGGTGCTGTGCTTTAACCTGCTGTGCCACCAGAGAGGGCCCAAACTGATAATATTTTTTAATTAGGGTTGTTAGAAATTGCCATAGCTGAAGATTAACAGAACTTTTTTCTCCTGTACTTGTAAAACAACCACAAAACCTATTTTAATAATTTTATTTCTGAAGCATGTCTTGAAATTTTTATTCTTTTTTATTCCAACTGCTATAATATTAGTCCAGTTTAGTCTTATCTAATCTAGGGTTCTGGTTAAAATTGGTGTCCTTTCCTTCAGTTTCTCTTTTTTCTAAATTATTCTTACTTTGTAGCCAATAATCCTCCTAAATTAAATCAGCAAGTTCCCTTCTAAGCCTAACTTCCAAGGGCTTCCTACTATACTGTCAAACAGTTCAAGTAGTAAATATGCAACTCCCCACTTCTGCAGTTGACCTATCTACATCACAGTTCTCATTTTGATCATTAGTGTTCTTTCATATTCTGTTTTTCTACCTTATTGAAATGCTTACACTTTCCCAAATGTGCTGTATATTATTTCCTTGTTCATAAAAGATTCAGTGCTATTTCCTTTTCCATCTCACATTCATCCTTCAAATATAGTTGACAGATTCTCTTTATTCAAGTTTAACATTCACACATTGATCCATTTTATATTAATTAAGCACTTTATTTCCTAGAACTATTAGAGACCCTGATTTTACAGTGGAGAACCAGAAAGCAAAGTTCTTGTTACATGGAGCTTATATTCTTGTGATTAAGAGATTAATATAATTAGATAATTAATATAATAATGCCTAACAGTAAGTAGTGGTATGACAAAGAATAAATCAATCAAAATGGATTGTGCTATTTTAGATTTGATGGCTGTGATTGGTTTCCTGAGATGATAAAATTTTAGTCTGAATATAGGAGAAATGCCTTAAAAAAAAAAAAGAATAAGAAACAAGAAGAATCCGAGATGCAAACTACAAGAATCCCCATGTAGCTAGAGTTGGGTAAATGTAGGTAAGGAGGATTGGGGAACGCAAGTGGGGGTCAGACTACAGGTAGGACATGTAAAAGACTAAATTTGAGTCTTTGTGTATGATGAAAGACCATTGATGGGATAAGAGTGGGATTATCACATTTATTGAGAAAGATAAAAGTGTGAGATCAGTGCATAGTGGAGCAAGGCGTTCTCTACTTCAGGTTAGAACATGGGAAGTTTCAGATGTTGTTCCAAAAACAGATTAAAAGCCCATCCCTTCATCCTAAGAATATAGCAATACTATATTTTTCAGTTTGCCTGATATATAGGCTGCACCTTAAAATGTGGGGAGAAATAATATAATCCACTTACTTGTTTTTTTGTTTTTGTTGTTGTTGTTACTTTTTTGAACACCCGAATATAAAAGACTCAATATGGATATGACAAACTACAGAAGGCATTCCTTGAAGAAGAGGTATTGTGGAAAGCCACTTCACTCTAAGCTATATTTTATCAGTCAAAAATTGTAAGAAGGCAGAAAACACACAGTGATATCAACAGGTAAATCTGAAAATTAATAGAGAATTAGAGAAGAAAACTGACTACAGAGAACTAAAACATTTATAAACAATGAATAGCAAATATAAGGGGTAGCCTGTGTCCTTGGGACTGAGATAGAATACCCAAAGAACAGTCTTCCACTTATGACAAATTCTAGAACATATTGGTGAAGTCCTGGACTCTACTCACTGAAGGTAAGAAAAATGGTTACAGTGCACCTGGCAGAATATAATGGAAGTGAACTATGTGTGCGGTGCCAGGAAAGGCTGAGAGAATTGTATGCCACTGAGGGTTCTTTCCTCCTAACCCACAGAAGGTAGCTGCTTGGAGACTGTCCAGGCCATCGGCTGCTACTGACCTGAGCACTCCCCATATCGGCAGCCATGTAAATTGAGAGGCTTCATGCTCTAGGGGATAAACACATGAGACACCACAAACGCTGCAAGCAGCTACCAACAATAATTCATTGGAATGCTTTCTACTGACAAAAACAAACAAAAATATAAGGGCCTGCTTCTATTTTCACACATAAAAAAATTGTACACCTTTTTGGGACTGAGAAAATAAATTGATAATGGGACAATATTCTATTGTCTTGTCTTGCTTGGTTTCTGATCAGAAATTGGCTATAAATCTTACCTTTCTGGGCCTCCCTGGTGGTGCAGAGCATTGAGTTTCAATGGTAGCAGGCTACCAGCAGCCACTGCAGCACATGTTCAATCGCCACACAGGGAGCCAACCCACATGGTGCAGCACACCTCTTTTGTCTAGCCCACTGCTCCCCTCAGCAGTGTATTTCAGTCAATTCTCCTGTTCCCTATCTGTGGTGAATCCTCTAAGCCCCTGGCCCCTTCATCTCTGGCCTACACCCAAGCTTTTGTATACATAAAGAAACAAAATAAATCTTTAAAGAATAAATAAATCTTGCCTTTCTATTAGAATGCAATTTCCCTTTCTTCCTTTGATTGTCTTCAAGATTTTTGCTTTGTCTTTGTGTTCAGCAATGAGTATTGCTGAGAGGTATCTTTGGAGGCTGGGGTGGTGTTTATCCTAATCTGCTTGGTATACTTTGAACTTCCAGGATTTGTGGTTAGGTGTCTATTAGTAACTTTGGAAAAATCCTCAGATATAATTATGTCTTCAAATATTTTTGGACAGAAATATGAGATGCCTTTTTCTCTTAGCTAATGTGTGTGTGTGTGTGTATTTTCTTTATCTCATTTAGTGCTTTTAACGCACTAGTGATGTTTAGCTTTAATGGTTAATCAGAATGATGTCAGTTCAACTTGAATTTTAGGTTTTCTTTTTGTGCCGTACCCCTGAGTGGATCATTTTGTAATTTATTTTTTTTATTTCTGTCTCCCAGCAGTACTCTTGTTTTTGAAGCTTCTTAGCTTTGGTGTTAGAAACTATGAGGGAATGCGTTCTGTTATTCTGATGAATCCTCTCACAGGGAAGCAATGTGTCCTTGGATCTAGGCAGTGGTCATGTCTGTTCTCCTCCTATTCCTCAGCTATAGATGTGAGTCTGGCTCACAACTCTTCCCCTCCCCTCCACCAGCTCCCTGGACTTTTCTCCCAGTTACAGTGGTTTTCAACCAACAGCATCCTTATGGCAGCTGCATGTGTTACTTTCCTCTCACAGTTTAAAAACTGTCTTTTTCTTCATAATGGCACTGGGGCAAGAATCCTTGTAGAGTCTGTGCTCCTCTTGCATGACTACTACTTCCTTTTTCTAGCTCTGTACCACAGTGAATATTATTTATGGTCTTTACAAACTTACTGCCTGATGATATTTGTGGAGAAAAAGCCTAGAAGAGGGAGTGGATCTCGAAATTTCTGCCACTCAGATTTTGCCATTGTTAGGTCTACTCATACCTGACTTTCCCCAGATTATCAACACTTCTGGGATTATGATTCCAGTGTCTATTGCGTCAGCCCCACATGAGAAAATACTTATTCTGTCTGAACACTCATCTCCACAGTTACTGACTCTTTTTAGATTTGGAGAGTTATTTGCTCTCAAACTTTAACTCTCCAAAAGGTCCAAAATATGCATGAATTTGGAGTTAGTCTGGCTCTTTTCCCTTGCAAGGGTTAAAGTGGCTTTTCTTTCATCTCTCCAACGTGGGCCAGAAGCCCAAAATTCCATGTCAAGGCTTTAAATAAACACTATATATGCTCCTATCAAAATGATTAGTGGAGGGAGATCTTTGGATATTAAGGAACAATCCCATCTGCTAAATTATACACACCATATGACTAAAATAATATAAAGTTTAAAATAACAATACAGGAAATATTTGTATATTTTCATATATTAGAAGTGTAATAAAAAACTGGAAAAGTTCACACCAAGTTTATGCCAGTGATTCCTCCTGAGGAGAAAGTAATAAAAGGAATTTCAACTTTATCTGCAACATTCTCTTTTATTTAAAAAAAAAAATCACTTTGATGTCCAAATAGTTCATGAAATGAAGGATCTCCAAGGCCAAAAGGAAAAGGAGCATCTATTCCTTATGATGTGTGTTATGAGCTTTGTTAGTAGCTCGGCCATGGCAATCATTCTGCAGGCAGATGATAGACAGTTGTCTTAATTTTCCATAGTATTGTGTTGAAGCTATCAACGTCATACACCATAGACCATATGTGAATTTTCTATTTTTTCTTTTATATGTAACTCCGAGCTCAATATTATGCCAACAATTCTACTTTTTTTCTTCAGATTCTGGAAGAGGCAGTAATGGAACTCTTTTTTTTTTCTTTAGTGCACAAAATGTAGACTTAATATGTAGGCTTTCCATTAAATACTTAAAAGACAGTCTTATTCAATCTTTGCACCAGTCTGATGAAAAGTTATAATCATTCCCATTTTCCTGACAGGGTATGGAGACCCAGAAAATTAAATAATTTGCCTAAGTTCAGCCTATGAGAACATGTAATTTATATGTGACCCATAGGAACTTAAATGGTAATTAATCTTGAGTAAAGGAAAGCAGCCTTAGATGATTAAAAGTACTTGAAAACATTTTCAGTGATTTAATGGTTACATGGAGAAAATACTTAATACTCAGTTATTTCAACCTGATTCTAAAAGGCTGACAGAATATAAACTTTAAAATGTCTATGATTTGGTTAACCCCACGTTACATTTTCAGCAAGAACATAAACCCTGCTGCTGACAAAGGGGTTGGCTCAGCTGCAGGTGACAGCCTGTCAGTAAGGAGGGTCTGTTTGTAATGGCCGATGAAAGGCCCAGGAACCAGGTCCCTTAGCCTAAATAGTGGTAAATCTGGAAGACCATTTCGTTCTAGATATTACCATGGGATTCTCCAAGACCTCAAAAGACCTGCATCATTGGTGAAACTCCCATTCTTGCTTTTCTTTTTGGGCCCTCCACAGGTAATACTGACCCCCTGATAAATATTACACAATGTAATATCTATCGCAAATTTTGATTCCTAGAAAACCCAATCCAGCAATAAAATAAAGGCAAATGAATTAAAATGTTCAACCTGTTTATTCACATGGATATAATTTGAACCTGAGTAGGATAAAACATATTTGAATATGTAATACAAACTCAATCACAAAAATAGCCGGGAACCTTCTCAGTGAACACTCATAACAGTTACAAGTCTCTCCTTATCAATATCTTCCTTTCCCTTATATTCTCCACACTTATTCTATTTAATAATTCTAGGAAACTTTTCCTCTCTAGATAGATTTTAGAGTCACCTTATGTTATGCATACCTTTTATATTTTTAATTGTCTCAACTCGTTTTGTTTAAAAGATTTACAATAAACAACATAACAAATGTTGGAGTTGTCAAGAAGTTTCACCAACAGAGTCTAATAAGTGCTTTTCAGAAGGATCTAATAATCTGGTATCTTTTGCTCTCTTTCTTTGAATAATGAGTATATATGTTTAACTCATAATAGTAATAACTACGATAATAATAATGATGATAACATGATCAAATAATTTGGAGGACTTTGTAAAATACAGACTTGGTACCTTATTCTAAAAACTGGTCCAGTGAACATGCTTTGAGCATGATTGCTTTAGAATATCTTGATTACCTTATTAATCTCACCTATGATGATATATTTGACTTGTTTACATAGGTACCATGAAAGAGCACCAATGTATCAAAACTTAATTTATTGTTGTATTATATAAATAGATGTCTTACTCACTATTGCTTACCTCTGGAGGGAATTCCCCACAGGACATAGATTGAGGGATCCTAACTGTTCAGAGGATGCTCCACATAAGAGCTCAAACTCCCTCTCTCTCCAATGCCCTCTTTCCATCTTTCATTGTCACTATATAACTATTTAACTCTCTGAAAATGCTTTCCTATTTTTCTATTCATATAAGGATGTTTCCTTTTCCTCAGGTGGAAATATACAGTTAGGTGAAAACTGAGGAAAAAGAGTATCAAGGAACATTTGTTGTTGCTTAAATGTGGAAAATTAAATGTGAAAAACAAAACTACAGGATGATTTAATCCATTGAATGATTTGTCTGTAATGTAATGGAAAGATTCCTTACTGGTCATAGTAGAATGACTTTACTCTCTCTGACCAGATAAGTCAAGGGGAAAGATAATCCATGATCTACGTAAGAGTTTTATTGTTGAATAGTTAAGATAAAATATAATTTCAGGTCAATTAACTATAATACCATTACCCTTGTCTTAGTCAGGTAAGAGTGATGGGATATCATCTTGATTTGCACTATATGAAAATATATGAAACATATATTTGAAAATACATATATGAAAATACATATGAAACATATATGAAAATACAAATAGCAGTAGATAAAAAGTGCAGTGTTTACAATGAAACAAAGTACAAGGATTTATAAGCAAATTAGCTAAAGAAGGGAAAAAAGTAGACAAATTTATGACATAGGAATAGGAGCATGCAAAATGGAAAAGGAAGAAAATAGCTGGGAAAAAGAAAGAGTATGTTGTTGAAGAACAAATAGCCAGAAAATCAATAATATAAAAAGTTTTAAGAAAGATTATCATTTCCACTTGAACTAACTGACACTTATAAAAACCTTAGTTCCAAAGCAGCATAATTTTCAGGTGCACAAGCAGTGTCCACTCTGAGTTTTACTCTTTGCCAAAAGACAGCTCAATCAATTTAATAGTGTTCATATTTTCATATTTTCAAAGTATGTTCTCAGACCACAATGAATTAAATTAGATCCCAAATAGCAGAAAGGTAATGGGGAAATATAAAACATTTATAAACTAAATAACACATTTATAACAACTTAGAAGTCATAAATAAGGTCAAAGGAAAATTAGAGTGCATTTTGAACTAATAAGCAACAAACTGTCAATATATCAAAATTTATACACCTAAAGCCCTTAGAGGGAAATGGATAGCAATAAATGATTATTCCAGAAAACAAGACTATATTAAATCAATAATCTCAATTTCCACCTTAAGAAGTGAGAGAAAAGAGCAAATTAAGTCACAATCAGAAAAAAAAAAATCCCCTTTAGGTAATCACATACTCTATTCTCTTTGCCATATAAAGCAACATATTCTTGGTTCCAAGTATTCAGAGGTGGGGACTATTTTGAAGTTAACCACAAACAATAACTTTCATACACTAGAAGAATTATTAGGACAGACTATCAGTGCTCTGAAAAGGGTTACTTTAGGAAAAATGCATTCTCCAAACACAGTATATATGATTTGAGAATGGCTCATTTCAGGAATCTAAGAGGTTATTGACCCTACTATTTTAGTATGAAAGCTTTGAAGATAATGCCCTGATTATTAATATAATCAATAAATGAACTATAGCTATAGATACAAATAAACTACATTTAACTGAAAAATTTCATATTAATTTCAAATATATATCAATTACCATAAAGGCGAGATAAAATAATACAAAGGAAGCCTCAGTACTTTTAAAATGTTAATGTCACATGATTGTGTATTTTAACATAATTTAATAAAAAGGAAAATCAACAACAAAAAAGAGAGATAAAGCAGACCCTCTATATTGGGGAAACTAAATGGCATATAAGTAAATTACTCTTGAATTAGAAATAAAGTAATTTAAAAGTACAATATTACAAATGTCAATAAAATACAAAGTTTCAGAATTTGTGGAATGCAGCAAAGTCCTTATTGAGATGGAAAAACATAAGGGACAAGAGAAAGTAAAAATGGAATTGGTGTCTAATTCACACACTGGCTAAAGAAAAGAGTAACTCAAAGAGAAAAAAAGTGGAATAATTAAAATTAAAGGCATAAGTATACATAATAAAGAACCAAAATAGTGGGAAGATTAACACAAATGTTTGCAGTTGGAAAAATCAGATTGGATAAAAAGATAAAAGTTGTATAAGCAAAACAGAAAAATGAATTTATAACATATGTCACAGTATAGAGAGATCTATTATAAAAAATTTTTATAGTTTTGCATTTGAATTCCTAAATTTTGTATGTTAAATTCCTCAAATAAAGTAAATGTTCAACTTGCAGGAAGAGAAACTAGTGAAAATATTGACCAGAATTCTCCCTTTCCCATCAATTCATGGATTGCTGATCATATATACATATACTTCAGGAAATATAGAAGAAATATGGTCTGATCTGTGAGTGAGGTCGATATAGTTTTGAACCTAGCAGAAATAGGATTAGTTGACAAAGCCTCATGACTGTGAAACAAAATAAAAATATAGGCCTATTTTTCTTATGAAGCAAATGGATGTTATATTAAATGAAAAAACACAACTGCATTGTAATTATATTTTGTAATCAAGGTTTGTTCCTACAAAATTTGTAAGGCTGATTCAGTAAAGAAAATCTACCAGTGTGATTTGTCCTGATAGTAGAATAAAATTTTAAAAAGTTATGTGATTATCTCAGTAAGTGCAGAGTAACCTTTTGATAAAATCTAACATCTCATCAGTAGCAGTAAGCATTGTCATTATTAGATCTGGATGTTGAAGTGCCTTTCTATACCTCTGAATCAATAGGAAACGTGAATGCTAAAGCTGAGGGAGGGGAAATAAAAGGTGAATTAGAAAAGCTTTAGACCAGAAAATAAGAAAGTGCTAGAAATAAATAGTAAATAAATAAAATTAAACTTTGTGTCTTCCTCTATAGAATATAGAAAGGAGTGAAGAAGAAGGGAGGGAGTTAATTACAGTAGAGAACATGGCAATAGGTTGTTAACTGAGTTATCAATTAGTATCACCAGTGAGAGCTTGTGGTCATTATATACCCGAGATGATTTGATGAGGATCTCTTACTTCTGTGGTATTCTTGTCCCAAAACTATAACCCAGTCTTCTCATGAGAAAATAAATAAAGCGTCTCCCTCATGGCACAGGGGTTACAATCTCAGTGCTATCTATCATCAGCAGTGCAGCAGGAGTTCCATCCCTGGACAGGGAGCTAAACTGCATGGCATGACAGCAGACCTCTCCTGTGTTACCAGCAGCTCTCCTCACAGTGTATTTCAGTAGATGCACCTGATCTCCCCACTCTGTCTCTGATGATTCCTTCCAATTCCTACCCCTACCTCTGGCCTACACCTGAGTTCTTGTATAAATAAATAAATAAAATATTTTTTTTAAAAAGAAAATAAATCAAACATAATAAAATTAAGGAAATAAACAATACAACTGAAAATATATTCCTCAAAGTCATCAAGATCCTGAGGAACAAGGAATGACTGAAAAAAACAAAAACTAAAAATCAACTGGAGTAAACCAAGAAAACCTATATGTACATATATATATGCAGCTTAGTGTCCTGGGTGGATTCTAGAAAGGAAAGAATGACTCTAAGAGACAAACACAAATAAAGGTTGGGTTTAGTTAAAAATTATCTAAAAAAAACAGTTCCTAATTTTGAAAATTTTTCACAATATTAAAATTAAAGATGCATTGAGAGCTCTTTGTACTATTACTGAAAGTTTTCATAGATATATTCCAATAATAATAATATTTAAAAGTAGAATATAACAGATATAATACCATGAGATATATTCATGTGATTTATCCATTCTTGTAAATGTTATATTTAATATTTAAAGTTCAGCATTTATTATGATTTAAAAAGAAACTTTTAAAACAAGAATAAAATGAATACTTAATGTGTGGGCTCTACAGCAAAAGCTTATAGTAAAATAATGAAAATAAAACATTAAATGTGCTCTTTTTTAAGTTTAGAAGCAATACACGTATGATGCTATCACTACTGTTTAACATAATATAATATTGAAGGTTGTAGTCTCTGCTATAATGATGGGTAGCATGAACTATCAGTTACTTGCAATTGATCCTAGTCAACAATATATAATAACTACCATAGAGAAAACTGATATTCTAATAAAAATTACAAGAGGTTGTCAAGATTCATTCCCTACTCATGAAGAGACAATTTAATTGGTTCTAATAAGTAACCTTGATGTTAAAAGTAATCTCAATCAAATTTTCAGTTGGATTTTTTTTTAGGAGTTTGATGAACTCATTCTGCTATTTAAATGAAAATATAAAGTCAACTTTGAAAGTGTAGAAGTTGTGTTAAGGAGTTGCCTATCAAAAATTATAACATACTAAAATGATACAGCAATACAATTCAACATGACATTAGTTCAAATACAGAAAATAGATTAAAGAAATGATTAGCAAGTTTAGTGATACACCACTTACATATGGAGACTTTGGAAACTTAATACATAGTAAAAATGATATTTAAATCAACAAGGAAGGGAGTTTTCTATATCTCACTATATTTACCTCCATAAATAAACTTAGGTATCAAGAAAGATCATTTACAAATGAACTCCAGGTGAAGTAAAGATATATGCAAAAAATAAAACTTCTAAATTAAATTAAGAAAATCTCTATAAAAAATCTTTGTGATACTGTTCTGTTGAAAGACCTATTAAAATTTTCCAAATTTTAATCCAGAATTGGTCTGAAAGCTTTTTGTAATTCATGCTTTTATTCTATGGAAAACACCATGGCCAAAGTTTATGAATGGATAAAATTGGGAGAAAATACTTTGCACTTTTAAAAATTACAGTGTATTAATATCTAAAATATGAAGAATTTGCTTAAAAGAGAAAAAGACACTATGAAGGAAAAATGCACAGAAGTCACAAGATGTGATCTGGGAAGCAGAAACCCTAAAACACACCTACGTGATGAAATGCACAAACTCATTAATAACTGAACAAATTCTATAAAATGTTCAGAGTCCCGCTTTGCACCTGGGAATAGCTGTGAGGTTTGTTTATTTGTGTGTTCAGGGGCCAGGTTTAATGGAGTATGCAGAGGTGCTGCAGTGCTGCTCAGAGACAGCTGTGCCTGGCAGCCTGAGTCCCTTCCAAAGCATATGTTTTTTGCTATTGAATAGAGAACCTTGGCGTTATCAGAGCAACTCTTGGTTCTCTTGCTCCTGCCTTGGCACTGGGGGATATATAAGGGCTGCTCAGCTCAACAGGTCTTCAGTCTGAGATGGTCATCATTTCCCTCTGGGTCTGGGCACCCTGCAAGCTTCCTCTGCAGTTTAACCTTCTTCTGAATGCAGTTCTTCAGGTGGTAGGGTTCTGGTAGAGACAGTCCCTCCCAGACATTTTGGAAATAAGTGAAGGCAGGTGAAAGGCGGATTTAGAATACATGTAGGTACAGTTGCAGTTTTCCCAGAAAGCGTTCTGCAAGGAATTTGATGTGCATGCTTTATAAGCTAGGAGGATGGCTCATAAAAATTCCAGAGGAATTTCCTCATGCTTCCATGTGGGTTGTGCAAGTAAATACTTGGGACAGTATTGTCATACATGGCAGTGGGAAGTGGGAGAGAATAAACAACTTGGGGATCAAGCAGATAAGTGTGATGGAGGACCAGGAAACTAGATGCAGTGAACAGTCATAGAGCAGGTGGGCATGATAACAGATAGGAACTCATGCTCACACATCAACATAAATATTTCACCAAAAAAATTACCAACAAAAAAGTGTGCTTTAGCGTTTAGAGATATTCCATGGGAATACACTGGGAGGAGGGATGGCAATAGAAGGCAGAAGTCATAATGTGTGTGTGTGTAGATATAGTCTATATGTGTGGAGAATCCTCCTTTAAAAGCGCTGATAGTTGGCAATGCTTCCACATTTTATTACAATAGATACCAATATTTGTGTAATTTTGACTTCTGAACAAGTGTATGATAGGGGAAGATACATCATGCTATGCTTTGGCTTACTTCATCCTTAAATCCTCTAAACCCCTGACTCACTCCAGGAGTCATGATGCAATTCCTCACTAAGCAGTTTAGGAAAGAAAGGACTTTTAATTAGGTGGTTCGATAAAAATTCTGACTTATAATGGATTATGTAAGCTTGTTGCTCTGCAATAATTTCCACTACTAAGTGAATCCCTTGAGATTAGCTCTTTCCATTAGCCTAATAAATAAATGCATGTATCAGAGAAGCATTCTTCCTTTATCCACTATTCTAATTCATTTACCTAAATGTGACAACTCTGTGAATAGTTTGCAAAAGCTTGACAAGTGCTTATTTATCTCCCTTTGATACAATTTCATGAACATAACAGGTATTTCCTTATCTGTCTGTGAAAGTTTAAAATTGATCAGGACCCCTAGAATTATTCTTATAAAGTTTTTTTTAGATATTTTATGAAAAGGGTAGATGCTTATTATAGAGAATTTGATATACTCATGTAGGAAGCTTAAATTGCACTGTCATAAGTGAAACTGTGCACATTTACCTCTTGCCCCAATGCTGTCCCCAAATCTTAAATGTTTTCTCATTGCTCCAATTCCCACAGTATATTCAATGGGCATCTCCATAAAGTTCTCTGAAAATATTTTAGGTCACAACTTTTTGATACCAAATGCAAATTTTCCAGCTCTTTCAACTTATTGTTCACATATAAATGTGTAAAATCTATATATTGTTTAAAATATAGTAGTCAAAATTTCTTCTTTATTAGTTCTCCTGTCCTACTTAACCTTCCCTGTGAATATTATAGTCACCTTATTGACTTCTAAACAATTATACCTTCTAAACTTCTAGAAATTTCCTCTCTAATTTTATCAAAACTGAATTGTACTTATTAATCCACTTGAAAAGCTGACATTGTTACAGCATTGTGTATATATATATACACACACACACAGAAACACATATATATGTGTATATGTGTAGTGAGTACTTCCAAATAAGTTTTATTAGATGTTAGTTGTGTTACTTGGTTACCTCCAATAAATACACATTCAATTATTTTTTAATTTTCTGCATTTGTACATCTTATGTTTTTTAATAAATTATTTTTTTGGAAAGATAACTGATTCATCTAAAAAGTAGCAACATTTTTCTCTCTTATTTTTATACACCAATATTTTTTCTTGCCATATACATTAGAATTTCAAAAAACCAAAAGAAAAACTGCTACTAAATACCTTAATTATTTATTTTAATATTATTGGCTCCAGAGATTTGTGATTACATGTTATTTACAGATTAAATACGCAATGATTTGAATCATATTACTAAATTACTAGGAGCATCCAATTTTACTTTCTCTAAAGACTGTGGAATCAAAGGGAATAAGGCAGGAGTGTATGGGAGGTAGACAGGTGATTGCATGACAGTACATCCCTAAATAGTGTTCTGTTTGTTGTTGCCATTGTTTTGGTTAAGAGGGATGAATGATCAGATTTGTGGTTTGACTATTTTAGCAAATAGTCATAGGGCAATAATGAATTAGTGACTAACTTTTCAGTTTGCTAGATAAATACTGAGACTCTATTCTACTATTGGTTATGGAAAGATAAAACAACTAGTGAAAAATAACTATAGACCATACATTATGGTAGACAACATAGCTGCTATCAAGCATTTGAAAGGCAAATGTTGACATTTTTTCCCTTTAATCCCCTCACCTTATAGTGCGTATATAATAAAAGTGGGGGTTTGTGCGCATACACACACACACATACACACACACACACACACCCCTGAGACATAGATAATATTCTCTTTTTACAAGAAACAAAGCAATTAAGACACTAAAGTAACTTGCACATAGCTACTTAGTTATTAATACAGGTGTTTAAATTAAAAAATTCTGTCATTTTCACAGTAAGATAAGGTTCCTGCCACTGTACCACATTTGACTTATATGATAACAAGAATAAACTGTACTATGGGGCTATCTGAATAAAAAGAGAATAATTTCATCTGAGGAAATTGAAGAAGCATTCCTGTGTATGATTTAAGGTTCTGAAAATGATTTCACCAGTGGCTATGTATGGAACAAAATTAAGAAATACTTAAAAAACAAACACACAAACAAACAAAAAAACCTTTATGTTCTTACTAACATTTAAACCAAGTGAATAACGTTGAATTTGAGAAGTGCACAAGGCATCCATGAAATCTGATAAGTAAACACTGTGATGAGTACTGTAAGCTCTATAGGTTAGTTACCCTTTCCCTTATACATTTTCTAAAATACTTAATTAAATTGATGTTCCAAATGTTGATGTACTAAAATGGCGTAAGTTCTATAATTGTATAATAAATTTAAGACATTAAATGACATTAAATGGAAGAACTTAGACTCAATGAATAATCACAGAAATGTAACATAAGGGCTTAAAAAGCAAAAATAGAAAAAGAAACAAAAACCCAACTTGCACTCCATTAGCTCATCTCTCTTAACTGGTGGCAAACATATTTAATTGTGGATGATAAAATTCAAAAGCAATATCAACACATATTGATGGATCAAGAGGATTCCCTTAAGTACTGGATGGACATAAGACAGTGGTATCTGAATAGTTTAACAAATTTGGTGTTTTATTCTTCAAGAATATGAGAATCAGGAAGACGATATAACTGTCTTCAAATATCTGAAACAGTGTCATGCAACAGAAGAAAAACATGGATTCTGTGTGACACAGCTACTTATATTAAAACCAAAAGAAGAAAGTTAAAGTGGAAATAGATGGGTAAATGCCAGGAGCACTGATGAAGGAAAGGAGAATGGAGACATTGTTACAGGAAGGGCTTCAGAAAATGCTCAGGAAAAGAAACCAGGAACATACATTAAAGAAAAGGATTCTGGATACATGCTATCAGAGAGAAGTATCCTGGGAGATTTGTTAGAGAGGGGCATCCTGGAAACTCTTGTTTATTAGCATACTGATCCAGTCACAAGAGAGCAAAGAGACATAAAAAAGAGGCAGGCCACACCAGAAAGGTTGGTGGTAGCTTTACTTAGTAAAGATGATTACAGAGAATCCTCCACTTTGTGGGCAGCTGCACAAGTCAGTTTGTGTACATGATGGACAGAATTTATGTGGAGGAGGTTAAGACAAGTTTCACTTCAGACTGTCCTGAAACAGCTCCCACTGTGGAAAGAGTGAGCAGAATGTACATTCCAAGTACAAGAGGTTACCTCCTAGTGACTGGGTACTGAGAAGCCTCCTATTGACTGGGTACTGTTCAAGGGTTAACCTGGTGTCACCTCCTCTAGAGGACCTCCTCTAACACATGTGGAGAGAGAGCGAGCCTCAGAATATGAATTAAGAGGGAGGAATGCCAGGGGTAATTTCTCAGAGAGGAAAATGGGGAACAGGAGGTAAGACAGAGGGGTTCTTGGAACACTGATCAAGAAAGGGGATATCAGGGACATGCTTCAGAGACAGAGATATGGATAAAATGATTTTAAGAGAGTAATCCAGGGAATGTTAAGACAGGAATGTTGGAACCACCCATCAGAGAGTCTGTGGTAAAGAAACCACAGAGTGGACAGGTGTTCAAGGTTATAAACACTTGATGCTTATTTTGGTGATATGTTTGTCTTATCAGGCACTGAGTTTCTTGTTATCAAAGGTATTCAAACTGAGTTATGATGTATGTGGAGAGGGATTAAATTCCTTAGTGGCAGACAGAATTGATCATCCATAATACTTCCTGACACAGCATCTGTGATTATGCTTTAAAAATGCACTTGTCTGTTTCCTATTTTCCTTGATAATTGTGTTCAATTGTGTTCAGTTTTGCAACCTGTACCAATACCCCTTTCAAGATTCAAGTGTTTTCTTTCCTCTTTTATCCCCTTAGCTAACATAACTTTCTGTTTTGAAGAAGGGGGGAAATGCCCAAGGCTATCGTACACATCAAAGAGCTCTTGAAATATAACATTTTGATGAGTTAAAAAGTAAAGCGGTAAGAAATAAGTATAGATTAAATGTCTCTTTAAAAAAATGGGTGTTAAAAATTGATGGAACAGCACCTGGCGAACCACACTGAAGATTTTTCCATCCCCCCCAATATTTGAAATATTCTTTGTTATACTTGACAAAGTCAACCCTGCTGAGTGTCTCAAAAGATATTGCCACTACACATTGGCAAAGCAACCCATAAATACACAAGCCAAGTTTCTGAACGGTTTCTTCAGTTCAGAGGCAAAATAGAGTCCAATTCCTTGTAGGTGAATGAGGATTTTCAGACCACTTCCATTTGGGGGAAATAAATTTAGAAAAGCACTGCTATTGAAATTAACAATGACATAATTGTTGTCCTAATCAATGAAAAACTACTTTTCATTTTATATAATATATTGTGTACTGGTTGCTTATGGTTTTGTTTTACCTCAGGGGAATATATTGCCTTGTATGCTTTGCTCTTTCTAAAATCACAGCATTTCTTTTTTAACCACTTGCTTGCTTCTTTCCCTCACTATCTTATTTTTTTTTTCTCTTTCATTTCTCATACTTTCTGTACTGTCTTCTTCCTATCAGTTGATCCCTGTCCCATAGTCTACATTTTTTTACCCAATAGGCACACTTCATCTTCTCTTTTATTTGTTCTTTTCTGTTGTCCCAACCAAAGCCTGAATCTTCAGTAGTCATATGGTATTATGAAATGAACTTAAGTATGAAAGTCAAGCACTGAGAATGGTAGAAAAGGAATCCTGCATTAGCGACTAGGAACCACTGCACCTGTCTTTGATGGATCCTTGCAAATATTTGTGAGAAACATGAACACATTGTTGTTTCAACAGACATTAATGTTAGCTTTCAGTAATATTTAATCAAATTTCACTTTAATGGATCTGTCAATGGGATTAGAGAGCAAGCTAGAAATAACCACTATTTATTTCTTATACTCAAACCAAGTGACTTACGTTTGGGGAAGCATCAATTATTCCCAGAAAACAAGTAATGTTTTCTTTCCCTCTTCTCTCTTATCACTTCTGTGACATTGACAGAATTAATTATAATTATGAGATTTATTTATCTTTCTCACTCACTGTATAAAACAGGTGTACCCAGGAATCAAGATGTCTGTGAACACTTAGAACTGAAATGAAAAGCTTTCTTTTTTTCTCTGTAGTCACAGGATAAGAAGATTTCCAATAGTCTACTACCCTCTCTGAAAGTCACCTGTTCTTTCCATTATATCTAATAAGTAAGATAGTTATGGAAAACAAAAAATAAGGTGAACTAATAAGAAAACAAAAACATAATAGAACCAACTAATATTGCACAACTTAAACAAATAGAATAATTTTATCTCTCTGTCCCTCTAATGTCACTCATTCCCAAAAGGAAAGGTTGTAGATAAATTTTGTCCATACTTTCCAGAGATTACCAAAGAATGTAATCTTTGCAAATGTTAGCAAAAGTGGCAGATCTGAAACAAAAGTCCTTTGATTCCAATAAAATCATCTAACAAGGTATCCTTACGAGGGGGTAGAACATCTGGGAGCTAGTGAGCCTTTTCAGGCTATGAAAGAAGAATTTCAGTCATTTTTGGCTTCCTCTTGGGCCAGGCACCATCAACTGTAATTGGGCAGCTCTGGAACTGCTCTCGCCTTCTCTCTGCTACTGAAGGCTTGCTGGAGCTCCTCTGTTGACACTGATGATCAGAATACTAGCAGGGGCAGCAAGAGGCGCTTCTCTGCTCCTCTCTAGAGACAAAGCATAACATGCCTTCCTGGGCA
The DNA here is from genome assembly GCF_000260355.1 of Condylura cristata. NCBI lineage: Eukaryota > Metazoa > Chordata > Mammalia > Eulipotyphla > Talpidae > Condylura > Condylura cristata. The sequence continues at coordinate 25,602,126 of NW_004567117.1, read as the reverse complement.
CAAGGAAGAAAATCCAGCTCATTAAAAAAATAAAGTTTTCTCTGACATTTTGCTTCCCTCCTTGCTCGTTTCCCCTCTTGTCTTCATTTCGCAGCCTGACGCTCTCCTCTCACCTTTGCCCTCAGGGTCAGCATAACTTCATGGTTGACACTGATTTCTCTAACAGCAGCAATTTTAACCCAGTGAAAATATCCCCAAAGCACAGAAGGTCTCAAATTAAAGTGCCTCTCCAACAACTTGATATTGTGGCTAATCCACAAAGGCATAAAGTGAGGGGCATGCTGTTTTGTTCCTGGCTTTTGCAACCAAGTGATGTTCATTTGCCCTTGTCTCATCTCTTTGCTTTTATGAATAATCACTTTTCAGAGTGCTGTTTTGAATCAAAGATTAGCATCTATGAATTATGTTCTTGAATTATCTGTCTTAATATTTTGGCCATTATAATTATCTTTTTAGATAATACCATATAAGTTCAGATTCACTCAAGGATCCACTGCTGGGATTTATCCATTTATCATTCCTTAAGTTTGTCATAGATTGAAACACAATCAAAGTTTCAAACTTAAAAAAAAGCATAGAGAACAGTATTAGTAATAACTATGAACACTTCACCTATAGTTAACTTTTGTCAACCCATCCAATCCTGCTGCATTCTACCAGCAAGTGAGGAATTAGGGGAATAGAGTCAGCTAGGAATGAGAATGTCTTTGTTCATTCATTCCATTCCCTTTGAAGAGAGAAATGATTGCATGAGAACAGATCCTGTGATATTTTTTCCCTATACATTGCATATGCAACTGTTTTGTCAACATGTGTATGAGTTTATTTATTTCACGCCTAGCAATTGCTGTTTTCTATTTGTCGATTGGTTGGTTTTTGAGTATGCGCCTTGAGTTAAAATGTCTCACTAAATATCAGTAAATTATCATATATTGCTACCTACATGTATGCCAAACCACAAATTTTGTGAATGTTGACCCTATACAATGATCAGATGTTTCTAATATTGCAAGGTAGTCACCACCCTCTCCCTCCTCCATAAAATACAGCTCTCAATGGGTGAGCCAAGTCTTATATTAGTGTATTACAATGATCTCTTAATAGGATATAAATCTTTTGGTTTTGAAATACCATTTTAAAGTTGTCATTAAAATATGATAGATTACCAGTTCTTAAGACATTTAATGACTCAGTGTGAAATTGACCCAGTTGCTGGGTTGATAAGGGAGCAACCTATTTATATCTCCTTAATGAACATTAAATGTCTTTCTGGAGTAATGAAGTGGTGGATAGTAATACAAGAGGTCAGATGACGGCAAAGGAAAGTGGGCACTCCTATAAGGTTCATCCACTTCTCTGGGATCCCACGGCCCTCTGTATCACAAGTGGGACCTAGCACTTTCATTATCTGTTGAGGGAAAGTTAGCATATTCCAAGAGGACAGTAGTACCCCTATTTTCAATTAGGCCATACCCACCTCCCATCACCGGAATTGAAACGTAGGCAGTACTTTTGAAATTTCTCCCTCTTATCTCTATATGCAACGAGGTATTAAGTTCTGTCCATACTATTGTTATATTTCTACTCATTTTTACTTTACCACTGTCACTGATGAAAATTTAGCTAATTAAGTCTTCCATATACAATTACTGCAATCTCATTTCTAACCATTCTAATTCATGTTTCTCCATCATCCTGTCCATTTTAAATAAAGCTGTCTGGTAAGCCCAATGTCTCACATTGTGATTCACCACATCAGTCCTGTGTAAAAGCTTTACATTAACTATTCACTGTCAGAAGTCTAAAATTCAAATTCTTGGCCATATATTTGAAGTGGTTATATACATTTACCCTTGTTCCTTTGTGTCTCTCGGAGATTCAGATCAGTGTTTCCAGTTTTTTATGTTGAAACTATAAATGCAATTATTATCTGTGATGTTAGCTCACCAAAGTAATGGTTTGCCCTAAGATGATGTACTGGTAAAAAGCATCAGTGTATAGTTTCTAGAGATCTGAGTCCCTTCTTCACACCTTGTATGTTCCTCTTTCTAGCCTTCTTACTTTCTTCAAAATTTCTCTAATCTTGCAGTCTGCAGTGACATTCCCTTCATTCAAATATAGAAGTCTACTCAAAATATTCATTGAATAATGAATGAGAAAATTTAAAAAAATCTTAAGAAACATTTTTGATAAATATTTTATTATAAATCAAATTATTGGAAATCAGTAGACACCGTTAGTTAGTCACCAAAACATTCTCTTTATTCTGGGACCTCTCTAAAGGCAGGTTCTTTAACATTTAGGCATGGTCAGGTAACTCTTTCACAAAGTATATAAGTAGATGTGCTGCTTTCAGGTCTATAAGCCTTGTAAACATGACCATATATGTGTTAAAAAAGAGAATGAAAATAACAGAAGACAACATGTGGAAGGATTTGGGGTGGCCTGTTTTCTCTAGAGAAATAGAAGAGTTAGGACATGAACAAATCTGTCTCTTTCTAGCTAGCTATCCAGCTGTCTGTCTGCCCATCTGTCTGTCTGTCTGCTTACCTATCTACCTACCCACCCATCTACCTACCCACCTAGCTATCTTCTCATGTACCTATTTAGTTTTATACCTGGCATCTTTGTTTAAGGAATTGCTCACTTGATTTCAGGGCTGGCAAGTCTGAAGGTGGTATTGCAGCCCCTCAGATTGGAAATTCAGGCAAGAGCAGATGCTGTAGGCTTGAGGCAAAGTTTCCTCTTCCTTTAGGAAGAACTTAGCTTTGCTTTAAGACCTTTCTACTGACTGCATGAAACCCACCCACTTTATGGAAGATAATATTCTTTACATAAAGCTAATAAGGCATAGATATTAACTCCATCTACAAAGTACCTCAAAACAAGGGACCTGGTGGAATAACTGAATACTGTAACCTAATGCAGCTGACACCTAAAACTGTCACAAGGTCCCCACATGAAACAAAGGCAAGGTTCTCTTGTTATTCCAGACAGCCACACAGAAATGTTATGCAAGCAAGAAGTGAAAGTTTATTGGTCTTAGTCATTGACATTTAGGTATTCGTTCCCTCAGCTAAATCTCAAATAATATACAAGATCTTTCTTGATGGAGATCTTTCCAGACCTATTTCAAAGAATAGATAAAAGTAGCTTGTAATTAAGCTTTAAATATTGATATGCCAGTAAATTTCAGTCTGAGGTTGAAGTTGGTTTATTATCTTTAGCAAGTTAAACCTTGTTAAAATGAGAACGATTCTTGAATTTGCCTAAGATGAACACATTTTTCATGGTACTATTTAAAAGTGAATATCTAGTAGGCTTCATTTTGGATTATAACGTCTTTGAAATTAGTGGAGTGAGTTTTACTGAGGTTTTAAAAATGTTGAGATTCTGTATTAAATGTTTCCAGAAGGGAGACACCTATTAGTTTGGCTCTAAACTCTTGATGTAGTTCTCAAGCAGTTAAAGGGGCAGAAATTCAGCAGTCACATGGTTTTAGGATGTAAACCTCAAACTGCAGAGGCAATTGCTTGCTTGATTTGGTTGATATTCAGCCAAAATCTATGAGCTCATATTCACTGGTATTAACTATATTTACTAATACTGGAATGAAATTCAAATCATTCAGTGTGTAGCCCTAATAATAATCCTATATGACTAGGGGCTGCTTCTTCAACATTATTTCCACCAAATTTATAATCAAGATGTTCAATTAATAATTTCAGCACTTTATGCAGTGTTAAGTCAGCTGAAAAATATGTGATTTTTCCACTTTTCATTTTTCACAATGCTGAGGAATGCATAATAACCTGACAAAATGGGATGCCAGGAAAGCAACGATTATTAACAGACTAATGGGAAAAGGAAGGGATTTTAAGAGAAAAGCTGAAAAGTTGATTGAGTTCTGTAAAAATGTAAAGGCACAAAATTATTGCAAAAATAAAGCAGCTATGTCTATAACACTTTTTTTTTGTTATTAGGATTTCTTTCTAAAAGAAAATTGATCTAGTAATAGCAGACAGCCACCTCTATGTGTGTTTTCTCCATAGCATCTGCCAAAGACCTGCTGAAATCTCTACATTATTCTTAGCTTTGTTCTTATTAACTTGGACTACTCTATTTGTTCCTCCGTCCCCCATATGGGGTATCATTTTCTGTATTTTTAAAATAGCCAACTAGATTCCTCCCTGGTGGCGCAGCAGGTTAAAACACAGTTTTATGACGCCATCACAGCCACTTTAGCATGAATTTGACCCTCGGGCAGGGAGTGACCCACATGGTGTGGCAGACCTCTCCTGACCCACTTACTGCTACTCTCAGCAGTGCTTTTCAGTCAGTCTGCCTGTTCTGCTCCCACTCTGTCTCTGGTAAATCCTTTCACCCCATATACACCTCTTGCCTGTACCCCAGTTCTGTATGCATAACTAAATAAATCTTAAAAAAAAACAGTTAACAAATGGTAATTTAGGTTATTTCAATTCATTACTAATTTGACTAATATTTATGTAAAATATTTTCTCAGTTTAACAGGATGAATAGAAAATATAGCAAATAAAAAAGAATACATTGCAAGTAGTGCAATAATGGTCACCATTTCACTATACTAAACGTTTTATAGACATTACATTAACATCTCAATGTGATTAAATAGATAGAAACAAAATTCTGTAGAAGTCAGGATATAGTAAAGTTACATTTGAGATACATTTTGAGCATGAATATATCAGCAAATTGGCTTTTTAAATGGAGATCATAGCTATGGGTTAGAGTCAAGGTTAAGGTCAAGGTTAGGGTCTAGGCTAGCTTAGTTTGACTGAAGGGTAGGGCAGTACACAGATCGTTAAGTAGTAAATCTAGTAGATAATCTGGAACCTCTTATAGCACTATAATGAGCCCATACAAATAAGCACTTGGCTCAAAAAAAAAAAAAAAAAAGAAAAAAGAAAGAAAATGCATTATCCACACTGTTAGATCTTTCAACTACTGAATCATTGCTCTAAAGTGATACACAGCAGCCATATTAGCATTTGAGGGAGAATAAATAAGATGTTCTAATAGTCACCAACTATATTATACTGGAAACATATTCCTATTGACCATTAAGTATAACTAATCAGTATTCTAGAGAGAATGCAACATAGAGGTGGTCCCCATAATGGAAATACTCATTTCCTGAGTGGTCTAAAAGGAGGACCTTCTGTGTACTAAGCATCGGAGTGGGAGGTGTTATGATGGGCAAAAATAGGGAGAAAACTTTTGGTTGCAAAAAAGGTGATATATAGGTTATTAGAAAATTAGGATATGACATAAAAAATTTACCCAGTTACAGTATACCCAGAATCTGTTCTGCTCTTGTAGATTCTAGATCAGTGTCAATAAAAGCCCACTTTAAAAAGAAGACAAAATTGGGAATAATATTTTACTTCATCGCCTTCACCTTGCTTTGGAGATACAGAAACTGCAGTTGTCCTTTTGTGTCTAGGGTTGGTTCCAGGACCTTCAAGAATATCATAGTGTAACCCAAACACATTTTTAAGTCATTTCTAGCTTTCTTAACTATCTAATGTAATGTAAATATGGTGTAAATAGCTGTCTCACTGTATTGTTTAGGGAGTGATGAAATAAGTCTGGATTTGTTCACTACAAACACAACCATTGAAGTCCTCTGAATGTGTGGATGCAGAACTTTGGGAATACAGAGCCAGCTGCACTTCATTCTTACTGATCTAGGTTTATAGCAGGGGTAGGCTCTACTAAGTTGCTTCCAGGAGCCATTACTACAACAGAAGGTTAGCAAGTAAGTAAGAGGGTGGACACATGATCTAGAGAATTAGGTTTTTTTTTTTTTCTCTCTTTTGATAGAATATTTAGAACTGTTAATTTGTTAGATTTCAGAAATGAGACATAGTCACAGACAGAAACAAATTTTTGTGATCATTTATTCCAGCTTTCCATTTATTTTTATGTTGAGAAAGTTTTATATTAATTGTTAAAAAAGAAGTAACAGACCCAAAATGAATTCATTCTTGCCAAATTCCATCAAGACTTCCTATTTAACTTAATTACAGTTTTGTCTGTCCTCCAACTAGAATTTTAAATCTATCAGCCTGGAATTTCTCAGTCAGTTCTATGAGCTCATCTACACCATAAGACCATAGTCTGTGTGAAATAATTCTTTTGTTGTCCCACCCTATTTTTGATTATGAAAACTTCATTTTATGCAACTCCTTTCATTACCTTTCTACTTGCTAAATGGGATGCTGTCTGACACATGAAATCATTTTAAAAAATCAATTTGGTCTTCGAATTTACTTGCATAAATTTTTAAGCATAATTAATGAGGAATCTGAGTTCCAGACAAATTTTAGTCAATTGCATGAAGTGACAGCAAGTTTGTAACTATTTTCAGATACCCACCCTACAACACTGCCTGTAAAAACAATCTAAGGAAATATATTTTTTCCAAGAGATGTGAGGACAACTTGAGGATTTTACATTAAAGCTATAAAACTTTCTGTTGATGCTGCATCAGCTCGTACATGATTCGCTCTTACCGATGAAGCAGGAAATTCATGATGGAAATTAATTCCCTTGGTATCTAAGAAGCCAGAAACTCCTTGAAAGGTAAAACAAGAGATACCATTGACTCTGTTGAATATATTCCAATGTCCAGTATAATGAAATAAGTCTAAACCTTTGACTGAGTAGGGAATGCTGCACATTTTCCTTTTAATAGAAAGAAATAATTTAATTTTTTAATAGACATCTCCTGAGGTGGAAATTACTTTTTATGTAAACTCAGCTGAGCTGTTTGGAATTAGTTATTGAAAGATGGCCTCAATCATTTTCAAGGTCAGGTGAGAGTGAAATATTGTTCCCCAAATAATAATTTCTAGTCTGCTCACTGTTCAAGAAGACTTAAGGTACCTATAAAGTATGATTTTGGGGCATCTAAAGTCTTCACTGTTCCAAATCTCTTTACCAACAATGTCACACATTCTTGAGATTAAATCTTTGTACATTTTACTTTGGATCTCAAAGTCTTTAATCTACCTGAGTTTCTTTTTGAAATACTAATACTTTATATGAACAATTGCTTTACATCATTATCAGTCAAAAATGCCCTGTAATACTTATGAGTAAACTGGGAGGACATAGGTTTAAAAAAAAAAAAAAAAAGGACAGGGGGCCAAAGTTCGGGAGAGAATAGTGAAAACTGGGAACTAGGACTATCAAATATGAACCTTTAGGGCAACATAATTTTGCCTAGAGCACATTCTGACCTCAGAGAGGACAATATGGCTTGTCAGGTGCAGCAGTGTATTAGATTTGTTTTTTCCTTAGCTGTCCTGAGTGGGATTAAATATTGCAGACATGCTAAATTAACTTTTTCCCTTTAAAAATATTTAACAATTGCTTATATGATGCATGTCTTGACATTTTGAAGGATTATTCAAAGTCTTTTTGTATTAGAATAATGACTTCCAAAGCACTTACAGTCTTGTGTCAGTCAAATCCCAACATTGCTTATCACTGTGTGGATATTAAGTATTGAATATGTAAAAAGCATAGAAGGTGGTGACCCAAACAGAACAAAGTCACATTATTTAGAATTTAGGAATCCTGTTCTGTAATTTCAGTTGTTAATGACTCCTATGAAAGGTGCTAGATAGCTTGGTTTTAAGTGAGATCCTATGCGTTTTGTATTTATTTTACTATTTACTAAGATGTATACATTTGTTTATTTATCATCATGATCATCATGTCAAGTGAAGAGAGGTGGTGGAAGGTGGATATTTGCTAAAGAAAACAGAATTATTAATAAGGCTTTTCAATCCTGGCATGCGTCCCTGTGTACCCTAAGCTCTGATTTTTATCCATTCACATCCTGGTTTTACAAAGATCCTTGATGACTTTAGTAATCCAATGCCTGTGCCCTAAGTTTGTTGTTCTTTTCCTTTCTATGGCAATTATATTCTCAGTCTTTTTTTTCTATAAACTCTCTAATGGCAAGATAGTATTCTGATATGTCTACACATCTGATATTTCTTTTACTCCTTCTCTTCCCTGTTATATCTTCTACATATGACTATGTCCACAATATTCAGGTCTCTGGCCTTCTACTCTTATGAAAAATCATAGTTTTAATTCCTAATTTTAAGTTAAGGAGCTTTATTTGAAAATGCAACTGAGGTCAGGAAGAAGAAAAGGCTTTCTGAAAGTGATGAAAGATTAGGTTTTGTTTTGTCATGTACTACCCCCTATCATAATTAACCATCACATTTATAATGACAAGTAATCCCTAAATTTTATTTTCTTTAGCACTCTTTCCCAATGATAGCCATAGAATCTCCACCTTGAGTATCTTAAAACAACCTCAAAATTAAGATACCCTAAATTTATTTTTGTCCAACCTCCCTTTAAGAGTCACATTGGTTAATGTAATCATACTCTCTTTATAATTCTCCATCACATATAAAACACTGGGATCTTCTTTCTTGGTTTCCCATATTCATTCACTGAGTCTTTTAGATAATTGCTTTGTAAGTGTTCATGAGCCATATTTTGCTAAAACAGTAGCTCCAGTCCTTCTCTCTTTGCATGGATTATTTTTTTTAACACATTATTGTGCACCTACAATCTATAATCATAGTTCCATAGGATGTGGGCATTTCTACTCTAGTTTCTGATTTTGCCCTCTATGGAATATACAGTCGAATAGACCGTGTGATCTCATTTCACTCTTCTCTCTACCTACCTTCTTGCTAATACATCTGACTACTACTTTCTCATTTGTTCTACATATAGTATGAATTATGTTGCTATAGTGCTTTAAAAAACTTTTATATGTATCTGTTTTAGGAGGTCAATAACTATTTGGGTTTGCAATCTTCTGCATTTATATCCCAACATAATTCTCTGTGTACTACCTCTTTTTTCTCCATAATGTTTGCTGTTCTATTCCTTGTGCCTAAAGCAGACTATACTGCCTCATAACAAGGCATTAAAAGTTTTTTCTCATCAACTTGTCATCACTGATGTGCATCTAAAAACTCTTGTTTCAACCACAAAACCCACATTCCTGACCTATACAATCTAAACAATCATCCCAGTGAAATGTCTGTACTCATTCTCCATTTTTAGCAACTTTGGCTAGCTCTACTTATTTACCTTAGTAAGTCACTATTTAAAAATCTGTGTACCTTCCCTGCTTATTTTGTTTTTGATATTTGCTTGTTAGGGTATGAACTTTAAAAGGGCAGGGATTTTTGTCCATTTTGCTCCTTGCTAATCACCAGTGCCTGAAATAGTTTTAATTATATACTGGGAACTCAGTAGATTTATTTGGAATGAATGGATTCATTAATTCAATCTTTCAGATCTTTGACTAAATGACATGGGATAATTTGATTATATACATCCATATGTATATGATTTTTGAAATGTACTTAACATAATTTAATTAAATTAAATAGACATGACAGAAATCCTGATCTATGAAATCTGAGAGGGAAGGGGTCAGGAATAAAATTCATTTTAAATTAAGGGTTTTCCATAGATTACAGATTTATTTTGTCTTTCAATATTGACCCCCTTTTTAGACTTCTCTATTTGT
>NW_004567117.1:25587034-25591722 GCF_000260355.1 Condylura cristata | reverse complement strand
ATGGCTATGAATTTTAAGACTTTCAAACATTAAGCTGATCGAAGGGGGTACAGCAGATATGGAACCTGTATCTTCCCAGTTCAGTGACTTAAGAAATAAAAGACTGTGGTGAAATATCAGGTAAAAAGGCCTTCCTTGAGATCTGTTTTGATTTCAAGATCTCTTTTCACTTCTTTAAGGCATGCCCACCTTTATTTCCTTAATGAACTAGCAGATTTTATGTGAAAAAAATTAAAATTCTAATTCATTTGTTTCCTCTAATTCATTTGAACTTTTTTTTAAGATTTATTTATTTATGCATACAGAACTAGGTTATAGGCCAGAGGAGCAGGGGCAGTGAGAGGATTCACCAGAGACAGAGTGGGGAGCAGAACAGGGGGATCTACTGAAGTACGCTGCTGAGGGGAGCAGCAGGAGGTTCAGGAGAGATCTGCTGTGCCATGTGTATTGAACTCATGTGGATCAATCCCTTCTTGGTGCTCTGCTTTAACCTACTGTGCCACCAGGGAGGGCCCTAATTCATTTGAATCTTATGAATGTGAACCAATAATTACAGATCACAAGTTGTGTAATCTGCTTGATGGAGTCACAGAGGAACTAGTGAAAGATATAACATTCAAAGTAAAAGGTATAGAGACACATAAAATGAGTCACAATTTTTTTTTCTTGCTGAATTCTGTCAGGACTGAATGTGGAAATGTCTAAATTTGCTTACTCTAGATGAATTTAGTAGGCTTGTTGGAGGGTGAGTGATAGAAATATAGTTCTTCTTTCCAGGATAGTACCCCCAAAGAGAGGTAGATTATAAAAGTTAAAATGGAACTATTTCAAAGTACAAACACATCTCCAAAGAATACCCCAAAAGTCAGTTTCTATTTTATGTGTAACAAGAGCTGTACAACTCATTCTATCTCAAACTGTGCCTTTGTGTCTAAAAAAGCCAAGCTACGAATTAGCACTGACTTGCCTTTATTAGACCCAAGGGTATTTAGTCCAGACTGGAAAGCCTGGTCTATTACTTGCGTGAACACCTTTAAGAAGGAAGACAAAGTGAAATTTTAAAAATAGAGCTTCAAAGTCTAAATAACAAAGCAAACAGACAGCTCATTTGATGTGTCCACTTCTCTATCTTAAGGATCACACTATTGATCCATTGCACATAGATTAATTCTGATGCTCCACTACTCATTGTCTCTGATAATCTTGTATTTGCCTGCACAGCACTCCACCTGGATTCCTGGATAACAATACCCAGGAAATGAGGGAGGCTGTGGCAAAGCCCTGGATAAAGAGACATGCTGCTCTTTGTTTCTCATACCTCATTGTCTTCTCAGCTTTTCTTCCCCCTGCCTTTTACTTCTGTGTTTGCCAAAGAAAAGAATTAAGAGAGTAGAAGTTTTAGATCTGAGGCAGGTAGCATTGGCATGGATGCTTTTCCCAGCCTATTCTGAGCTAAGTAGCAGGTCACTGGGAGACTGTCTATATGCTAAGTTGCTCTTTTGCTGAAGGCTTTTCTGAGAGGGAAATTATTATTTGCCAACTACTATAGAGCAGACATTTTATGTGTCCTGCTTTAGAAACCCTTTAAAACTGTTTATTCCCATGCTGAGATTGAACAACAATTTAAAATGATTCGCAAACTAAGCTGTGCTCTAAATGTACTCAGCAAGCTGTGTGATCCCATCTTCAGCTTATGTAACTTCCCTCTTCTTTGTGCCTGTAGAATGGGCATCACCTAACAGTCTGCTTAGGGTGAGGAGGTGCTGCTGTTCTTAATACACTTTGTTAATCTCTAGCAAGTTTGTATAGCCATCCAATTCTACCTGAAATGTAATTAGGCACATTCATTGAGTCTCTTCCTTACTAGTCTCTAGACCACAATTTTTGCAAATCTTAAGTTGGTGAGCAAATAAACACAATTATGCTCATTCTGTAAATGCAATTTAAACACCTACAAAAGCTGGGCATGAGAGATTTCTCAGGCCCAATTGCTCATAGTTTTCAATGTCCTGAGGCAAGATATCATGGCTTGCCTTGTAAACAGTCAACACCCCTGCTTTGCCCATCAGCCTTCCATTTTTTAATTTGTTTTAAAAATTTCCTCACATTGTTTTAATTTTTGGAGAGTTTTCAAGTTCTCCCCTTACATGTAGTCCCCTTAGTTCTCCCACCACAACAGCATCTGCGATTCCATCTCCCCTGCACCTTGTGCTCATCCCCCTGTTTTGACCTCTCGCCTGCCTGTACCTCAGATCTATCTTATGCCCTCATCTTCCCATTAGAATGGTTCACTTAAGACTTGAATTGTCTTCCACACCTATTTCAAAACAAAAAGAACATATTTTTTGTTACTCCAAATTATTTGAAGTAAAGAATTACTTGAAATAAAGAAATATTTTCTTTAATATTTTTATTTGGCTTATCTATATGTATTTTTGTTGTAATATAACTCCATTATATGTATGGGTAAGTATGTATGTGTAGATTATATGTACATATCCTCTAGTCTTTAGAAAAAAATTTAATTAAAAACAATTCCTAGCAATGAGTGGTTGGAAATGACCAAAATATTAAACAGCTTTGTGAGTTAAATACAAGAACTCTGAATTAGATATACTGATTTTGAACTCTCATATATAAACAAAAGAAGGTGCTTGTTTTCACTCAACATATGAGTTTAAAACTCAAATAATTGAGCTAGAAATATGTTTTTAGGAACTTGGTATTAGAGATGGTGCTTAGGTTTATGGAGTTATGTGATCTTATGTAGGGATACAAGGTTATTAGAGAAGAAGAATAAAACCTAAGCCCAGGGCTTTTTAGCGTTTAGATGTTGATCAAGAAAGGAGGCAACAAGGGTGGTTGAGAAGAAATAGCTTCTGATCTAAGAGAAAAAAAAAATAGAATGAGCAATATATAAAAAACTTATGGAAAAAATATTCCCAAACAAAGAGGAATCAACAGGTTCAAAAAGAATGGTATTTATGACCTTGCTAAGTGTTATTTGTAGGTTAGTGATGCCTAAAGTCAGAAATAGTAAATTGAGGGAAAATGGGAGGTGAGAAAATGGACTATGATTAGAGGAATAACTTTGTTGTACTCACCCATTATAAAAGTAGGAAAATGTGGTAGTTTCTGGGAAGAGAATTTCAAGGAGGATTCTGTTAGATATTTTATATAAAGACCTATTTTTTTTTAAATTAAGAAGATCCTGTTTAAAGGGAGGAACTAATAATATGAGAGACATAGGTGGGGAGAGAATGGTGTTTGGCCTTGGTACTCAGAATGGGATGAGGATTCATGGCCAATCTGGAGGGGTCAGCTTTATATAGAGGCAGCAATGTTTGCTTCATTATACTGAAGGAGAGACATAATGATTGGGGCAGAGATGTGTATGAAGTGATGAACCACTTGATTAATAAAGGAGGTCACTTATTTTTTTGTCTATTTTCTTAATGGAAAATGAGATATCATGAGGTATGAGTGTTGGACTGAAGGGGTCTTTGGATTTTTAAGAGGAAAGTGAATGTATAAAATAGTTTTCTACAATGAGAAGGATATTTACCAGGAAGATGTAGTAATATTATCATGACATGTTGATACATTTAAGTAACATCGGTCAACAGCAAAATGTGATCTTCTCTAATCATAATCAGCTTTTCAAGTCTACACATAGAGTAAGTAGTCATTTACAAGGATTGTACTTTTCAAGAATAGTTTATAGGACAGAAGACAGGAGTAAAGGGTATTTGCAGTTGTATGCTTATATCAAGGCCATAAGACCTAAATAGATTAAAAGAGGAACAATAATACCTCACATAGGTTTTTACCTGAAACATATAAAAATAACTAATCTGAAGGTATATTCTTATGTTCGTTATAGCACTATTTATAATGGACAAGCTATGGAAATAACACTTAAATACCCAAAACAGATGAATGGATAAAATGTAATGCATATATACATAATATGTACACAGTGCACTACTGCTTAACTATACAAAAACAAAAAGAAATGCCTTGTGCTTAGTGAAGTAAATCTTTGTCTTAGAGAAACTCAAAGACCAGATAATTAACTCATATGTATAATAAAAGAAACAATGTAAAGAAACAGACCAAGCAAAGCCCCTGAAATCTGATTTAGAATTGAGGCTACCAAAAGAGGAATGTGGTAGGGTGGAGATCAGGTTTGGTAGATTATGATGAGAATTAGTGTGGCTTTGGGAGTCGGCAGGGTCAACTGATCAAATGAGAAGGATGAGAACAAATTATCAAGAATGAGTGAAGAGATGGTCAGAAAATTGGACACTGGGCTTCGATATTTCAAAGGTTTTATTGATGGTAAGTTCGGGAATATAACCATGGGAGTGAATCACACCTATGGCATGGATAAAAAGCTCATTGAAAGTAAGAAGGTTGGGCTCTCCCTGGTGGTGCTGTGGGTTGGAGCACAGAACTATGGACCTGTCTGTAGCCACTGAAACTTGGGTTCAATCCCTGGCCAGTGAGGTGACCCACATGGCATGGCAGACCTCTCTTGACCCAACTGCTGCTCCCCTCAACAGTGTATTTCAGCACATCTGTCTATTCTGCTCCTCGCTATCTCTGGTGAATCCTCTCACTAACCCCTCTCCATCTCTGGCCTGTGCCCAAGTTCTTGTATGCATAATTATTATTAAGTAAATAAA
>NW_004567117.1:25566320-25586644 GCF_000260355.1 Condylura cristata | reverse complement strand
GAAGAAACTTGTATTTCAATGCAACTATTCTATGGATAAAATAACTGACATCCAGAAGATAAATTACTCAGGGTTGCATGGCTTATTAGTGCATGAAATGAGACTAGCTCCAGATACTAAAACCAATGTATATTCTAGGAGAAACATCTCAAAATACATGGTCAGTACTTACATTTTAACATCATCACAAGTAGATAAAGAGGTAAGAATAGAGTTTGAATCAAAGTTCAGTATCATTGATATGCTAGAGTTCATGTGCAAACGAATACCCAAGAGCGATTTGTACCAGTCTTTAGGAATGTCACAATTCTGATGTATTCCTCCTGTCCCCTTGTTTATTTGCAAAGCAGTATTTGCATTGCAAATAGTATATAACTATGTGATTGCTCTAAGTAAACTGCCAGCCAGGGAATACAAAAATTAAATCAAAGTACTATTTTCACTCCTAGTCAGATATAATTGCTGGTGGAAGTACAAAGGAAATCAAGTGCATCGGTAAGATAGGAGGGCACTTTGAGGACCATAATGAAAGAGCATGAGTTAGGAATCAAAATTTACAGGAGTAAAAATTTGAGAGTCAAATTTTAGGAGTCAAAATTTTCTCCAGTAGAAGGAGCAAATTTCTCCAGGAAAGGGCAAGATGTGGACACATTTATCTGTCACTTTTTCGAGCGCATGTTCTTGCTGTTGTGCCTGCACCAGTCAGGGACCAAGCCCCTACTGCATCACAGCGAGCACGGAAGTCCATGCGCACAGTTCTGTTTCCAGTTGTTGCAGCTGAGCCTTAGCTCTTGGTTTTTCCCCTCAGTTGTAAATATACCTAAATGAACTTTTTTTTCTTTCCCTGTGCTCTTCTCAAGTGTCCTCTGCACTTTAGAATTAAAAGAGCTAGCCAGTTGTGAATAAACAGTTTTTAGGTTTTTTTTTTTTACAAATTTCCTTATTAGTAGTAATTCAAAAGGTTTCCATTATCAGAAAAATAAAAAACATATAAATAAAATGTGAAGAATAATGTGACAGAGCAAGTAAAACAACCCTTGTTTCTTATTTCTTTTCCTGTAGGGAAAATGCGAGGTGTTTCTGGTATGTTTGTAAATGTACTGTGTACACACTCATGTCTGCGAATGTGTGTGGTAACTGTGTAATGGTAAAAAAGAGGAAGACAATAATATACTAATTTCATAATTAGCCATGTATTTAGTAGAGTGTATGTTTGTTGGAGGCAGACATTTAGAAAAGTAAATTCTGAGGCCAGTAATTATTAATTCCTTCATTTCCTTTTCCAAGAAAAGGAACACATATCTTACCCTGTAGGTGTGTCTGGCATACTAAATTAAAAATAAACGTTGCTTTCTTCCATTCCCTGAACCTTAGAGATACCCTATTATGCTACCAAGTTCTAATAAATCAAATGCTATTATTGATGTACTTAGGAAATCTGATAATGGAAAAATACAAAAGGTACAGGCTATTAAATCTGTCCTTAAAATATTTAAAATTTAACTAAAAAAAGTAAGATGTTCATGAAAACAATAATTAAAATTGTTACAAATAATAAATATTTCAAATACCTAATTAGCATTTTAAATACTGCATCTGAACTGGTAAGATTACTATGTATATTAATGCATACAAGATTGATGAAAATAGAGGTTAAAATTATACTTACAAATTTTTAAATAGAATAGAGTGGGTCATAGTGATTATTTAGTTTAATCCTCCCTTTTTAAAATGAGGAGACTGAGATTTAGAAATTCGATATGATTTTTCCAAGTCATGCCATTAGATTCAGAGCAATTAAATGAAGTAAGCAGAGAAGCAGAATCTGTAGAAGTACTGTCACCAAATTGCATTCAGTGGAAAAATATATATTCCAAGTCTGTTTAATTCGTTCTTACTTTTGTATACAAATATACCCCTTTGGCCCAAGTGAAATTAGTTTTTAAACTCCGTCCATTTGATTATGACATGAACATTAAAGCCATTTAAACAGAAGGCAATACGTTTTTGGTGTTATATGAGAGAAAATGATTTATCTTCAAAGCTACTTAAAAAGATATACTAACTGCTGTCATTCCCTTTGACTGGGATGTTCCATAGGTACAAAGGTTCAAAGACACTATTAGCAGTTGCAGGAAAAACTTTCAAATTGATGATTGCTTTGGACCAGGACACACATAGTGTTTGACATTAAAGTTTGACATTATGAGGCTTCCGTTAATGAAAACCGTGTTGGAAAGTGATGAAAGAATATTAGAAGGTCTATGGAATAGGTATCCCAGGTACTGAGATGAATTAGAGGCCAACTACTCTATTTTTATGGCAAACCATAGCTAACCATATGTGTGACTAAGGGAAAAAAAAATAGAGAATCGGTCTTCTCCAACAGCTACTTCGTTTACCAGTGAGTAATAGATATGAAGAGATCTGAGAAGAAATAGCTCATGTTTCCCAACGATGCTTGCATTTCAAGTCCTTCCTTTTTCCTGGCCTTGAGATGGCTTGATCTGTACACTGATAGTGTATCTTGTGGTCCATTTTGTCTACACCCTGACAAACCAGAGTCCCATGTGTAGTTCATTAAACACAATGAAATTAAAATGCATTTCTAACCAAAATGACACTTAATAAATGTGTAACTCAAACCATTTGAGTATAGTTGACAGAAAATATTAAAAGATTCTAAAAGTCAAATTAATGTGTTGCTTTCAATAAAATTTAGGAAAGTTCAGCATTTCTAGTTTTTAAAAGTTGTGTTAGGCAGTTACAACTTCCCATGTTTCATTTTTAACATTCAACCTTTATTTGTGATCAAATTCAATACAAAGTCATATTCAGATTTATCAAACATATTTTTAGGGTTATTTTCAAGAAATGTAGCTGGACTGAATAAGCTTTGCCTCCTGCCTGCGAGAACACCCTCTTCTTTCTGAAGCACTCCTCTGATGCTGACCTACAATTTACTACTTAAGTATATGATATATTTTTATCACTTGTTACTGAAACCCTTGGATTAATCCTGTCACTTTAAGTGAAATTCATGTTTCTTAATGGCAGGGCTTATTTTCTGGTTTTCTTCTTCTTTTGTGTCCTTCACAGTAACTTAGGCAGAGCTTGGAGATATGGTAGGAACATTAGGGGCTCCCATTCTTCTGCATAATGCATTGGTTATATCTTTTGAATCTAAAACATAGTCAACTAATGTTTTGTGGAATGGAAGACAGTTATAACATAATGCACAGAGAAACTAAAATGTATTTAAATATCAGGATTAAGTCTTGAGGGTGGCATAGCCTTTGATCATGGAAGGCTTACAGCATTTGGGATTTGGGTAGGTTTCAGCAGGGTTCTCCTTGCCAAGCTTGCAGACTCCATCCTAAAGTCCTGTCTTCCTATTGTTGATTCTTAACACTATGATGCGTGTTTTCTTTTTTTTTTTTCTGTTCCCACATGGAAGAGGTCATTATTGTTACCATCTATAATAAACCCAAATAACCATAAATCCAACATTCTTTACTGTCTTATTTCTTTCTCAAATAATTTTAAATTATACCAGGAAAGGGATGTTCCATGATACAAATTTGCCATCAATTTCTGCTCATAACAAAATCTCTTCTAAATCTTCTGGTTACAACCAGAGAATATGGACTATTGTCAATGAATAGAGGCCTTAAACTCACTAGGTGTTAGAGCCTGAAAAGATTTTTGAAAACTTAGTGTTGTTGTTGTTTTTTTAATTTATTTATTTGTGCATACAGAACTGGGGTACAGGTCAGAGGCTCAGGGGCGGCAAGAGGCTTCACCAGAGACAGAGTGGGGAACAGAACAGGCAGATCGACGAAGTACACTGCTGAGGGGAGCAGCGGGCAGGTCAGGAGAGGTCTGCCACACCATGTGGTCACCTCCGGGGTGGGAGGGAATCGAACTCATGCAGAAGCGGCTTTAAATTCTCAGTGCTGTGCTTTAACCCGCTGCGCCACAAGGGAGGGCCTGAAAACTTAGTTTTAAAGAAATAGAAAGGAACCCAGAGTTAGCAAAAGATTTACAGTGGTCACATGCTCAATCCTCAAATTATCATTGTTATATTAGCAGTTTTGTAGATACAGGTGGGTCTGGATCTGGAAATCCCTATAGTTTCCAACTGAGGGTGATATTGTCTATATCAGGGGACTTTTTGGCAATGTCTAGAGACAATTTTAGTTTTCACAACTGGGGGAAGCTTTCTATTGGTAACTAGCAGGTAGAAATGTTTAAGGACATTCTTAACTGTTCTACAATGAAAAGGGGTCTTCCTCAGTTAAGAAGTAGACACTGAAAATATGAAGAGTGCTGAGATTAAAAATCCTATAATTGAAACAAAACATAAAAAGAATTAAAAGCCTGTACAATTTTTAAGATTTCTCCATTTATTCTGTACAATTAAAATATAAAAATCATCTGAAAAACATTCTACAAAATTATTCTTTTTATAAACTATGATCTCCTTTTCACATAATTAAGCTTCCATTTCATACTTCATCCAACTTCACAACATGCCGACCTACCAATGTCCTTCTACTTGCAGCTAAAGCTTAAATTTCTCAGCCTAGAATCCACAATCTAGTTTTACCATATCTATAAAATATTCTCTTCCACAATTCTCTTAGCACTAATCTCTTCCACAAATGGATGTGTTGACTAAATCTATCGGTATAATAGGCTATAACTAATTGGCTTTATTCAGGGATTCATGAATCAGGCAGCATCTCATCTGTTTGCGGGTAGAAAGTCTCCGTAAGGAGCGGTACAAAATGGAAGGGGGAACAATGTTATTAGTAAAGGAAAAGGAAATATGTCAGGCAAAGTCACCTTATCATAGGAGAAATGGACATTAAGCAGATTACATTGCTGGGACTGAATGGGGAATTGTAGATTATCAATTTAAAATGTTACTCCTTAGTAGAGGTTGAAATTGCAATCAGATTAGGTATTAAGACTTGGTGGCACTTGGCCTAAGTGAGTGTGTAATTTGGGGCCTTTTACTTATTTAATTTTTAAAGGTCCCTGTGGATTAGGTGTATTTGTAGCAACTCCTGTTGTCTTACACATGTGTTCTCACTCTTTCAGTTGGGGTCAGTAGTAAGGAAGGATGTGGTTTAGTAAACTTAAACTAGGTTTAAAGAATCATCAACTATTGTTAACAATTATATTTTCCCTTAAAAATCATGGACACATAAGCCAATCATTTCTGGAAGTCCCTTTGGGAATATTAGGGAACTTTGCTATTAACATAAAATTAACATCTAGGGATGTGAAAACATCATTTCCTGCCTTAGACTCTATTTTGGCAAAAATATGGGTTTGTGAGGAATGAGTATAAAATAATTAAAATGTTTCTGAAGGATAGTTAATAGTCTGTTTTTTCTATTGATTTAGTTAATGTGTCCATCTGTGGTACCGATCTCTTAGTATTCAGAATTCTGGGAGAAAATATTTTATAAATGTGGTGTAACTAGACTATAGATTTATCTTTGAAGGTAAATGAAAGGGAATGGTAAGTGAGCCTGTTGTAAGGTTAGATGAGGTATGAAATGACCAGTTGAAATAGGTGAGGAGGCCCTGCCTGATGGCGCAGCAGGTTAAAGCACTGCACTAAGAAACTGCTGCCCATTTCAGCATGAGTTCAATCCCCACCTGCCCCGTAGGTGATCCATATGACAAGGCAGACCTCTCCTGACCCGCCCGCTGCTCCCCTCAGCAGTGTACTTTGTCAATCTGCCTGTTCTGCTCCCCTGCTCTGTCGCTGGTGAAGCCTCTCACCATCCCTGCACCTCTGGCCTGTACCCCAGTTCTGTATGAACAAATAAATAAATCTTTAAAAAAAAAAAAGAAAATAGGTGAGGAAGAAATCATAAACAGAGCAATCATCTATTAAGATACTTTCTATCTGCTCACTTACTATAATCTATATTTTTTTCCAATGCCCTATCTCCCTTTTTAATTCCAACTTTCTTCTCTTACATTTTCTTAATTTCTAGACTTTTAATGTGAACTAAGTACTAAGTGATACTTGTTTTATTGTCTGGATAAGTTTACTTGTTTTGCCACCATTTCAAAACTAAGTTACTAACAACATAAGAACTGCTACATTTACATATGAAGATCCTGAACAACCTGAGAATTGTAATTGTATTCACTCTTATAATCATTGCTGTCATCGGTAAAAATGAAGCAGATAGACCAAAACCCAAATTCATAGGTCTGTCATGGAAGTCAACATAAGAACTAATACAAAACTTTGGATAAATGGAATGAAAAAACATATCTAACTTTGAATTTTAGTTTTACTCTTCTCATTTATTATATAAGGTCCCACACATCCTGATTTCCTTAATGCCTTGATCTTTTTCACTCAGTACTCAACCACCCTGAATAAAATTTATTTTTTAAATCAATATGATATTCAATATTTAATACTTCCTTGTTTAATGTTAAATAGAGCAACAGATTTGATACTTCAAGGACTTATTATTTTTTTTTAAGATTTATTTATTTGTGCATACAGAACTGGGGTACAGGCCAGAGGTACAGGGGCGGCGAGAGGCTTCACCAGAGACAGAGTAGGGAGCAGAACAGGCAGATCGACGAAGTACACTACTGAAGGGAGCAGCGGGCAGGTCAGGAGAGGTCTGCCGCGCCCTGTGATCACCTCTGGCGCAGGCCGGGATCTAACTCATGCGGAAGTGGCTTTAGCTTCTCAGTGCTGTGCTTTAACCCGCTGCGCCACCAGGCAGGGCCCTCAAGGACTTTTTTTAAAAGAATTGTTTATGCATACAGAACTGGGGTAAAGGCCAAAGGTATAGGAGCAGTGAGGGGATTCACCAGAGACAGAGTGGGGAACAAAACAGGTGGGTTGATGAAGTACACTGCTGAGGGAGCAGCAGGCGGGTCAGGAGAGGTCTGCCACACCATGTGGGTCACCTCCCCGGTGGGGAATGGAACTCGTGCTGAAGTGGCTTTAGCTTCATAGTGTTGTGCTTTAACCTGTTGTGCCACCAGGGAGGGCCCTACTTCAGAGTCTTTTACAAAATTTTTAATAAAAAAGAGGTATTTTAACAAGAAAATAATTAAAAATTAGGGGAGATAAGATGAATGTACTAAACAAAATGCAATTTGTTTTAAAGACATATATTTATATTACTTGAAAAACTCAATGATAAAATTCAGCAAACATGGAAAGAAAATTTCAGTAAATTTTTCTTCATGCTTCCTGTTCTTTATAGTACATTACATCAGTTAATGGCAATTTGTATAATTTGTGTAATGACATAAATTGCCACAAACTCTCACTTAGTGAAGTGCTGTCAGAGTCATAAATCAGGAGTCAGAGAATGAGCTTTGGAAGCACAGTCTATCAGCCTTAGGGTGAAAGAGGAATGGGTCAAAGTGACAATCACTCAGTGAGTAACTGCAAGGTTGAGAAGGAAAATGAATGGAATGGTATGAGCAAAGCGTGACTGAGCCAGACCCTGATGAGCTAATCCTCCACATCAAATGGAATAATGCTTCATGGCTACATGTTGTTTTGCTCAACTTCTAAAATTACTTTCCCTGACTTATGATTACTTCTCTGCAGGGGTCTAAGGACAATGTTGAGAATAAATCTCAATCCTTCCAAAGACTTTTCAGACAAGGGCTACTTATTTTAAATATATATATCAAAAACTGTTATCCTATCATGGTAACAATTTAGCCTGCCACAATTTCAAGAATGTTAGCAGAAGACTTCAGACTTCTGGGTCAGAAGCAAAGGACTTTGTTACTTAGAGCAATAGCAGAAACTAGATGCTCAGCATTTTCTTGCACCAGTTCCTTAAACCTCAATTCCCACAGCATGGGAATTGAAAGCCAGATGGCACAGAGGGTCCAGGTGAGTTACAATATAGGAGAGGGATCCTGGCATAGAGAGTCTGAATCTTTTACCATGGTCAGTAAACATACCTACTCTTTGTTCCAGAGGGAGTCTCTATTTTTATAATTCAAGGATTCGATAACAATACTTGTCCTTAATCTGAAGAGAATCAGATAAAGATAAGGATATCTTTAGATTGTTGAGTATATTAACACCTTTGTGAAGATAATTCCAAATAAATCAGTAATTCTGCTCCCAAACATGAAGAAGAAGCATTATAATTGTCTTTCAGTACTTTTTAACTAGAGAACTGTTGAGAACTGTTCTAATGAATCCAATGACTTTGATTCCCCTTGGAATTTATGTGTGTATGTGTGTGTGTGTGTTTAATCCTGGTGAGATATTTCTTACCTCCCACCACTCCCATTCTTGGAAGTAATGAACTTGAGCTACCTAGACAGTGGAATATGAAACAAAACATTAACTTTGGTCTTTTGCATTGGCAGAGGACTAAAGCAATAATCCATGGCATTTATTCCTTTACCTTTTATTATCTAAGCATTTTCTGAAATTATCTAGTTAGTTAATCTTCCTAATGCCTTTGTGAGTGAAGTTAAATGATGCAGTTTCTAAAATAGATATATACAAATTATTGCTTGAGAGGTGTAATGATACAAGTTTGGACTATAATTGTTCTTGATTTTTGATGGGATTATTTCCACTTTATGGACCACTGGTTGTAGTTTTTACTATTCTCACCGGTTTTGCATCTGAAGGAGGAAACCAAAATGGCTCAGTGAAGCTTTTTTTCTAAGGTAAGTCCTTTCTAAGTAGGTCTATGTTAAAACACACGATATTTTAATTATTTTGTTTTGTTTTCCCTTTAGCCTAAGTTGTGACTATTTCAAATTCTTGAAGTATTTATTTAAACAAAATTTGTAAAACCTTAAAATTCAATAAGAACTTGAAAGGTCATATATCATTTTCTTTTATGCAATGAGAAAATTCAATGATGTAGTATCTAGTATCAAAATCAACAGAGCAAATAACATGCTTTATACATATTTGTTGAATAGATGATAACAAAAGTTTTAGCAAGTCAAGTTAACCTAGATGTCCACATTGTATAGTCTGCCATTCAAATGACATGTTAGCCAGTCATTACCACTGTGTCCTATACTATCCAGCTTACACAAAACACATAGACTTCTCAACTCCCTTGTGTTGTCATTCATATGCCTGGTTTCTAGAAACTATAGGGTGAAAGATTTTCCCCCATTCAGTGATGTAACTTGTTACTTTGGGCATCAGCGAGAGTGTTAGAATCCATGTTTCATATATCTGTGATTTCTTATATCCTTCAATTCCAGTTTTAATCTCTGCTCTTGAAGCATCAGAATTAATTTATGTATTCAAAATAAGGTTAGAAATCATTTTCTCTACTTTGTTCTCTTCTCCCTATTTTTCCACATAAAACTGTCTCTTTTAAATGGGTGGCAATTTTACGCATGTGCATATTAACTCTTGTTTCAGAGACTCTTGCTCTTGATACTTAGTAAAATGTGACTTTTAATTTAGACCTACTACAATATCATCTTAAATTAGCAGTTAATTTGCATGCCAAAGGAATGCTTTCTCTTTAAAATAGTTACCTTGAACAAGCAAAACAGTTGCTTCAACTATACATTGGTCAAAATTTTCCTGATTTTGACCTAATGATGAGACTGATTTTATATAAGATCTACTTATTATGGCCTGGAAAAGAATGTTGTTGATGAAAACATATCTCACAGGTCCCTCCCTGGTGGCACAATAAGTTAGGATGCAGCATTGCAAGCTGGCCAAGCCGCTTTGGTGTGAGTTCAATCCTCAGCCCGGAACGTGATCCACATAGCATAGTAGACCTCCCGTTATGCCTGCTGCTCTCCTCAGCAGTGTACTTCCTCGATCTGCTTGTTCTGCTCCCCACTCTGTCTCTGGTGAATCCTCTCACTGTCCTCTTCCTCTGGCCTGTACCTCAGTTATTATGCATAAATAAATAAATCTTAAAAAAATCTAACACAATCATTTTTCACTTTCTTATTACTTTTTCTTTTTAATCATTCTTTAAATTTATGCATACAAGAACTGGAATACAGGCCAGAGGTGCAGGGTGTGAGAGGATTCACCAGAGACAGAGCGGGGAGAACAGGCAGATCTACAGAAATACACTGCTGAGGGGAAAAGTGGGCAACTCAGGAGAGGTCTGCTGTGCCATGTGGGTGACATCCCTGGCTGAGGATCAAACTGGTGCTGCAGTGGTTCCGGATAGCTTCACAGTTCTGTGTTTTAGCCTTTATACAACCTGGGAGGGCCCAACATTTCTTTAAAATATGTTATAAACCCATGTTTTTTCATTGTAGCTGAGTGATTGAATGTATGTGACATTCATTTTATTTTCCTTCATCTCAATGATCACATCTGCTTTATGCAAATTTTCAAAAACTTTCATTTCTTCACATTCGTAGCCTCAAACTCTCTTGAAGGCCCAGGAAAATGATGATAATATAATCAGTAGTGTCACCTAAACATAGATGACTGTAAAAAAAAAAATCCATGTGGCCTAAGTAATAAAAGTTCAGCCCATTTTTGACGTTAGGTGTCAAGTGGATATAAGAGTTGCCCTTGCGACAGATAATTAGGGAAAACTGTCAAGCCTGCAGCTTAATCCTGTGTACATCAGCTCTGAAAACTGTGGGATCTAGGAAGACAATCTTTTGTAATTAGCCAAGGCCACTATAATCCATAAAAACATCTGATCAAATTGATTTTCAGTCCATCAAGTGGTATCTGTCAACAGCAAATTTAAGATTATTCTAGGACTGTGACTACCTCTTGTAAACCTCTAAGGTCATTTAAAGGTTCCTTTGCCTTGTAAATATAAAATCATTTTCACTTTTTGACAACTTGTCTTTTCATATGGGGCAGTCAGGAGAAGGGGAAGTAGGATAAAGATGGAATGTCAGAAGCACAAACCATCAACACCGGGAAGGAAGAAATCTGCAAAATGTCTTCTGTCTGATCAATGTTCTTTTAATGTGTAGCCAACGATATATGTAGTATATGAACAGAAATTTCCTTCATCTCTTATTTCTGCATATTTGTTCTTTTGATATACATTGTTGACTATTGCTCCCACTTCTATTTCGCTGCTTACATGTACAGTTTCCATCTTCCTTCCCCACCCATGTTACTTTTAATTCTAGTCTCTAGACGATCTCAAATACAATCACGGAAGAAATCTTTAATCTCAGCTTTTAAAGATGAATGGTGTCGTGTCACTATTCTTCCTCTCTCTTGCCTGCCATGTGCATTTTAATTCAGTCACTCACCAGGTTTATGTTCTAAACTCACTGACTTTTCCCTGACCCATAATTCTCCAAGGCCATACAATGTGCTCTTTTAGGTAAAATTTTCCTTATTTGTTTCAGAAACCCAGTCTCACATTTGTACAAAAACCTCTATCATCCTTCTGGATTCTAATGTGAGAGGGTAATCCGTACCCTTTACTGTGTATAATGTAATATAACATCAACAGTTTGCTTTCACTTATTTCTCCCAGAGTCACTGACAACATCTCAGGATTAACCATCATTCTGAATTGAAACTCTCATTTCTTCTCTTCTGTCCTAAGACACTTTTCTACTATTTTTATCCCTTTCCCTTTCCTAGGGTAATATTATTATTTCCCCTCTTTTATCACTCTAGTAAATGTTTTCATCTCTTCCTCTCCAAATTAAGTACAATTGTATTAGATTTATTTTTTGAGATGTAATTTATAGCCTATAAAAATCACAATTTTAAAGTATAAAATCTTATTTTTTTAGTATATTTACAAAGTTATTCAGCAATCTCCATTGTCTAATTCTAGAACATCACTATCACCCCAAAGAAAACCCTGCAGTGATTAGTACTTACTCATCATTTTATTTTCCATCCATCTACCTCTCATCTTCTCACTATTTCTTATCTCTTAGGTTGTACCTTTTCCTGACAATTTTGATATAACTGGAATCATACTATGCTTATAATTGATCTAGTGCTTTCAAGGTTCTCCCACATGTCAATAATTTATTTTTTTTTAAATTTCTTTATAGCATCCCCATGTCTGTCACATTTTCCCCACCCATTCATCAACTGATGAGCATTTGGATTGTACTTGCTTGTTATCCTAGGAAAATATAATATGTATGCTGATACATAAAAATACATGGAGATATATAAAAGTGTGCAGGTGTAGATGGAGAAATGTGCATAGGCTTGGCATACATTTCCAGACTTAGATAAGAATGGATATGTCGGTGGATTATATGAAAGAAATGAAGGCATATAATCAAAGATGAATCTATAAATTAACATATCATTTTCCATAGAGGTTTAACCAGTTTATGTACCAACAGTACACCAATACTTGTGCAGTTTTGAGATAGGTCATTTCCACAGGTGTGAGATGATAGATAATTGTGGTTTTAATTTGCATTTCCCTTGTAATAAGTGATTTTGAGCATTTTCTCATGTGACTTTTTGCATGTGTTTATCTTCTTTGGAGAAGCTTCTATTTAGGTATTTGCTCCTATTTGATGGGTTGTTTTATTTTTTTGTCGCTTAGTTGTATGACTTCTTTATATATCTTAGAAGTTAAGCCCTTGTCAAACAGGTAATGTGCAGTAATTTCTCCTAATAAGTAGGTTGCATTTATGTTTTTGTGGTGATTTCTTTTGTTTTACAAAACCTTTCTAATTTGAGAAAATTCTATGTACTTATTTTGACTTTTGTTTACCTTTCTGTTGAAATTGAGCCCCTGAATATAGCTCTGAATGTATTGATTAGACTAGAGCTTTGCAACATGAGGATATAGAACTCTCTTATATTTAATATTGATTATAATCACAACTCTGAGGTAGGAACACTCAAGTCATCAGGAAGACACTTGTTCACTCAAAATGGTTTAGTTTTATCAATAATATATTTCCTTAGATCAACATTTTACTATTTTTCATTTTAATATCTTTTATAAGATAGTTTAATTTAGTCTTAACTTTTTCTGTTTGGAAATTTTTATCTTTACCTCTGTGGTTTTCTCAGAGATTTACCATTAATTATAATTTCGTAGATCTTATAAGCTTTGTGGGCTTTTTAGAAACTTCAAACTGGATCATAATTTTCTTACATAGGCATTTTTATCTTATCAATAGGGCCAGCCAGCAATGTGCAGTGTAATCTATGTGTCAGCTACCATACTAACAGTTTTGAACCATGTTCCTTAACTTGTGCTGCTATATTTCAAAGATGAAGAAGCTGCAGATCTTAGTTCTATGAAGCTGCTCTGTTAGGAAAGATTCCTCCTACCCATGGTGGTTGGTCTGACTTAGGCCTGAGCTGGGAGACATAATTAGTTTCTAAATTCTGGAATTCGATTCTCCTTTCCCATTATGTCCAATATAGTTTGTTTTTCATCTGATATTAGGAATAGCTTAAGGCATTTTACTTTTATTTATGAAGATAACATAACTGACCTAAAAGATTGAACCACTTTCCTTTATTGCTCATAAAGAAGGGAAATATACATACATACATTTTCATATATATATGCACACACACATATAGTTCCAACAATTACCATATGTATGTGTGTGTATGAATATATTAGAATTTTTCTATAAGCTTGATTTTGATTTATCTGGATTTTCAGACACAATTTATAGATTTAAGTGTGCTTAAATAGTGCCTGATAGTAAAAAAAAATTGTATAAAATAATGAATGTGTAATGTATATTACCTGTATTATGCTTCTCTGTTACTCATAGGTGGTATTTAGTCCTGATACATCTGTAATTTTCTCTTCCTTGTAGTTTCTCTATCTATGGCAGATTGATTGCAAAGATGCCCCAATTCTCCAATCTTTCTGTTCTTTCTTTGTCTTTGTAGTTTCTTCCATCATGAGATGTTCTTTCCTTCCCTGCAGTTTGCATGTTAGCTGATGGTGCATGGTTTTTAACATTAGAAAGCAGAAGTGACTCTCTTCTAGTTCTGAACAAGCGACTAAAAAGACTTGGTGTGTTTTTGTTCTTTCTCTGTCATACCTTATCCCCGACCTTTATACAAGTCTGAGAAAGTCTGGCAGAGGATGAGAAGCCTAAGGGATTTCAATTGTTATTTGTGAGCCATCCTGAAACAGCCCACAGCCAGCTGACTACTAGTCATAGCATTGTTCAGTCATGATTATGATAGATTCTTAACTGACCCACAGTTGCTAATGAATAAATGGGGCCACAATCACCCATCTCACCTATAGATGTGTGAATACTAAAATGCTTATTGTTTTATGTCACTGACTTTTAAGGTCCTGTTATAAAATAGTAGCTAGCTAATATTCTCAGCCCAATACTTACTCCTTATCAAAATTAAGTGTTAAATTGTGCTTCTTACACTGGGAGTTTAGTGGGGTTCTCAAAATGTTTGTTTATTCAAATGTAAACATTTAGAACTTAATACATTTTAAAATATATTTTAGTATCTTAAGTTCAATTTCTTTGTTTTCCATTTTTTTATATTTTCCTCCTAAGTTTTCTGGTGGCGGGAATTAAATCCCTTATTCACTTAATACATAGTTCAGCACTTACAACATATTGAATGCTTGATATATCTTTATAGAAAGAACTGACAATAATTAAATACAAGTTTTTATTAGTTCTACCCCAAATTAGTTTTCTACATGATCATTCATATGTTAATGATAAATATGATGCTTTCAATTGTGTCAACTTTGGAATTTTTCTCCTGAATTCTTTTATTTAAAATGATTTTTTAGCTACCTCTTATGTACCTGACCCAGATTTTTATTTGGCTTTATTATGAATAACTAATGCAAGCTTCCAAACCTCATGAAACTTAAGCATGAACTGTAGAGACTATAATGCAGATTTCACATATATGTAGAAACAACTGTTGAAAATAATACACTTTTTTATTTTCTTTTATAGTCTTTTATATTGTCTGGCATGCTTTTGCATATATTAAACAGACTACGTCTCCTGGCTTCTAAACATATGGTTGGTATTGCTTTTAAGATTAACTTCTCATTTTGCCTATCTCAGTTTTACATCCCATTATATCTTTTTCGGTTGATTTGTTCACAATTTGGCTTTTTTAAAAAAGCACATGGCAAATTGTACTAAATGCTGTCAGATTATACAGGTGAATGGCCTTCTTTTTTTCTCTCAGTGATACTCGTATTTTCATCATATATGTTTATACTTTTTGTCTTGAACTACCGTGAACTGCTGCTGAGTTCCTAAAAAGTAGGGACTATAGTAACCACAGGCAACAGTAACAGGAGAATATCTTGCTGATGTGTATGCAGGAGAGGGCTGGGAGTGACAAGTGTGATACCTTTTTTGCCCACAGGCTTCCCTAGCATCTGGGTTAGATCCTTCCATTTTTTCCCACTAGACATTTTGATTTACCTCCTCTGGCGTTTTCTGGACCTCAGGACCTGCTAAGGAAAGGATATAATTATTGCTGGTGTTTGGAGGAATACCTCTTTAGGAAGAGTCTGGGAGGAGATCCTCAGTGAGTATAACCCAGAAAGTAAGTAGGGACTACAATCCTTCTTGACCTTGACTTTCAGAGCTGCAAATTCTTCCCAAACTCAGTGTAATGCCATTGTTGGGCATTTCAAGGTGATGTGTCTCCTCCAATTATTCATCTGGCACTAATCTCAGGGAGAGTTAAATGAGCGCAAATCCTTTTCTTATTGTCTTGAAATCCAACTGATACATTGGCATTTATCAAAGCAGATCAGAACTTCCTTAATTTAAGAATTAGAAAGAAGTAGCATGATATAAGGCTTTCCTGTGCACTTAGAAATCTTTAGGCATTATTAAAAAAATCAGGGAGCTAATATTAAATTTTTTTTTTCTTCTTGTAATGTGACTTCTTCTGGGACCTGTTTACATGGGCTGTGCTATTATCTCATTTTAAAAATTCTCATATAAGGTTACAGTTCCTGCTTTAACCAGCTTCTCAAAACTCCAGAAATTTGTTTATGATTAGAAATTTTATTTTGCAATTTGATAGTTGGGTCTAATTTTTGGATATTTGTGGGATAATTTCCATATAAAAGTACAGTGGTTGTTATTTTTAGTATCATTTTTGCTTTATTTCTACTTCAGTTTCTCAACCCAATGTGGTATTTTTACCTGCCTGCCTGTCCCCTCCCAGATCCCTTCCCTTTCTTTCTTTGATCATATGGGTCAAGCTGTGTGCTAAGTATCATCAGAATATACCAATTAGAATAAGCTATTGACTTTATCCTTCTGGAGTTGGAGATTTTAGGTTTCTTAGACTTGTGTTTCCTGTAAGTCACACTATAGGAAAAATGCCACTTACATTGGTAAAGTTGAAACAATAGCCAGATTAGTGTAAATAAGAAATCTTGTGCAAATATTACTTCATGATTCTTTGGCGCTTTAAAGTTTTAAACATGATTTCATAGGCATTTTGTTTCATCAACCTAATAGTTCTCTGAGGAGACAGGTGTGATGGATTTGTGTGGTCATATTAGAGGAGCTAAATCTACATTTCCCAGTACTCTTTGTTGTCTTGGGCTAATGTAAACCACCAGAGACACTTTGCATTAGAATTAAAAGGTGGGTATGAAGCAGAGGCCATATTCCTTTAACAATCACTTGGTCTATGCAGGGATCCTATATTGTTTCATCCTTAAGAATGCTGCTCATCTGCTGGCTCCTCTCCTTGGCGTGAGGCAGCCTGCAACTTAGCAGGTCCTTCAAATGCCATCAGGTCCTGTTTGCCCTTTCTGGCTCCCAATCTGGTGCTCATTTAGCCTTAGCTTACACAGCTAACCAAATTAAAATCATGTTTTAAAAATCGTCATTATTAGTATTTATTTTTAAAGTTAAACCTTCTATTAATTTTGTCTTTTGCACTTGAACCTAAAATACTAAATGCTGGAAAGAGTGTCAGTTTCCAATATTTGAATAATAATTACCTTTTCATAAACAGATCCTTAGTCTCAAAATAAAATTTCTTAGAATCGATGGCATTATGGGTTATTAGGGAGGGCTACGTATCTAATAGGAAGAGATGATCCTAAATCACAACCTGGCAAGGTGCTCTTGGTGAATATCTGTTCATATTACCAAGTTTTCCACCCTTTACCCCATAATATCAGGTGTCACACACCAGTGCTGATTGATATCCAAGTTAAAGCAGATACAACTTGGTACATTTATCAAAAGAGAAGAAGGTGAAATCTGTATCCCATAGAACCCTACTATTCTTTCTGCATGGATAAGAAATTGCATTGAATAGTAAGGTTCACTGCTAAACTAATTGCAAAAAAAAAAAAAGTTTTGAATTCTCTGCCAGTGGCAGTAGTCAATGCACAGTAGATCATTTGGGTTTCATGTTTAGGCAATGAGACAGCATGGATCTCTAAAATTCAAGTACCCATTCTCACCTTCTCCAACTCCAATAAACACAATCTATGTGAGTCTTATGGGTTTGATTTTAGAAATACCATTCAAACCCTTGCCAATAAAATCTCCAGTTAGAAAGACAGATTTCTTTAAAGTAACCAAATAAGCCTTCTGATAGCCCCCTCAGCCTCCCTTTGCCACACTATAAGCCTCTGAACATTAGAGAGAGGCTGGTATTTTCTTTCTTTTTTTTTTTCCTGCCTCTTGCTGTTTGACCTTGTAGAGTTGCAGAAGTTAAATGGAGCACAGGTTGGGAACATCCATTGTTCTCATCCCAGCTGCTCTGAACTCATAGAGCACATTGTCAGTGAAATGGAAAAGAAATTAGCAGCTCATTTTGTGCAACGTGAACTTTCTCTCTCTGTCTCGCTCATGCTTGATGGGCACACTCTCTTTGATAAATCTGTCCTTACTCCTTATTGCCATGCAAGAACAGGAAGTAAGAAATGTCAACATCACTCCCCTGCTTTCATTAGAACTAATCAAGTTTTTCATCTGCCAAGGTAGTAGTTAACTTTTATTCAGAGGCCCCCTGTTTTTTTTGGGGGGGGCAGTCAGGTTGAGAGGGCAATTAGGAAGATAATGAAGGACTCGTCACTCAAATGTCCCAAACTACTAGGCATTGAAATAGCTATATGCTCTCTGGGTTAGCAGTCACTGCAATAAAGGCTGCTTCTGCCTGGATTGCGAGGAGAGTGTACCTCGCTGCATCCCTCTGGCCTCCTGGCACAGGAGTTCAATTAGCAGCTAAGGAGGAATTTAAATAGATTTAAAGAATTAGTCATTTTTTGAAGCCTGTACTGGGAAACTTAACTTGGTCATATTTTCAGCCAGCCAAAAAAAAAAAAAGAAAGAAAAAGAAAGTCAGCAGGAGCGAGCTGAATGTGCAGATGTGGCATCACTGGAGCATCCAGAGATGAGGCGGGCTCGGTATCTGCTGACTGGCCAGCAGTTCCAGGACAGTTAAGGCTGCCTTAAGGTCACAGGAATCAGTGTGGAATGCACTGCAATGGCGGTAGCAAATATTGAGGAAAAATTAGTACTTGACAAAGACTGGAGGTCAGCTTATCTAGGAATTATGTTTTGAAGGTGAATGTCTGTCTTTTTAAATTTGCAATTCTTGAACAATGCCTTAAAAAGGGTATCCACTCTGGCAGTCTTGTACAGGGTCACTATTCTTAATCACTCTCTTCTGGGTTTCTAAACACACATCTCTTAAATGAACAAAAAAGATGGGTTTTCTGTAACTATGCCAATATCCATTTTAGGCCCATTGACAAAAAAAGGAAGTGTTTGGGTGAGAAACAG
This sequence comes from Condylura cristata, assembly GCF_000260355.1. Lineage (NCBI taxonomy): Eukaryota > Metazoa > Chordata > Mammalia > Eulipotyphla > Talpidae > Condylura > Condylura cristata. The sequence goes on along the minus strand of NW_004567117.1, from coordinate 25,567,903 downwards.
ACCAACAACTGGTTTGCATGGCTCCAGAAGCTGAGAGATCTGAATATAAGATAATATTTTTCACTGCTTCATTACTTGTCTATTTAGGTACACCTGGACAGGAGTGTCTTCAGCAGCAGCAGTATCATAGACACCATTTGTGTATGTTAGAAATCGTATTGTGGTACATGTCATAAAGACTCTAGAAAATCTGGAGTTATATCTTAGCACTAAATCACCATGGGTTTAAGCTCTTTGTATCTCTATGCCCCATTGCTTGGTATCTTGATTTTGCATGTGCAGCCTCAAAGGGTCTGATGATAGAAGCCCCAGTTATCACAGTCGTGTTCTAGAAAGAAGGAAGGAAAGAAAAGAAATGAGGTTTAGGTATCACCTTAAGGAACCTTAAATGGAATTCAACCTCAGACTTCTAACCCCAACTGATTAGCCAGAATTTTGTCACAAGGCTACAGTTTTGAAGGTGGATAGATATGTAGTCTTTTACAGTATTCCTAGGCACTTCAATAAAATAAAGGTTCTTAGGATATATGACTTTGGTTAATCAGTTTAGACCTTTGCCATGTTATTATTCATTAAAAAACTAAAAGTTATTGTATAGAGTGTTGTTAGAGCTACACACCAAATAAATATAGAAAAAACACATAGACAAATTCATGTGGATAATTTTACACTTATTTAATCATGCACCATGTAGGGTTTTAAGATTTTTGTTTTTTCTCAACATAACTCTCTTAGGAATGATCAGTTTGTTGTATATGTAAATAATATTCTTTTATTTTTTTCTTTTTAAGTTTTATGAATTTATAACAGTTTATTTAATCACTTTCCCATTGATGGGAAATGGCATTAGGGTTGTTTCCAGTGTGCGCTTATTGCAGATAAAGCAGCTTTGAAGATTCATATTCAGAGTTTATTAATCTAAGCTTTCATTTCTATGTGATAAATGTCTAGGCGTATAGTGACTGGGTCATACAGTCAGCATATCTTTAGTGTGAATTTGCTAGACTGTTTTTCAAAGGAGTGCATTGCTGTTCATACCCAGAAACAAAACATGAGAAACCCAGTTTCTTACTTCTTCATTGGCATTTGTGTATGTGTGTGTGTTGTTTTTTAATTTAGTTAAGTCTTCTGGTGTGTGCGTGTTTAATTAGATGTAGTAATACAGCAAATTGAATCAATATATTTTTACATTTACTGTCTTTCCTTTTAGTCACAAAAAAAACCCTATTTGGTTGCGATGTGCCACTCCATTAAAATCTTTTGTTGAGGATATTTTCCTCTATGTTTACTATGTATATTGAGCTATATTTGTCTTATTTTTATTATTTTCTTTCAGCTTGGTATCAGAGTATAGTCATATCTCATTTAACAGGTGTATGCTTTGGGAAATGTATTGTTAGGCAGTTTTGTTGTGTGAACAGGTAGAGTAAAACTACACAAACTTAAATGGTATATTGACAGTTTCCTGCCCCTCGTCCTCCAGACTCTATTGTATAGCAAATTGGGATCATAATGTTATATGTGATTCATCATTGATTAAAATATTTTTTTTTCATTTTCACAATTCCATCTGCATAAAATTA
>NW_004567117.1:25565486-25566090 GCF_000260355.1 Condylura cristata | reverse complement strand
TTTTTTTTTTAATTTAATTTCAAGTTATTTAATGGTTATAGGATTATTCACAGTTTCTACTTTATGTGATTTTTTTTTCATGGAATTGGTTTGTTTTGATTAAATTGTCAAATATTTTGTCAACATCAACTTCCTTTCCCTAGTATGTCTGTTGTCTTGTTGATATTATCTTTTATATTTCTTTGAGGTCTATAGTGATGACCACTACTTAATTCCTGATATTGATAAATTTTGTTGCCTCTCTTTCTTATTCAGCTTTGCTAGAGGGTTGTCAATTTTATTGATCTCTTCAAGCAGTGCCTTTTTTATTTTATTTACTTTCTCTATTATATTTCTGTTTTCAATTTTATTGACTTGTGCTCTTTATTCTTTCTTTGGGTTCATTTTGCTTTTTTATAAAAAGTTAAAGTTTACTTTTTGATTTGTGACCATTTTCAAAATTAAGCAGTTTTATAAATGCTTCAGTAATATTTCATGTTGTCTACATTTTCTATCTTCATTTTACTTTAGTCTTATATTTTTTATTTCACTTAAGGCTTCCTCTTTGTCCCACAGATTATTTAGCATTGTTACTTAATTTCTAAGTGTTTGGAAATGATTATCT
>NW_004567117.1:25554354-25563400 GCF_000260355.1 Condylura cristata | reverse complement strand
AGTTTATATATATATATATACATATCTATACACAGGAGAACTGGGGTGTAGGGCAGAGGTGCAGGAGGTGACAGGATTTAACAGAGTCAGATTGGGGAGCAGAATAAGTGGATTGACTGAAGTACACTGCTAAGGAGGGCAGCGGGTAAGAGAGAAGGGGTCTGCTGTGCCATGTGGGTCAGCTCCAAGACTGGGGTGGAACTAAGTTCAGAGCAGCGATAGCATGGGATGTTAAGACTTAACCCCTAAGCCATCAAAAAGGCCTTGCGTGCCTGCCCTCTTTGACACTTAAATAATATCTATCATAAATTGGAAAAGTGTCAATTTTCTTACGATTTTTCTACATTTTGATTACCTGAAACTCAGTATATTTTATTTCTATTTATGTCTCTAATGCTCTAGTGATATATATTTCACACAGTAGTATTGCCTTGTCCACTTAGAAATAAAATAACTTCTATCTAACTATTACTTATATGTGTATCTTACTGTCTTACTTTTTCTTTCTGGAGCTGGGAGATCAGACCATATTTTCTCATTCCTTTCACTACACCTAACAAAATACTCTGCATTAAGGCTCATTAAATTGTTGAACTGAATTCAGTTGAATCAAAAACAGGGAGAAGAGAGTCAAGTTCTTTTTCTTTTATTGTGTGGTTTATATATTGTAACGCTTTGGACAATTCAGCTAAATATATAGCACCTTGTTTTCCTTAGTCCTTAAACGTCAATAATGATACTTTCTTTCCTCCCTGTCTGCATGCAAGGTTTTGTAAGGTTTGGAGAATGCTAGAGAAGAACACTATTAATCATCATCAGTGACAACGAGATGAAAGCCTTGCTAAGTACTGATATGCACATGATTCTCTTCAGAGCAAGGCAATTGGTTAAATTCCTTGTCTTCTGGAGTCCTCCAGTCCAAAATGCATAACAAATCCAGATCTGACATACTTAAAGAAAAATATATCCAAGGACCCCCAAAGTCAACTATCAGAACAAGAGTTTGAACTTCCAGGAGCCAGCCATTAACACAATGAATTACATATAATTAACAAAGCATTCATATCTTGAGAAAATATTTCCTCCATTGCCATATATTGGGTGTGTGTAGTACCGGATTATACAGATATCCTAGTGATAAGGGTAAAGTGAATATAGAATCCAGAAAGAAAATGAAATTTCTGATTCACATAGAGCAAACAGATGTAATCAGGTTGCTTGAGTAGTACCATGCAGGGTGCATATGTGTACATGTGTGTACACACATTATATGTGTGCATATGTATGTACATGTGTATTGTGCATGCACAAAGGAGTGGTTGATGGAGTGAAGCAGATAGAAAGGATTTAGAACAAATATTATGAAGAAGCAAATTGTTTTCATATAAATGTTGCCCGTTAACAATTATTTCAAGCTTACCATACTTGTTTAATGCCAGAAGAATATGCTGATGGGTGGTAAGCCTGACAGAATACAATTTTTGGCAATAATGATGGCATTAATGACATGGGTTAAACAGTACTGTGGAGTTGGGAAAATAGGCAATAGAGTCAAAGCTTCTACTAGCTAAGTAGGGCATCTGCTATCCAATTCAGTGTTTTGGACAGATTATGGCACCTTACGGAGAATAAAGAGCAACCAAGAAACTGTGTTTCACTGCAATTACATAATTAATTGTTTGCATAAAAGGAAAACAAAAATGAAAAATTAGGCTGAATAGTTGGATTGGACATTCAGCTTCTGAGTAGGCATGCTGCTCTTCTGTCGGCATGTAGCCACTGCACGGGCTCCTATTAATCCTGGGCTTAAGATGGCACATGATGGTGTTAGTCCTAGAAAAATTGAGTAGGACTACTTAGCCCCCAGCTGCAATGGGCAACTCAGGGCCAAAGTGACTGCTTTTTGAGTCTGTATGCCAGGGGGCTGGAAGAACCCAGGCACTTCACAACTGAATCACTTTGACCCAAAGTCATTTGTTCAATCATGGTTGACAAAAGGTAACAGAGACTTTCTACTGTTTGGAAAACAAATGGATCTCTTGGCTGTTTTCATAAAGATCTACGGGGACTTAAAATAGCCTGAGGTTAATATTATAAATCTTTCTAAAAGAGATTTTCAGAACATATTCTTTATCCCAGCATTGGATCAATCTCACAAAATGACATATTTTCAAACTACAGTGAAGCAAAACAACTTATTTTTGAAAAAGTTGAAAATATTAAGCTTTCCCTATCCTTGGCTTTTTTGTTTGCTTTGTTTATCCTCTTACTCCTAAACATCAAACCAAAAGCTGAAAATGAATGTGATGAATACCAACTGAACTTTTCAGATCTTTGTGCTTATTCTAATATTTACGGGTGTCCACAAGGGTTCATTGAATGCCACCTTGAGTACAAACTTAGAGTAGGCAGGTCTGAGAGGTAGGCTTGTAACATTATTTGTGATGGGACAAGCAAAACCAAAACAGAACATGGTGAAATAATCCAATCCCTAACCCATGTCATCATAAGGATGTGCTGCACAATTAAAATTCACTGGGTGTGTTGACTAGTAAATGCATTTGTCACTGTCCTATATATGATAGTTAAATAACAGGAGGTTAATGGTTAAACATTTGTCTTTGAATGAAAGGATATTTTGAAGAGATGCTGACTAATTTCGCTTCAATCAATAACATTGAATTAGTGAGCATAGTGACAAACCAGAGGAAGAATAAACACTAGATAAATAGAGTAGACTCTATCATATTTATTCCACTTCTTGAAAGATCTTGCAGTTTTATTTTATAAAGTACCAAAAGCTTGCCTCCTTTCTTATATTTATATTCAAACTTGATGACATCTTCTCTTGCATTGGAGAGTTTTGGGAAGCAGAATGACCTGACTTTTAGTTGTAACTGCATCAGCTACAACTATAGATAAAATGAGTGAAATTCATATTGTACTCTGAATAATAGAAAACCAAGTTCTTTGCCCTTCCTCTGCTTCTTTCCTTCTGGGCTTCTAGTCTCAATTCCCTCATTACTTCTGACTCTGTGTATGCCTCTAAAAGTTTAGCAATGTGTCCAAAGTGTTTCTATCCTATCTCAACTATAATTTGGGCTGAAAGCAGCTTTTAGTGTCACTCTCTTTGTGGCCGAAGGAAGCCATAATAGCTGCAATGATTATCTATTTAAAATGTTGTGTTTTTTAGTCAGACCGTCTGGCTGGGGCCAGCATTATGAATGAAGTCTGGAGAGTATCTCCAGCAGCCACTATAATCTAGTCACAAATACTTTCTTAGGAAGAGATTTCTTGTTCTTCTGGTTTTGACAAAGAAAACTTGGCCAAGGAAGCTCCTTGTTAGAATAGTGACAAAAATGAAGACACAGTGAAGAGATTTGCTAAAAATTAGATTCTTAAACAGAAAATATACATGTTAGAAAAAATTTAAAACCGGACCAAAATTTGTATGGTTCTGGTGATTTCTAACATAAAATGGCTAATGATTTAATGTTTATGTGTATGTGTACGTATGTATGTCAAATAAATAAATAAATAACTTCAATAAATGAATAAATAATATTCTTATTTAATAATAGATAAAGGTTTATGAAATTTGAACAGTAAATTTACCTCTAATAAAGGATAATTCTTAGAACTCATTGAAAACGTAATATAAGGAAAATTTTGTGAATTTAGCCTCACAGAGTTTCAGAGTCACTGGGAGTGTGACAAGTTCTCTTAGATCTGTATTAAATGATCACTTTTTTGGGAGTGATGAAATTACAGGAAAACAATGTCATCCAATTTGAAGATTAAGGAAAGATAATCCTATCTGAATATCTTTGAGACTGCTAATTTGTCTATTACCTGCTACGTTCCTATAGAGCCTGCTATAGGGAAAACTGAGTGAGTTTTTTATTAAAATGTCATTGACTCTAACAGACCTTGATGAAAAGAAGTTGCTCTCACCTGCCTTGAATACTTTAGCATCAAATATGTCTTCCCATTGGTTTCCAATTGTGATTCTTTTCTGCTACTTTCCACCCTTTCTGAGCCTCATTTTTCTCATCTGTGAAATGAGGTAGTTGAGTATAATGGTCTCTAAATCATTTCTAATACTAAAAGAGAAAAATGAAAATGAATTAGAAGGAGAATGAGGACCTAGGTTTACTGGATGCATTTGTTTCATGGTCCGGCAGAGAGAGACAGCTTTTGTTATTTCTAGATCGCACACTGCACACAAGGCAGTGGTAAGAGAGAAAGCACAACTGGCAGCTCTGAGGCCAAAAACACTTTCATTGTTATGTAATTTTTCTTTGGTACCAGGTGGGTGCACTGTTTGCCAGGCATTCATACTTCAGAGATACAACAGTGCACATCCAGACAAAGAGCCTGGTTGGGATGTCTTTGTTTAGGGAGCAATTAAAAGGTCTATCACTGAGTGATAAAAACTTTCTCTAAATGTGAACCATGACTGCAGAGTGCAGTATGGGTTTCACTGTTTAGGCTATGATGTCATTTTAGTCATTAGTTATTATGGAACTAAGGTACTAACATAAAACATAAAGGAGGAGGAGAAGAAGAAGAAAATGAACAAGTATAAGATTAGCCTAAGTCCTCATCTGGTGCCTAATTATTAAATATATTGAAAATTTTAATTCCACATAGATTTAGAAATTCATGGAAAGTTTTGATTAAAGGAAGACATCTAGGAGTGATAATTTGAGACTTGTTATTGATCCTCAATCTCTTGGGCAGTTAATAGGGTCTTTATTTCTTGATCTATTTCAAAAGGAATTACATAAAACCAAGGTCTCTGGACCCAGATTATTCTTTATTTTTTGACCATGTGTGTATTTCCCTTGCCAACTTTACATCTCACACACAGAGCATCTCAGCCCCCGATACCTAAAGTTGGTGTAATAGAAAAAAGTACTGCTTTCCTCCAGATGACACATTCTGCTTAATAGTAAGCTAGAGAATTCAGTCACCACATTAAATGTTATCTAATGCTATTCTCAAGTTGTGTGGGACTGTCTTGCCCATCACAGTATTTTATTGCATGCATAAGGTAATACCTTTCAACATGCTTTCTTTTTGTCAAAATATTTTATCCTGGCTAGAACTTTGTTCAATGCTTGAACATGTATCTCTATATAACCACGTTTTGTTTTCTTCAATGCAAATATTGCACTATCATTTGTGATAGGAGTCACTGTGTGCTCACCCAAGCCAGTCTATCTCTCATCCAGAAAGAGGAAATCAATTTTTTTTTTAAAGATTTATTTATTTGTACATACAGAACTGGGGTACAGGCCAGAGGCTCAGGGGCGGTGAGAGGCTTCACCAGAGACAGAGTGGGGAACAGAACAGGCAGATCGACGAAGTACACTGCTGAGGGGAGCAGCGGGCAGGTCAGGAGAGGTCTGCCACACCATGTGGTCACCTCCAGGGCAGGCGGGAATTGAACTCATGCGGAAGCGGCTTTAGATTCTCAGTGCAGTGCTTTAACCCGCTGCGCCACCAGGGAGGGCCCGAGGAAATCAATTTTAATTCTTCAAGAGGAGCAGCAAGTTATATTTGCTATTTAAAGAAGGGTCATTAAGCACTTATTTTTTTCTCTCTAGTTAGGACCGTGAGAAGGGAATTTATAGGAAACAAATATAGTGGATTAGGTTATATGTAAGGCCAAGTACCGTACAAATGTCTTTGACATTGAGTATAATCCTAGACTTAGGGTTGAAAATAAAGGGAGAGTCTATCTGAATATCATTTGTTATTTGGGGGCAAATTCAGTAGGTCATAAAACTTAATTGAGATCTAGTCTGTAGCTTATATTTTTCTGTGACAAACTTTAGCTTTCACACAAAGGAAAATTTTATCCACAGGCTAATTGTCTTCATCTGCCACTTTTAGCAATGAAAATTCATGCATGTTAGTCACTTAATTATGTTGAGATGCAGAAAATAATAATAAGTGTGTATTCAATAACTGTTTGAATGAATGATCACACAATGCCTATTCTTGGGAATGTGGGGTCACAGGTGCCTTTTTTTTTAAGATTTTTTTTTTTTATTTAAGCATAGAGAACTAGGGTACAGACCAGAGATGTAGGGGCAGTGAGTGGATTCACCAGAAAGAGTGGGGAGCAGAATAGGGAGATTGACAAAGTACACTGCTGAGGGGAGCAGCAGGTGAAAAAGGAGAGGTCTGCCGAGCCATGTGGGTCACCTCCGGGGCAGGGATGGAAATCACATTGAGGCAGCTGCACCCACAGCCACAGTGCTGTACTTGAACATGCGGTGCCATCAAAGAGGGTCTCTGGTGCCTTTTTTATGCCTAAGAAAGTATCTCTTGCTTTTCAAATTTATTCACGTTCCATTCATTAGCTTAACTTTCATTTTCATGGAGAAGATACTTAATTCTCTATATCCAATCCAGTGAACATATAGTAGTAAAATATAAATAATGTAAATATATGTTCCTATGGACTAAGGAAAGTTAAAGTACTAATAAGACAAGAGCATATGTCACATTTCTGGAGTCAGGCACTTTGAACATATTCCAGAGACATGATGATATTTCCAGATAAAATGTTCTGTTAGTTTGAAGGAGTGAAATAAATTTTTAAAAGGCAGTATAACAAGATAGAGAATAGTATGAACATCTCCACAGGTGATAGAAAACCCAATGAGTGGATAGTCTAGACAGATGTTGCTGTTGAGCATCTAGAATATTCTTGACAAAGGAGTATAATTTTTTTTAAGAAGAATATGTGAATATGTACATTAAACAGGTTGATAAAGTTTCATAAAATATAACAAGGTTTAAGGTCATAATTTTGTGTCACACAAACAAACAAACAAACAAAAAATTAGTGTTAGCCCAGGGACTTCCACTTCGGAAATCTAGAGTAAGTAACATTAGTTTTTACAGCCCTCCCTTTTCTCATCTCTAATAATATGTTTTTCCCAGAATCGAATGAGAAAATTAAATACACAAATATTTAGGAGATGGCCTTTCAGGAATGATAATACAAATATTATTTTAATCATTACTAATAGTTCTAACAGCTACCAAATAAAATAGAAAAAAGTATTCAATTTCTAGATCTAAAATTTTGCATTTTATAGACAAATGCAAGTGATAAAGCTAATTTTGGACAAATGACCACAATATCCTTGAAAATTTAGAAGTTCTTTATATAAATTAAGCATTATTTATTGCTCTTTATATAAGTTAAGCATTTCCTAAGAATAAAATTTTTACCTCCATGTTTACAGGTTTTTTGAAGAATTGAAATTTAGTTTGAGAGAAAAATATTAAACGCAAAACTAAACATCATACACTAGAGTCCAAAACCTCCCCAAATATTCATGTGTAAATTTCAATAGTTATAGATTTGGATGGGAAATATTTACATCTTGTCATTAACTTCTAACTTAAATTTATTTTTTCCAATTATGAATGTAGATTACAAAACACAGCATTATTAATAATCCCCAATGTTGTTAACAATAGATACCTTAAATATTTTCATGTTGCATTTCTGTTGTCAGATACCCTCAAATATCACTGAAAATTATAATAGTTACTAGAGTTGCTGTTAAATATGTGTGTCAATATTATGTAGTACTATATTACACCTTCTGTGGGTTTTTTTTTTTAAGATTTATTTATTTATGCATACAGAACTGGGATACAGGCCAGAAGTGCAGGGGTGGTAAGAGGATTCACCAGAGACAGCGTGGGGAGCAGAACAGGCAGACGGATGAAGTACACTGCTGAGGGGATCAGGGCAGTTCAGGAGAGGTCTCCTGCACCATGCAGGTCACCTCCGGATGGGGATCGACTCATGCTGAAGTGGCTTTATCTTCCAAGTGCTGTGCCACCCTAACCCTAACCCACTGCACCACCAGGGAAGCCCTAAAAATTTTGTTTTTATAATAGATTGTAACTGTCTTTTAATCATTAATTTCTTGTATAATCTTACATATTTTGACATGTAAAGTCATTTTTTTTCTGGAAAGTAACCACCAAATAGCTAATAGAATTCATGGCACAAAGTTAAGAATCTCAGGAATAAAGAGATGAGTTGGAGGAGAAAGAAGCAAGATTATTCTCTAATGACTTAATTATATTATATACATGATAGGTAGCTCAACAAGAATGTCAAGCTTACTTTTGATAAGTGGTCACCTGTGAACTTTATGGCAACCTAAAAACAACAAAATCAATTTAATAATAATTAGGAATGTGGTATGGCAAAGGAATTTTCACACTATTTTCCTTATGTAGTAATCAAAGAATATTTTAAGTTGGCTTCTATATTTTAAACTGACTGCAGAACTGCAGCACCCACAGGTGGTGGTTAGATGTTGGGAGAGGGGTAAGAACAGAGAGGGAAGGAAGCATAGCCTTTATCCAAGGTGGTAGCAAAAGGTGAGCACACTCTGGTGGGTGCACTGTGGTGTTGATACCTAATGGGAAAACACCAATATCACCAAGGAAATATAATTGTAAAGGTGATTGAATGCTTACTACTGTTTAACATGAGTGCAATGAAAATTTTTTTTAAACAAAGATTTATTAATTATGTATGCAGAGCTCGGATACAGGCCAGAGATTGGGGGAGAGGGGGTGAGAGGATTCACCAGAGGCAGAGTGAGGAACAGAACAGGCAGATAAATGGAAATACATTGCTGAGGGGAGTAGCAGGCAAGACAGGAGAGGTCTGCTGCGCCATGTGGGTCAGCTCCAGGGCGGGTGTTTGTGCCATCATGGCTTCCTATAGCCTCAGTGTGACACTTTAACCCCCAACAGGGAGACCCTGAATTTTCTTACAGTTGGAAGCTTTGCATCCATCTTTTCTCTCTTTAAAATCTTACTTTTTGTTTCTCATAGTAGCTCACAGAAATATATATGTGGCTTTATTTATTGATATTTTTTTAGCATATTTGTTTTAGAAAAATATACATTAGGTGAATTTTTTTTTTTTAAAGATTTATTTATTTATTCATACAGAACTGGGGTACAGGCCAGAGATGCGGAGGGTGAGAGG
>NW_004567117.1:25442078-25554029 GCF_000260355.1 Condylura cristata | reverse complement strand
CAGGAAAGGTCTGCCACGCCATGTGGATCTCCTCCGGGGCAGGCGGGGATCGAACTCATGAGGAAGTGGCTTAATCTTCTTAGTGCAGTGCTTTGACCCGCTGCGCTACCAGGGAGGGCCCCATTAGGTGAATTTTTAAAAATTATTATTTAGTCAAAGTGACCTTGTGTTAAAATAATACTTATAGACTATGTTATCATTGATGATAGTTATTATTAGGCAATTGATCAAAATAAATATAATGATATATTCGATAAACATTAAATAATAGTGCTGTTTAAACACATCATTTAATAAGGTTATAGAGGATGGTTGGACGCAGGTTGTTGAATTGATGATGACATCTTACCCCCATCTTACAATTTCTCTACAAAATAACTATATCTTCCATCAAGGGGAGTTTATTTTTCTCCTCATGGATATGGACTTTGCTTTGACTATCAAATGGCAGTTTAAATGTTTGTAACTTCAGTATAAAATCTTAGAAGTTGAAACATCTATCATTGTCTTCTTTCAGCATTCTCATCACCAAGTAAGGGACAGTCTAACCTAGATCACTGAATTACAGGAGACTGTAGATGAAAATAGACCTGTGACATAAGAAGAGAGTGAGTTCAGAATATAATCTGAGCCATACCCAGGCTCACTCCACTGCTGTATTGTCCCCACGAATGAGTTTGAGCAGGACAGCAAGAAATTCAATGCAGGGCCCTCCCTAATGGCCAAGGGGTTGAAGGATAGCCCATGGAGTCATCTACAGACACTGAAGCACGGGTTCTATCCCCAACTGAGGAGCTGACTGACACAGCACATCAGTCCTCACTCTGCTACTACCTTCAGCCATGAATTTTGGGTTGTCCATCTCTTCTGCTCCCCACTCTGTCTCTGGTGAATCCTTTCATTCTCCCCCACCCCCCACACACACATCTCTGGCCTAGACCTCAGTTACTATGTGCATAAATAAATAAATCTTAAAAAAATAAATTAAATCAATGCATATAATTATGAGAAATAAATTATTGTTCATTCAAACCTCTAGGTTTTGTGATAATTTATTATTATATTATACAACTGAAAGAAATAAAGGTCAATTATAACACCTCTTTAAAGAAATCATTTAGATGCCATTTGTTGGTGTTCTGCTGACTTTACTCAATGAATTACTTTATGACTGTAAATCAAAACAAGGAAATCCCCAAAGTTACTCTGTGTTGAGGATCTGGATACACAGCTGAGAATCTGAAAATTGATTCACTCAAATCTATCCATGCCCTCATAACTCTTGGAATCTTTTACATATACCTCAGCCAGGGCTGATGCCCTAGTCTGAGGGGCATCATGAAACTCTATAGAAGAGTGAGGAGGCACTTCTGAAGCAAAAGTAATAGAAAAGCAGCAGAGTCTGAACTGTTTGTTCTTTTGGAGAGTGACCCTGACTATAGCAGTGGATGGTCAGAAGCATGAACCGTTATCTACTGGGGCAAAATACAGGTAGAAACAGCAGGGAAGAGCACTGGAACATTTGATTTTGCCCTAGGTTTGCTGTCAGCTTTGGCTGGCTGATGTCAGCGACACTTGAGTAGCATGGAGATTCTCCTGAGGTAATGTTCTAGGTGTCAACCGGCCTGCAAATGCAAGCATTTCAATTTAAGACATTGCCATTTCATGACCAACTACTCAGACACAAACTAAATGTTATTATTATATCCCTGAGCAATTCTGTACGATCACATAATCAGTCTTTTGTAACTGACAAGAACCAAAAGTTGAAAAGAACTTATGCACAAAGCATATCAGTGGCTACTGTGGGCTTTAATTTGAAGTTTGTATGTTGCTGCCCTGAGTGGGAGATTAGATACATTAATTTATAGGTTCTTACAGGCAGAACCCCTTACCTTTATGCTAAGGCAGCCAGGGTACCAACTTTGGGAAAATGTCATGAACATGTAGTGCTATGTGAGGTCAGTTTAGTGTAAGTAACTGTAGGCTGAGGCTATGGGAGAGGTTTAGGAAACATATGACTTGCAATGCATTGTCTGAGATGCCATCAGTGTGTGAGTGGAAAGGTATAAGGAAAATTCAGGCAAAATAATATTACAGGAGCCTCCCTGTGCCAGCTCCATCAAGCTGCTGGAAACACTACAGCATGAGTTGGATTCTGGCTGGCCAGGAGCTGATGCAAATGGCATAGCAGATTTTTGTGTCTCATTCACTGCTCCCCTCAGCAATGCATTTCAGTAGATCTGCCTGCTCTACTCCCCGCCTTATCCCTGGTGAATCCTCCCAACTCCCACACCCCTGGCCTGCATCACAGCTCTTGTATGCATAAATAAATAATTTTTAAAAAAATGGTACTATAAAAAAGACATGAAGTAGAAGTTATTCTTGCTTCTGGAAGATTCATTGAGATTACTAGCCTGACTAGAAAACAGGGAAAGTGTTGACTATACAAAGACAGATCCTAGAAAGTCAGGCAAGTCTCATGATGTAAACAAAGGGGTCCTTTTGCAATGTCTGTTCAATAGCCACTGAGAGAAATCTTTTTTTGAACAGAGACTTCAATGAATATTTTATTACAGCTTTTCACATTGATTTTCAGAATAGTGCATAGTGTGTCATATTACCCATTTTCAACATTTCTCTCTCTCTCTCTCTCTCTCTCTCTCACACACACACACACACACACACATGGTTTCTGTTCTTAAAACCGTGAGCTTGCTCCTGTACCTTTAAGCAATCAAACAAATGAAAGCAGCCAAGGGAATTTAAGGTAAAATAAAAATAGAATATCTGTGGCCCAAAAGATATCATAGATTGAAGAGGAAGAAGCTAAGTAAGATTGTAGGAGGTCTCAGACAAACGCCAGGATGCGGAGAAGAAAGACCTGTAATAAAAGGCAAGAAAGAACCAACAGGTAGCAGTGCCAGGAGCAGCTGAGGAGAGAGCAGGCAGAGGCCAAAATGATTACTGTTCTAAAGCAAAGAGATATTGATGCTTTCTCTTACCTCTTTTTTTTTTTTTTTTGAATCATTTTCTTAAGGTCTGAGTCTTACCAGACTAATACAGAGAGAAACAGCACACTGGTTTGACTTTCATGTGTAAAGCTTTAAGTCCTAAATGATGAAGATCTTTTCTTTTGTTTTATGTTTTAAAATCTATAGAAATTCCTATTTTAAAGTATTCCTTTCCTTGTCTTTGCCAAGGAAAGAAACACGTTCCTTTGGACTCCCTTTCTGAAAAACAGGAGGACAGAGATGAAAGTAACCTCAGAAGGTCACTCTCTTCTGCAGAAGCAACACAGAAAGGCCCTAAAATGTGTCTTATTCATTCTTTCACCATATGTATGGGCACCCATTGATGGAACGACTGGCCATTTCCAAAAATCTTGCCCTTGCACTGCAGTGAATATATTATTCTCATTATTTTTTAAATATTTATTTTCATTTATTTATGTGCACAAGAATTGGGGGTGGGGGTAAGAGGCTTCACCAGAGACAGAGTGGGGAGCAGAACAGGTAGATCTACTGAAATAGATGCTGAAGGGAGCAGGGAGAGAGACAGGAGAGGTTTGTGCCCTGTGTGTCAGCTCCCTGGCTGGGGATTGAACTCATGCTGCAGTGACTGGTGCAATCTTGATAGCTCTGCAACTTTAACCCCTGTGTCACCCGGGAGGCTCTACCATTCTTATTTAACTTTGGAGAATCATAAAGCAAAATAAATAGTTATAGTTTGCAGCAAGGCTGGGATGGGGCCCAATGGCAGCAAACTGCCACCTATCTTGTGAGGCCACATAGGGTGGGAGCTGTCCCCGAGGTGCGCTCATCATCTGCTATACTTATCTTCCGCAACTCAATGAAGGAGCTGTGGCATGTTCTTTCCACTGAGGGTATATCATATGATCACTTCTTTGGATATTATTTGTTTTTTAATACCATACAATGTAAGATGACTCTTTTGGTTAGAATTATACTTTATTCTCAAAATTTCCTAAAGTTCCATGAATTTTATTATGACCTACCTTTTCTTCCAGAGATTTTCTTGGAATATCTGGAACTATATTGAAAGAAAATAAATAATAAATTTAAGCTACAGTAAAGAACATGAATATAATTACAATAATAAGTTAGATCTAGAGTAAAGGAGAAAACAGTGTGTTTTTTTTTTCCTTTTCTTTATTAGATATAATTTCTATGTGAGTAAATAAACCTTATAATCTCCACTGGGTAAGTCAGTATAAAATGGTGCTTACTGGCAGGTTTGTATCTCAGAAGCAGTCAAACTACCTAGGAGGATATTTTGATCGGGTTTGAAGGAATCATTTTATTGAGGAAATGAAGTTTTTTTCTTCTGCTAAGATGACTTGCAGTGGACTTTTCTATTTAAGTAATCTGAAACTGAGTAGATAATGAAAAATAGCCAGTTGACATTGCAAGTGGAGCAATATGATGTGTGTGTGTGTGTGTGTATGTGTATTTTGGAGCCAGAAAAGGAAGGACCGGAATGACTAAGGAAAACATCTTAGCCATTGAACAAAATTAATACATATTTTTATCACCCTCAATTTCTAACAGATTGCGAGAATGACTGTATGAAAAGTCAAAACATCTCTAAAGAACAGAGAAGCAATACTAGGCCCTGGTGAATTATTGGATATGGTTGAGTAGAAATGATTTTATACAGCCCTTAATATATACTCCTTTGTTGCAGATCATCTAGTGGATTATATAAATGTAATGCATGAAGTGAGCCAGGAAGTGTCCAAAATGCTATTATAAATTATAAAGTGGAGAATAATTAAAATCCTTTTCAAAATGAATTTTGATCAAGCACATATTACCTGGCTCCAAAGTAAAGAAAAAAGAAACAAGAAACTAATAAACACTGTTTTGCTGACAGATCTATAGGTGACATTAGAATCTGTTCACGTCACACTGTTTTACTAGTATAGTACCATCTACTCTTACCTTCACCCATAGAATATGGAATTAAAGTGTATTTTTGAGTAAGTAATACCTATTTTGGCACTCTTTTCGTTATTGTAATGCCAATCAGATTCCTAACCAGTCCTCTTTCACATCCTTGATCTCTGGGACTTTAATATTTCTTATCAGTAAGAATGGAATCTCAGTCCTTTATTTACTTTGAACCTTGAAAACTGTGTTCATAACCGCCTGCCTGCTGCCCTACTTTGTCCTTTAGATCATATTCTAAGAACACTTTGGGTGTGGTTTATTCTCATCTTCATTTTATTTTCATCTTTACCCATCATCCTTCAACAGGTAATTAAGATTGCAGGTATGCCACTTTCACAAAGTGGAATATATAAATAATTTTAGTCAAGTTGGTATCCTAAAATAGACACTCCTGTTGCTGTTATTTTTTTATCTAAAATACATTAGCATTCTTCATAATTTTTGCTTTTACTCCCCTGTCTGACTAAAACAATTACCTTTTAATTTCCTTGCTTTATCTAATTCCCTTCTCTTCTTCCTGTTACCCCATTCTTACTTCATTCTCCTTTCCACCTTTAGAGATGTGCTATTCATAGCTCCTACCTCCGTCTACCTTCATTGCACCTGCACCACCGAGTGCCACAGTAATATCTAGTGAACAAACAGGTAGCAGTCACGGGACTGAAGCCAATCCACCAGGGATATAAGACTAAAGTTTTCTGATGGCATCACTAGACCTCTCATTACGTATTGAGGGAGAGTAATGAAAAATCAAGTTATTTTAGCACATTTTAAACTTTCCACTAATATCAGCCAATAATTTTTCTTATACAGTAATCAATAAACACTGTAGAGTGGATGAATAAATGAATCATTGTAAGCTTCTCATTGGTTATTTTAGTCCTCAATGAAGTTTGTCTTGTAAAATCATGTACATTTTGTATGATAGCATTCTATGTGGAATTTTATTGGGACTTCTATGAATGTCTACTATGTTATCAAAATGAGTTACATATTCTTCAATGGCAGAGGATACGGTTTACTCTTCCTTCTATCTCCACTAGCTGTATGTTCAGTATAGAGTAACAAATTAATGATTATGGTGATTTGATTATAATGAGACAGATAAAAAATAATAATAAAACATCTGCATCCAGAAGAGTTTGGTTCTGCTTTCAACTGTTCACTTACTTCAAACCATGGGTGACTACATTCTATTGAGAAAATCTTCAAAATAGGTCTTTAATGGATTCCAACTTTGGCATGACCATCAAGCCGACAGATACGCCCATAGAAGTTTACAGTCTGGTGGCTCTCAAGAACAGTGGCTAATGTGAGCTAAATTTCATATCAGCACAGACTTGTCCACTATTAAATGGTCTTACTCTAAGACCAGGGAAAACATGGTAGCTTTGTTTTCTAATTCCATTTAAGGTGATTATGTCCTATAAAATAACTGTGGAACATGATGAATCCAGAAGCAGCGTTAAATGAAAGGATTTCCTCACTGGATGTGCTGAGACATGTTCAGTCATAGTCAGGAGATAAACTTTGCCACCATGCTTTCAGTCCATCGCATGTCTGACTTAGCTCCTTCCTCCCTAAATATTTCTGAACTAGGTTGTGTTAAAGAGTTAGCACAGTTATCACTAGGTATACTTAATTCTGGGGCCTTTCATGAAACCTACTTTATGAATATCAATTAAATAGAAATAAAATATTCTACAGTCACCCCTTAAAGTCATTTAGAGGGAAAGGTCTTGAGCTTCTGATTCCTCTTCCACATTTTCTGTCAGTGCATTTTGTAAAGTATATATTAAACTTTATTTTTCCTGGCTCAGACATAGTCATCATAACTTCTGCTCTTTCCTATTTTACCCCAACTGACTATTAAATTCTAGAAATAAAGTTATTTAAGGACAAGTGGTTGTTGGACTGATTAGGAAAGAATCAGGATGATGTTTTGAAAGTTTGTCAATTTAGAGCCAGATTTTTTTCTCTGTAATCAACTCAAACAGATATCTTTAGCATAAAGCAGAGGTTTTTCTTTGCATTTCTGCTTTACCACATTCATGTAGTACAAACATAAGGTGCAACATTTCTTTAACTGACAGAACAGCTTATTTTCACTCCTATTCTATTTCTATTTTCTCATGACTCCTAAGGGTTATGCCTTTTCTAGTTTCTAAAAAAAAAAAAAAAAAAATAGAAGAAGAAGAAGAAAAGAAATTTCTGAGCCATTGTAGCCTGAAGTCATATTTTGAACTTTTAAGAGAGTGAAAGCTCATACAAAAAAAATCTAAGATATTATAAAGCAAAGCATATGTGTAGTGATCATAATGCCTTACTTAGTTCTGTCTTTTAATAATGCAAAAATAAATAAATAAACAAAACAAACAAAAGTCATTTTTAATCTCACAGCAACTCTGGGTAATGGAGAACAAAAGCTATTCTGAGATGTTAGATGTGGAAACCAAGGTACATAAGACATTTTCAGACTCTTTGAAATATTAAATGGTGAAGCTGGGACATTCTTTGGTTCTGATGCTAAAGCTGCTGTTCAATGAAATACTGGAGTGTCTTTCCCAGACACCTTGCAAATCCCAACTGCATTTTAAGTAATCATCCAGGATTTATAAAAGCCAAGAACAGTCCTTTTTTAGTCCTTCACAAACAGCAGGTGTTGATAGTCTACAACACTTCCAAAAACCCAGTAAGACTCTTACATTAGAATGGTTTGAATATGTAAAATTGTGCATCATAGAATTCAAATTATCACTAAGCATCTTATGTCAGATCACAGAGATTTGCAGGTGCCTCTTTCTCTTTCTTCTGATTTTTCTTTCCAAGCAGAAAAATAGACCACACAATTAAGGCTGCCAATAGGGTCATTTCCAAAGTGATAAACAATTGAAGTGATGAACTAGTGATGAACTTCAATACATACTTATTGAAGTTGATATTTGTCTGTTGTGTGTATGTGGGTGTATATGTACAGTATTATTTACATAGGTGATGCTAATGAGAATCAATATTATAGCACATTGCACTTTTTTTTTGTTTTACTTGTGTAATAAAGACAAAAGGCAATGTTTCCAAAGAAAAATGTAGTAATTCAGTTCAGTTCCTATGTGAAAATGGTTTAGTTGGTGAATAATTACCCAAAATTAACATTTGTTATAGTTTGTTTTGTTTTAGTATTAATGATCACAGTGTGTCACAAGGAATACATAAATGTTAGAATAAGAATATTGAGGATGGAGGGGAGTTTTCAGTTTTTGCTTTATGTAGAATACTTCCTCAGTACCTGTTCATAAGGCAAACACTGTATTTGTGTTTAATGCAAATCTAGAATCACATAATTTTTAATTAGGAAAGACAATGGAAGTCATCTCTCTCAGCCCCTCATCCAGAACATTCTCTTGTAACTTTTATCCCTTGTGTATATTTATTTTCTATAACTACATCAATAGGTTCTGTGTTGTATGATGTAGAAGAAAATCTCTTCAATTTTCGAAAATTCACTTGAGTCAAAACCAAATCTTTGTCATTGTTACTGCAATGGGAGAAGTTGAGTCATTTGGAAGCGAAAATATATAATCTGTTAACTTTCAATTTGTTAGTTTTTTTTTTTTAAAGATTTATTTATTATTTATTCCTACAGAACTGGGGTACAGGCCAGAGATGTGGAGGGTGAGAGGATTCACCAGAGACAGAGTGGGGTACAGAACAGGCAGATCGACGAAGTACACTACTGAGAGTAGCAGCGGGGTGGGTCAGGAGAGGTCTGCCGCGCCATGTGGTCACCTCCGGGGCAGGCGGGGTTTGAACTCATGTGGAAGTGGCTTAAGCTTCTTTGTGCTGTGCTTTAACCCGCTCCGCCACCAGGGAGGGCCAGTGTTTTTAATATTAGTAACCTTTAGTTCT
The DNA here is from genome assembly GCF_000260355.1 of Condylura cristata. Lineage (NCBI taxonomy): Eukaryota > Metazoa > Chordata > Mammalia > Eulipotyphla > Talpidae > Condylura > Condylura cristata. The sequence goes on along the minus strand of NW_004567117.1, from coordinate 25,545,150 downwards.
GTCTTTAGGCTAAATATGGCCAATTTCTTTGATAACTCTTAGAACAATTTAAATACTAGACACTGCAGTTTCAATGACTTTCTCTGACTTCCACTCCTCATTTTTTCCAATGCTTCCCTAAAAATGTAGGAGTAGTGAAAAGTCAGCTCCAAAAGCTATATTCTTGGCAAAATACATCTGAAATGGCTTCTCATTCTATTAGCAAAATTTATACATTAATAAAGTCTGTGTTTGCATCACATTATCACTTCCTACTCATTGTTAGTAAAACTACAGATTTTTTTACATGGCAACATTTATATATATATATATTTTTTTTTTTCAGTATTTTTTTCTTATATCATTCTAGTCCTCCAGCCACCCTAACTCCCATGAACTATTCCATAGTCCCTTGTATTCAACCCTCACCTGTGTTGTGCTCACTGCTTTATTATATTTCTCAGTTCTATGGTGTATGGCAAAATTTAAGAATTTAAGACAGGTTTTTCTCACCCAAATTTTTAAATTAATTTTTTGGATCTAAATTCAAAACTCATGCATATAGAGTGAAGAATAATTTCAGTCAGGAAGAGAATTTTGAATTTAGAATTAATTTATTTTTCATAGCTTTGTGTAATTAGAAATTTGATAAACCTTTCAGATTGTTTAAATATTTGATACATCTTGTGCTTTGCACAACCAAAGCAAAATTGTGGAAACATCACTACCTTAGGTTGAGAAATAGCTGCCAACTGACATTTTAAATGTGGAGGAAAGATAGGCAGTTTTCCTGTTATCCAACTATCTGCACTACCACATAACTCATGTTTTTATATTTAATAAGGTTTAACATTGAGGTTAGTTATAAAAATAAAAACCACATAATTTAAATCTAAAGAATTATTTTGTTTTAACAGACTATTTTGTGAAAGGTTCATTGTAATGTTTTGGCAGGGCAATTTGAAAGTGATTAATTAACTGTTGACTAATATCTATAGAATAACAAAGTAGTTTGTTTAATTCAGAGGATTATGTTTGTATGCTTATTATTTGTATTGACAGTAGCTAGAGTAGTAGAAGGGGAAAGTTCATGGTATCAGTTGGTTTATTACCTGACATTCTCTGTCATTTATTAGTCATTTTTTTTAAAGATTTATTTATTTATTCATACAGAACTGGGGTACAGGACAGAGATGCGGAGGGTGAGAGGATTCACCAGGGACAGAGTTGGGAGCAGAACAGGCAGATTGATGAAGTACACTGCTGAGGGGAGCAGCGGGCGGGTCAGGAGAGGTCTGCCGCGCCATGTGGATCTCCTCCGGGGCTGGTGGGGATCGAACTCATGCAGAAGTGGCTTTAGCTTCTTAGTGCAGTGCTTTAACCCGCTGAGCCACCAGGGAGGGCCTATTAGTCATTTTTAAAGAAAATTTATTTTTTTGTTCAAGATTCTAAAAATTCAGTCAATGATTTTAGTAAATAATATCTACAAGTTATTTTTTTGTTTTGTTTTGGTGAGTTTAAAACCACCAAAGGCATCCCCTTTTACTATGCATAAAAGGTGGACTACAATTTCCTGTGGAAGAGATCCAGATAGTTTTGCTTTTTCTATAAAGTGCCCCCCCCCCTTGGCAATAGATTATTTGGCTTTGTCAACCAATCAATAAAAACAACATCACCTCAGCATTTATTTTTTTAATTCATTGTCTACCATTAGCTCTGAGTGAAATCAAATGTACCTACTTGCAGAGACCTAGGTGAACAGAACACTGATGTAGAAGTAGCAAGGAAATGTGAATGGTGAGTATGGACAGCAGTGATAAACAGTGTCGAAAAGAAAGTCTGAATAAAAGGTCTCCGTTGGATATTTATTCCCAGTGGACATGTTCTCCCTACTTTCTGTTCTAGTATTGTGATGAGGTGAAAGTTTACAGAATAGGAAACAGGTCTGTGAAGGAGACTCAGAAGAAATGTCGGTGGGGCTGTGTGTCACCACTTTGTGATTATCACTGGGTTCAAGGTTGTGTTGCAGGTTCTCAGACTCTGCTTAGAAAGCAACATACTGCTGGGGTGTAGGTGTGGAGCTTTAGTCTTTAAATAAGTAGAAACAGCATCTGCTACACATGAGGAAAGGGGACAAGCATGGGGACTTCAAGGTAGAAAAAATATAAGGTAAGGAGGAGGAGGAGGAAAACCACAAAGATCTAATTAAGAAGCAGAATTCAGTGCCATTTATTGAACATACTACCAGATCTCTGTAACACTTGAGATATTTTTGGACTAGGTTTTTTTAGGGGTTAATATACTTGGCTTTATGTGAAACTTGGCTACTGGTACTGGCATCACAAATACATTTATCAGTGTTATATCTTTATTTGAACTCACTCATTCTTTCTCTTCCATTGTGCTCCCCATTTTATCAAGAAAATTCACTTTCAATTGCACATATATCATAATACTTAAACATTAGCTTCACTTGCCTCTGGTTAATAATTCACCATATATTCAAACATATATCAACATAAAATCAGCATAACAACTTTTATGAATCCCTTTATCATTGGCACATTGTAAATGCTTACACAATTCACTCTCTGGATTCATATAGGAACTTGCTTAATAGCCCTTAAAGTTACTATAAACCTTGGTTGCTTTCAATCATGGGAATATTATTCATATTTTCAGAATGAATGCATTTTTAGTAATTGTTAAAGTTTAAAATCCCTGGGATATAGCTGTAGTTAGTACTTTAATCCAATTTTTTTAAATCCCTTTTTTGACAAAAATGATTATGGAATGTCCAGAATTTTCAGCTGCCTTCCATCCACTAAAAATTCTTCTTATGTGTTTGAACTTGCAGACAAATTGTGTGTGTGTGTGTGTGTAAGTATTTTCAATAGTGAAAACTTCTGAATGCCTTAGTTTCTGGTTTGACAGGATAATAGAGTAGCTAGTTCTATTCTAACTTGAATTTAACCTATAGCCCAATATGGAACCTCAACTTGGGTGCTTCATGATGAAGAGATGAGGCTATTATAGGCACATGGTATTACTAAGGATTCATCTTGTCTTTGGCAGTCAGTGAGCACTAAATAGGCTCTAGGCATTGACCTAGGAATAGGTTTCTGGAAAGGAGAATGAAAAGGAGAGATTGAATGTTGTTAGTGACAAATTCTTCCTTCCTTTATACCGAAGGCCATCTTTGAATGATCCTGTTTTCTGCAATTCCGCTATGATGCATATGGAAATGGTGTAAGCTATTTAAAAATAATTACATTCATTGAAAGTTGCAATAAATATGACAACAGTAGATAGAAAATGTATTTTAGATATCATAATTTTTCTGCCTGCCACTAGCTTGGTCACTTTATCTAGATATTTAAAGAGTAGGAGATAATTTACCAAAATCTCATCCCTATAATCAAAATGTACTATTTCATATTAAGCTCAGACTGTATCTTCAAAATGACATGTAGAAATTGCATGTGAAAAACTAGAACATATATAAAAATACCACATTTTTTCCTTCATTCTTTCAGCATGGACTTCTGAAATAACCACTATGTATTCACATACATACCTAGATTAACCCGAGAAGTTGATTCAAGGCCCTCAACCTTTAGAGCTTCCTAGTTCACTAAAAGGACATGAGCAGTGAATTATCACAATCAATGAAATTTAACAGTGTAATCTAAAAAGTAGAGATTCCATGTTCCTTGGAAAAACTAAAAATGTCTTGGGAAGAGGAGACTTGGAAAAAGACATGGGAGTAGGCCTGGATTTGCACATGGGACAGAGACACATGAAAAAGAAGCTGTGCTTGCTTCTTGGCCTTGGCCTAGTACCAGGGACTTGGGGGACATGGAAAGTGATACATGCAAGAGACATGGGTGAGAGCCCTGTGGGCAAGGTGACAACAGCAGCTGCTACCTTGATTTGTATTTTGAATTTGACACTTTCTTCTAGATTTGCCTGGTCTCTTCTGCCTCTTACCTATGGCTCCCTCTCAGAAAGTACTTTAGAGTTGTGGCAAGCTTCAAGGCCTCAACAGCCCTGTCTGGCTGGACATTTACCCATGAGAGAATGGGTAACTTGGGGTGTTTTATTGGGAACTATATTCTTTCTCTTTTCTGCTCTCACTAATTCTATTAAAGTTCTGCTCTACCTGCAATCTCATACACTATGAGTATCTTCATTTTTATGCAGTGGATGGCAGAACCTTTTTAGAGTATGCATAGTTTGGAGTTCCTGGGCTATTCCTCAGTCTGCCTGGTAACAGATTTACCATAACTTCCTTGACACAGACTGGTGTCATGACCTTGGACTAGTCACAACTCAAGTTTGAGGTCAAGATTTTTTTCTCTAAAATTTCCTCTCTAATTTTGATGGGCATCAATTTTTTATGTTCTAATATTATTGTATACAATGTCCTATGCTAGTTTCTGGAGGTACAAAGAGGATACTTAAAAAAAAAAAAATCTGCCTCTCTTAAGGTAGTTAAACTTGTGTGTCTTTTGTTATTATGTTTTTTCCAGTTCTTTCTGTCCTGCCCTACCCCACTCTCATTCTCACTCTCGTTTTTCTTTCTTTCTTGTTAGACCATCTGATCTTCTATGTCCCAGGAAGGTTCATAAGACTAATAAGATTTTTCAGTGTAAGATGAGTAGGCACCTACTGTTTAAAGATTATGTTTAAGATAAAATTTTGTGAGTATCAAATTTGGTACTTTCTGGCAATCATGATAAATGAAACTGACCCCTGTAAAGCAGCTGTTCTTCTCCCCCACCCCCCGGCTGAAGAACATCCTTTTTCTAAGAAGTTTTCTAGAAGTGAATAACTTGGCTCCTGTTGCCCAAGACTTGAAGTGGTCAGTGGACAGTGACTTTCCCCAAAACCCAGCTGTCCAAAGAAACAATGACCTATTTGAGGTAAATTGCCTGAGGAAAGGAGAAGTTAGTCCTACATCTAGGTTTAAGATAAAGGTATGGAAGGACCAGAGAAAGAACTGATTCCAGTCAGGGAAGTGATGGAGAGAGGAAGTTCTCTCTGAGTCAGTCCCAATGGCAAATATAGCCTTAGAACATACATAGCAAAACAAGGTAATTAAGACTACTCCATTATTTGGTGAGCATTTTTGCAATAGGCCAGAATACAGATGTGTGTGTAAACTTACGTGTGTACTCCAAAGGGAGTGTTGGACTTGCCCTGTGTTCCCAGAACTTTGAGGTGAACAGCATTGCCCCTTGGGCTGGGGGGAGATCCAACCACCTTCCCATCAAAGGAGGGTTAGGTGAGCAGTGCAGTGAAAGACCAAACAAAAGCCACCCTCCGATACCCTGACTGGAGTCTGGGTGCAGTCCTGCCCCTGAATCTGAATTCTGCCCTGAAATCCTGAATGAGGCTGCTGAGAAGAGGCTAAGGCAGAGAGGTCATTTTTGGAGCCTTAAATGGCAATGATGTTGGAGGCCTGTGTCCTGCCCAGCAGGGCTGGGAGAATGGCAGCCCCTGACCCAGCCACGGCAGGTCTCTATGGTACCTTGCTGAATCTTGGAGCTGCAATGTCCTTCACACCACTGGGCAGTACCTGCACCTTCTCCCTCTTGTTCTACCCTACTGACTCTCTCCGTTCCTCTACTCTCTTGGTGAGAATATACTGTTTTTCTCTTTTGCTACACAAAGGCTCTTCTGTTTGCTTTTGTGGCTGCAGGTGGCCTGACCCAGAACCAGTCAGAGAGATTCTGGCCCAGTGACATTTTTAGACCCTTGCCATTACCAGGAGTACAACACTATACTATTGACATGATACTGATGCTGAATCTGGAAGGAGGTAGAACATCTGAGGAACAAGTCATGTGTCACAACAGAGATCTCACAGCTCTTGTCTTGCAACTCAGATTTTATAGTGGAAGTGTTGCTGGTAAAACATTCAGGGCTTTCAGACTGCAGTCTGAGGAATGCAGCCTCAAAGAACTCCTGCACTGGTGGTGCACAGGAGCTCTGGGGGTGGGGGTAGGGGGCAGGAGAGGGGAGCAGAGGATGCTTATATAGGCAAAAGGGGACAGGGTAGGTCTGCTTTATGCAGTTGAGGTTTTCAGTCAGGGCCACTATGATCAAAGGTTTCAAGAAAGATGGGTCTGAATTCAATTCTAGAGGAGACTTACAAGCATGGTTTCCTTTCCTCTCAGCTTGGGGGGAGTTTATGCATGTCCCGCACATAGCTGTAGCAAATGACCGTCCCCTGGACCTGACCCTCAGACGCTTCCTGGATGTTTGGTTGCTACCCAGACTAAGAATGGCTCTAATTTCATTTTTCTTTTCTTTTAAAAATTTATTTATTAGTACCTTGTGGAACTTAGCCCTGAAGTTTTGAGGTTCTTTTTCTTAAGGAATCCTATTGTCTATACCAGAATATGAGACAGTCAGGGAGATATTACTGGAAAACTGAGCTCTAGAGGGTCATTTTTTAATTGTCACATCATATGACAGCAATAAGGAGTGTTGGTGGTTATCTGGCTAGTCTCATTCCCTCCTCTGCCCTGAGGCATGGGTTATAGGGAAGCAGGATGGCTGAGTATTAGAAAGGGAATAAATTCCTGTTTGGAACTCTAGAGGGAAATAAAATATTAATTAGAAAAGTTAAAATGCTCTATATTTGTGCTCCATGTTGTAAAGCGGGTCATAGCCATAATATAATTGAATAAGCAGGTATATAATAAAAAGAATAGATGGGCTGCCTTGAATTGTTATTGAAGAGCAGTGTAAAACTTTCTGAAACTTCCCAGAAAAGATCAGCTTCAAGGAGGCAAGAAGGCATGCCTTTGTGGTTAGATGTTGGAAGTGAATTGAACTCTGAAAGTCTGGAAGAGTTCAGAAAAGTAAGGAGCACATGGCAAACTGTACCAGTCAGGAGAACAAAACAAAGAAAGGTGTAGAGAAGAGAATGCAGAAAACATATATTTAGAAAAAATGAAAAGATAATAAAATATATTATCCATGCTGGGCAGTTTACCATAAACAAGTCACAAATATCAGTTGCCAAATTGATGTTTACTCATATCCCTGGAGCCAACCCCAGTTATTCATATCCCAGACCACCCAGAGTCTGGGATGTGTGGTGCTCAGCTTATCTAGCAAGAGCAAAAGGGCTACAATAACCAGATTCATGACTGCTGGTGATTTAAATAATTCAGCATTCAACAGACCCTACTGAAGACTACTGGATTTCAAAGTCCCAAGTGTGTCACCCTCCTCATGGTCCGTTCACACAACTCCTCTGTCATGAGTCTCACACAGAACGTGTGTCTGCAGGTGACACATTGCTTGCATCACATATGTGCACGAAAGTGTGTGGGCTTTGGAAGAAAGTTGTCTGGAGTATTCTGGAAAGAGCAGCATCTGTGCTTTTTAGGGTCATTCTCCCTAGCTTTTACAAAAATCTTATTTAGTAGATATCATATTCCTCATTAAACAGATGGAGAAAACTGAGACTTGAATCATCTCTTGGCTACAGTCACTTTTTAAAAAACAATGTAATAGTTTATTTTTACATCATTTTGTGTCTTTTTCCATCTCAGTTGTAATCCCTGTGGGCTTCCCATCACCAAATCACCTGTGTGCCATCACCATTGTCCAGTTCACTTCCCTCCTCCCACCATTCACAGTCACTTTTTTATGCTTAGTAATACTGGCTTTCAAGCATGTTTGTTTGTCTTAATCCTTGATATATTAAGTTATATTTCTGTGTATTTTCTCAGGAGATGGTTATATTCATAGTTAGTTTGTCTATAGAGAATTCCAAATGCGTACAACAGAACCATTTCCTAAAGAGCTTACCTAGAGAAAACACAGAACAGTTTCAGGAGCATAAACTGAAATAAATCAGAATGGCATGGAAGACATATTCAGAAAAGAACTTCACTTCCTTAACTATGAGTTTGTCTCTTGAAGGAGGGAGACCTAAAGCATCCTTCATTCATTACCCACTTAGCCAGTCTCTCATTTTTTGTGTATTACTCTTGTTGTTTTAGCTTTGTCATTTTAATATGAACAGGCATTATTTAAGGAGATCTCTTTTTTATTGCTACTTTTAACTCAGAAGTTCCATCTTCCTAAGTCTTTTTCCAGGAAGACTCAGTATCTGATAGTAGTTGTGACTCAGCAAAGTCTCTATGTCTCTATTTTCCTCTCTCTTTATTTTACTCTTTTTTTTGTGATTTTGCCTTCTTTTTAAAATAACAGTATCCTCATGACCTTTTTTTAAGATTTATTTATTTATTCATACAGAACTGGGGTACAGGTCAGAGATGTGAAGGTTGATAGGATTCACCAGAGACAGAGTGGGGAGCAGAACAGGCAGATCCACGAAGTACACTGCTGAGGGGAGCAGCGGGCGGGTCAGGAGAGGTCTGTCACGCCATGTGGTCACCTCCGGGGCAGGTGGGGATCGAACTCATGCGGAAGTGGCTTTAGTTTCTTAATGCTGTGCTTTAACCCGCTGCACCACCAGGGAGGGCCATCCTGGCCAACCTTTTACAAAGATTTTATAAATTGAGTGATACCTTACTTTGTATCTAAAATCACTTAAATGTGTTGGACAGTGAATGTGTGCTTCTTGCCTATCTTTTCCACTAAAATTGGAAGCTCTTCGAGGAAAGAGATTGTGCTGTATCAATCTCCTTTTCTTGTAGCAATTATTATAAAATATCATCTTAGAAATAAATTAACCAATTTCTAATACACAACCCACTGGGCTTTTATGCTTTGCCTCTTTATTGTCTGAATTTTGTGTTCACACAATTTTTGTGAAGTTATAAAATGGTCTTTCTGTTCTGCTAAAAGGTATTATGACCTATGTGTAATTTTCTGATTGTTTCACATGCATGCATTTGTGAAGGGTTGAATCTAAGTAATGAACTTGTGGGCATCTTCTACTCATTGAGCTTTGTCCAATTTTAAACATAATGGTGACTGAATGTGTGTCTATCTTCCAGTATGTATGCAGATATACGTTGCATATACACAGTCTTTTTCTAGCTTCTCCTTGGTGTTTAGCTCAACCCATCCTTAGGTGGGGAAAGGAAACTGGAGCCTCCCCTTTCTGCTAATGTCACACTGGTACAAATAGTCATAGAATTGGGATTCTGAACCAGGAGAGGCAAAGTTAGTTAGCTACCTCTTTTTGCAAATTAGATGAGAATCCAAGGTTTTACAGATGTAGCTTATAGGCCTTAAAGTTCAAAAAGAAGATTTGACTTTTCTGATTGTTGTAAATAATCACCAGTTTAGATTAAACTGAGTTACTTTTTCCTGAGGAAGCCTTGGCTGGAAATCTAGATAAAGACATTGGACCTCAAAAAGGAACATACTTATTTCGGACAATAAGCTTTGAGCAAATTGTGCCCCAAATATGCTTTTGGGTACATGGAATATCGGTTCAAAGGCAAAGGAGGATTATACCACGCTGGGTTAAAATAACAACCTAATAATTTGGGACCATAAGTCTGGAAAACTGAATTTACCTTGGGACTTAGGAAAAAAACAACAATAATAATATCACTAGGAAAGAGGGTCTAGAGCCAGTCACAAGACTGTCGCATGCTTTCACTAGCATAATTTTCAAAGGAAACTTAGTTGGATATTCCTTAAATGATGCTAGCCAATGTACTGTGAGGTTAGAGAGCATAGACTATGCACATAGACAATGAAAAGAGATGTGCAGTGGGAAGATACCAGCATTCCACTGGCAGTCAAGATATTGAAATCTCTCATCTTCCACAGCAGAAAACAAGCCCCTTCTCTCCCCTGTACCCCTCCCATGCTGACTGTCCTGAGGATCTCTTGGAATTAGACTGTGTCCTCCTGAGCTGCCGGGTCCTCTCCAAATGTGATGTCTGAATTTGCCAGGGAGACTCTTAGGGAAATGGTGACTGTTTAAAACACAAAAGATATGCCTTTAAAATGGTGGGCTTTGAAGCAGGGCTTTGCCTTTGGTAACAAGATGGCTTTTGCAGCCTCAGTCATGCTTGCGTCCCATAAAGACCAGTCCCAACTCAGGCCCACACACTCTCCTCTGACAGGTCCCCTCTGCAGGAGAGAAGAACATTTAGGTCATTTCAGCCTGGAACATTAAAACAAATGCTGATAGTTCAAGGTTAATAGATGCATAAAATAAAAGTAATTCCGTGTCAAAGCTGAGATGACAGGCGATTTGACTTGAGGCTGCCTTACAATCACTCTCTTACATGTGCTCCGTGCTGAGACCAGGGGAAGGCGGTTTGTTTCTGACATTTACTTGTCAGGAAGGTATGACAATAGAGATTGTTTCTATCTCTGCTGCTCCCAGATGTTAACCTTCCAGCTTTAGTTTGTAATTGGGGTTCTGTGGAGCTTTAACATTTTCTATTGATTCAATAGAAGCGATAACATTTCCAATCATAAGACAGCATTATAGAAATATCAGGCAATTCACATATCAGAATGTTTGATAGCTGGGCTCACTGCATTAATTTCTGTCACCTTTGCCAGGAACCCTTTATCCTCTTTTTAATACTGAAGGACACCTGGGAGTAGTTGCTGCCACTTTTATTGTTCAATAAAGTAGACAAAAGTTTCAATTAACAACCAAGAGGCCTCTAGGAAATTGTGAATGAGAATATATTTTACTCATTTTACTATATTTCTTTTTTCTAATGTGCCATCTGTGACTTCGAGGCTGTACTTCACTCAGATCGCGCGCACACACACACACACACATTCACACACACATTCACAGTCCTCTTAATTCAATTTACTTTATAATAAAACATTCAGCCAAGGGAAGCTAAGATGGAGCCAGTGAGGCTATGGACAGAAATTGGAAGTAAGTCAGAAAGTTCTGGCTTGTGCATCCAAAGGAAAAAAGGACCCCTGGGCTCCAGGGCCCCAAGGCCCTGCCCTTGACCTTGACCATGAAGTCCCAAAGAATCTCCTCCTGCTGTGTAGCTGGTGCCTATTTAAGAATTAAAAAACTATCCTATTCACTAGGATTCTCATGGCATTATGAAATCTTTAAAAGTTTAATTATAGCATGAAAATGAAAGATCTAAAAAGTAAAGATGGAAAAAAAAAGTGAAGATGCATGTCTGCAAGATGCCCCATTGTAATTCTCACCAATACAAACTTCACCCCATGTCATGAGTTGTTTTCTCACCGCTTTTTATCCATCCCATGCACATTTTTTTTTTTTTAATTTTTCAACTTCCCTTATTCCATTTTAACTTATCTAACCAAACCTCGTTTCTTTCTATACCTGCACTTTCTGGAGAAACTTCAGACACCTTTTTTTTTTTTTTTTTAAGATTTATTTATTTATTCATATAGAACTGGGGAACAGGCCAGAGATACGGAGGGTGAGAGGATTCACCAGAGACAGAGCAGGGAGCAGAACAGGCAGATCAACAAAGTATACTGCTGAGAGGAGCAGTGGGCAGGTCAGGAGAGGTCTGCCACGCCATGTGGTCACCTCCGGGGCAGGCGGGAATCGAAGTCATGGGGAACTGGCTTAAACTTCTCAGTGCTGTGCTGTGCCACAAGGGAGGGCCCAGACACCTTTTTAATAAGATACTTCTTGGCTTTTTTCTTTGTCTCCAAATTTCAGACTGCATATGATATTTCATTTTTAGAAGACAGATACATCTAAGAATCTGTGTTTCTTTTCTCATAAAATTATGCACTTTATTTTATGAATTACCATACTTTATTATTGACTCTGTGATAGGAATTGTTAGACAAAAGCATTCATTGGTATGTATGCATAGAATTGATATGTTGCCATTCATTTAAACCTTTGATGTTACTCTCTCTCACAGGTCAATGCTATATACAATCTTGATATTAGCATTTCTTTGTTTTTATAATTATTATATAAAAGACTAAAATTAAACTGACATAATAAATTTGTCTAGTTCTAGTAACTGTTATCCAAAGTTCCTTGATTAATTAGCCTCATTTTGATATGGATTATGAGATAATATTTGTTAAAAATAAATTTTCTTGATTTTAATTTATATATTTTATGTTTTGTTACTGAATTTAATAAATGAGACTTTGTCAAATATCATGTGAAAATCTGTCAGATAATCAAGGCTGTTGTCATTTAATTTGTGTTTAGTAAATGCTCGGGGGTCCTGCTTTTGTGAGGGCCTTTATTAGGTATTAATAAACCTGTAAGTTAGATTATTTTTATAGTTATGTGGTTTTTATTAATTTCTTTTGAAAATGGTAATGATATCTTTTTCATTTTCTATTTTTGAGTGAATGAATAAAACCATGTCTACAGCAAGTAAAGTAATAGTATTGCTCTTGAGCAATAGGAATTTGATATTGTCATCTGTACCCAGAGATGAACTCTGATTGTGGACAGATACCAGAACTATAGCAAAGAAAATGGGACATAGTTTCTGCTTTGTCAGATTTACTTATTAGCTCATTATTTACCTTATTCACTGGGCTGGTGATGATGTTGCCTATGGATCATGTGTTCTTTGTAACATTATCTTATCTTTCTTAGCCTGCAAATAGACCAGTACAATGGTCATCACTTTCAAATTCTTTTAAAGATTCAAGAATCTTTAGACCCTGATTCCTAGTCATCCTCAATTATAGCTAGATTTTATCAAAATCCCCAGCAGACTCTTGTCTACACTAAAATCGGAGAAATAGATGGTCTGTCTTGAAGTGTCTCCCTTTTATTCAAAATATCCCTGCAGCCAATTACTAACTTGAACAGTGTCTTATCTCACTAATAAATTTATATCTGCATTATAGAACTTTTATTTATTGTCCAAATAATCCTCAACAAGAATGAACCTTTCTACTGGATATAATCCTTACTTCCTAGCTAATTTGATGGTTACCTCCAAGAAAATCCCAAAATTGGCGTCCATGTCAGAAGTTAAATCCTGGTTGTTCTGTTGAATTGCTTGGCCACATTTCCATTTTTAATCCAAAGGTTAGTTGCATTTTTGAGTTACTTATAAAAGTAGGTCAAACATCTTTAAAGTATGTATGAAGAAAAGTTACTCCATACTGTCAATGCCTGAGGGACATGTTAAGGACAGATTAAACACATATTACAAATTATGAACACTTAAATTATATGAACAACAAACTAATTATTTATAATATTTTGTACAAAGATATATGCTCAATAAATATTACAGAGTAGAAATTGGAAAACTGGAGGAACATAGATTTGAGCAGTAGAGTTCAGTCATATTTCCCATAGGAACACTGTGTGGAGTTATGGATAAGGAAGGGCCCTTTCCCCTAAAGTTCACTGACTCAGTTGAACTCCTCTACTTCCACCAAAGAGAGAGTTCCTGTATCTCAAAGATTCTGTCATGCAAGAGACAGACATTTTCCTCCATCACAGTATAAAAGCCAGACACCAGTTTTTTTAAACCAAACAAATATGCAATTTGTCAGTCTGCAGATAGAGTGTTTCTGCCTTCAAATTCAAAATGGTTTTCATTTATTCATGTAAAAAAGAAGCATTTCAGTTATAGTTGTAATATTTACTTATCTGGTTTCCTCGTGATGGATAACAAATATATCCAGAACTTCCATGCATCAAAAAGATGCCACTTCATAAAATGGCAATACAATTCCATATTACAATAAAAACATACAATTCAAAATGCTTCAAATAGTTCCAAAAGCAATTATAGCATTTCAGAAGTAAACATTACTTACAAATTCATAACCACCCATCAAAATTATTTCACTAGGGTAAGTTAAGGAAGCATCTGCTACAATTTATGCATTTTGAGTCTTTCTTATTTTTCATAGCCAACTATGAAAAAACTGCTTCCAAAAAGTACTGCAGTCCAGAGTGAAGTCAAACAGTTTTCCATTTACCTAGGAACATAGACTCATTTTTAAACTGCAGTTCAATCCTTTTACTATAATAAAGGTATAAAATTCACATTTTCATCCAAAGGAACTAGATCTGACCAGTACCATCTGCAGGGGAATAGTGCCTGAGATTAGCAGTCTTATTTCTTTGCCTAAAAGAATAGCAGAATAAGCTCCTTTTAAAGGCTGAAAAGAGTCATTCTTTATATCCTGTCTAGAATAATGCTGAATTATTTCTCAACTACAAATGGTGGTTCATAAATCATAAAAGAATAAATCTTATTAAATCAGTTGTAAAGATTACAAAAACCTAAAGGCAAGTCCATTCTCCAAAAGACAGTGCTGTCCTTCCTGATTTTTTATTCTTTTACTTACTTAAAAGAAGACAAAGTCTTTGAGACCTGCTTAACTCAAATAAGAGCTCTTTTGTTTCTTTTTACAAAAAGTCAAAGGAAGAATAATCATGGTAGATCAGTTAATCTACTAAATGTCTAACTATTCTAAATTTCAGCATTTTATACATATATGTAAAATGGACAGTATATATGTTATGAATGAAATGTGCAAATGGATAATTCTTACATTAATTTCAAAATTTGCCATACCTAACACATTCATCAAAAGAGTGAAGAAACAGTAAAATTTGGTCTACTATATGCATTTTGGAAAACAGGTGGAAATAATCTTCACAAGAAAGATCACCATAGTTGAGGGCAGAAAGCCTATATTTTGAAAAAAAAAATACAAGTATTTTTTTTAAATAAAAATAACTTAAAAAATAGTAGAATCTATTCTTGAAGTTTTATTTCATACATTTAACTATTAATCTGAAGAATATCATATTCATTGAAGTTTATTTTTATGTTTTAGGAAAGATAAACTCACTTTTGCATGGCATAGAATAAAATATGAAGGCGAAAGCATGTTTCTCTTAACAGTTTGAACTTTGTGCATTACAAGTAACAGATTCAACAAGGTAGATATTTTATAGTTGGTCTAGAGATGAAAAATTCAATATGCATATATTTATGTGTTGAGTAGATTTATAGCCAACACGCCCACTGCCACTTGGCCTCAGCTCACTTTTACGTCCTTGAAAAGAACACATTTCACACATTTTAAAAAACATTTAGAAGATTTAAAAGCATTTGCCAAAGTCACAAAGCAACAGCAAATGGTGTCTGCATCTCTAATAAGTTCGTCTAAAAATATGGAATATGAAATGTGGAATGGAATGTTTTGTATTCTGAACTGAAAGGTTTTTTAACTTTATTGACTCACATTAAAGATGAGGACCAACTTCACAAATTTAGGAGTGGGAAAGTTTTATTTTTCTTCAACATGGCACAAATGTGCAACCATTTCACCTGATGTTAAGAAGTTTGTTTACAGAGGGATTTCCTCTATCACAGGAAAAGATTGCTGCCAATTTAAGGATTATTTTTGACTACACACAATATGCTTTTTAACTCAATGTTTTGTGATGATAATATAAAATATGACATAACAAGCAATTTTAGTAAACCAGGACAATGTTATGGGACTGATAGGATAAAGGAAAACAGAAGAAATGAAGGGAAGAAGGAAGATTTTGCAGTCAAAAGCAAATATTGTAGGTTTATGTGAGACAGTATCAGGATATTTTTGACACAGGGTCCCAGAAGTCAGAGTGTTGTTCAATATCAGGCAAGGGACAGATCTTCAGAGTTCAAATTTCTTTGGGAATTTATGTCACTCCAGCCAAGTTTATAATTCTTTCTCTTTATAAGATTTTCTTCTCCTATACCCGATCTTATACTTACTTTTCCTTTTTAATTTTTATCTTCAGACATATTTAAATTAATATTGAGGACCAATGTTTTACATTATTTAAGGATAAAATATTGTTTTAGTTTTCCAGGTGTAACTAGTGTTATAATAGTTCACAGATAGTGGCCTATTATTGAAGATGTGAAAGCAGTGTGAATTTGCATTATTTGAGTTGTTTCATGTTCTAGGTGTTTTTTATGCTTATCAGATTAAAAAATCATAAATCACAATAATCATATAAAATGTTTTTATTTTCTACATTTAATAAATAACAAAACAGACTTGGAACTATGGCGTAAACCGTATAAGGCACTCAGTTGTTACTGGGCAATGGAGGAAGAAAAAAACATTTATGAGCAATCTCTGAGCAAATTAAGCTGCTTCCTATGACCCTGTTATGTAAAGGCTACACAAAGGTATCTCCTGACGGCCATTGTACTAGTTTTATTTTTTATGATATTGAACTCATATTATTGGACAAAAATAACTTGTCAGAGGTACACTAATTCGACGCAAATGCTATGTAAACGTTTAACAATCATTCTGCTTCTGGTAAACATTAAAACAAACAGAAATAGAAAAAAGTACTCCAAAATACTATCTGTGCTAGGTTGACCATAACCAAAATGATGAAAAGGGGATCTCAGACAAGTCAATGATATAGGTGAAGAAGGTGGAGATGTGGCTGTGTGTCGCATGTGTAGAGAACAATGACTGGAGTAATTCTTTTGGAAGTCAAATATGGTATGAGGCAGCTTCTTCCAAACTGATGACCTGATATAGAACAGCTGATAAAATGACCCAGATCCAGAGACTGAAACCCTGAATATCAGATAGACCATGACTCTGACACCTTGTTCCAATCAATGACTTTAAACCCGATGTATTCAAGGTCATGCTCTTCCTGTTTGCATATGTTTATTAGAAGCTTGTGTGTGTAGGAAGGAGGATTGCGCCCAGAAATGTGCCAAACAGCTGGGAACCTACTGACCTGAATAACAGTGCCACCTAAGAATATTACAGAAAAGTTTGTGTTTCTAATCCAAAAGCTCAGTGATTATGAAAGGAAATTAAGGAAATGAGCTCTCATTTTCCTAAGGGAACTTTTATCTATACTGAGACTCTCAAACTGAATTTATTCTCAGAAACACTTTATGTCAAAATTATTCAATTGCAATAATAACTATATTACCTTATGATTTTTTAAACAACCTATTGCATTTCTAAGTTTCAGATTGTTTTTCTCTTTAAATTATTTCCTGTGGGGAAGCTAATGAAGAACTGGAAGTTAGACGTTCTTCCTCCTACTCCTTTAGATTTGCTAGTAACAGTGCTCTCAGGAAAAGCAGGAGCCTGAGCCTGGCCAGCACACTGAAGGCCTTGCATTAGGTGGGACCACTTTAGAGCTAATTCACTTTGATGCTTGAAAAACACACTCATTTTTGTTTATCTGTTTCTTGTTTTTCTTCTTTTTAGCCTATCTCCTGAAATCCTGTGAATGTCTTTCAATGGTAAGTACATTTTCGAAAACTTCCAGCATAGTGTTAGAAACCCTCGTTTTCATAATTCTAAATTCTAATTTGTAGGAAATGATGGTCCAGTGTGTTGCCCTTGTAATAATATAAATGCTAATCATTTTTTAAACCACTGCATTCCTTTCTTTAGCAATGAATTCTATAGTGAGATTCCAAAGGAATAATAGAAATGCTAATTATTTTGATTAGCACAAAGAGGAAAGTCTATTAAAAGTTCCTGAACATAGTTGCTTCTTTAGTTTTATATATTTTATGGCTTCTTTTAAGTTCAAACTCAAGCTATATGCTGGGATATTTTTTATGTAAATGGATTTACTCAAAATGTCTTTCCCAGTTCTTATTTTTAAATGGTCTCTATGTGAGAGACTAAATCAATATCTATTGTGTATTTCAAATCTCCATAATTGTATTGAATAGACAGAACAGTCAAGTGGAGAAATTGATGAATATTACTTTGGGAGAAGGAACTGGTATTATTTGAAAATTTGTTTGGTATATATGTGTGATATGTGATTGTTTAAAATGCTTCCAATGAAAGCTTCATTGAAGTCAGTCTCTTTTCAAAGTATTTAGGAATTTTTTAAAGAAAATCTGCTGGTCTGAGTATATTCAGAGCTAAATGCTTGGCATTGAAACAAATCCAAAATAACACACAAATTTGGTGTTTTCAATAAAAAATAAATTATGCAATGAGGACAATTTAACTAGTGCTGGTCACAGAGGGGTCAGGGAGGTGGATCATTATTGGTTAATAGACTGGACTCTGCAATCAGAGCTGGAAGTTTTCGAAAACTGAATTGCATCCCAGAGGCCTTGCTTTCTACTTGTGTGATTCTAAATAGGCTTATTTTATAAGTTCCAGTTGCTTTATCTGCTGTCAAAATCACAAGGAGTCATTCACACTACAAAATGATTGTACAACATCTGGTACATAAAAAGTGATTGACATTTGGATTACCATTACCACTTACACTATTACTACTAGTGTTAACTTTTAATATTACCATTATTGTCATTGTTGTCATCGTCTCTGCACTGCTCTAACATAAGCAAAGCGCTCCCAGTGGAGCCATATTGTACCTACCTGTTCATTTCTAACTTTCAAGGGCTTCTTTTGATTTTATTGACTATCAACCAATTCACAAGATAAAAATCACTGACAACCTACCAGGTATCAGAATTTCTGAGTGAAATCACATTTACAGGGACACTGGTTCGGGGCGGGGTTTGGGGGAGAGCCATTTAGCTCATCTTGAGAAGTATGACCAAGGGAAGAAAATAGGAGCAGGGTGGCTCTGTGGAGGGTCACAAAGAAGCATTTTGAAGGTGACAAGGAAGGTTCTAAATTGACCTTTGAGAAAGGTTAGTGAGAAATTTCCTAGAGAGGCAAGAGAAGGAAAAGGATTGGAGGATTAGGTACTGTATGTGCACAGGCCTGGAAGTTTTAAAAAAATGGTCTTGTTAAAAACATGTATTGCTGTCACTAATTGCTTTTGGAGAAAACATGTGAGATCCAAAAGTAGTAGCATGTGCATTTGGAGTATCAATCAGTGACAAGGTCATGAAAAAAAATCATAGGTCATGGTGAGATTACCATCATAGGTCATGGTGAGATTAGCTTTAACCCATAAAAACACAAGATAGTGGAGAATTTACTAGTGAACCAGTGATGACTGACTGGTCCTACCAAGAAAGAGCTGAGAGCTGTGCCATGGGATAGTACTTAACACTGTAAAAGGAGACACCGTATGCTGACATGCCAAAAAAAAAAAAAAACCTGGAAGAAGCAGCAGAGAGGGACAATGGGATGATGGGGAAGGTTTCAAGAAAAAAGTAGAGGGTTATATGAGTAGTTAATGACAACTGACTTGGCAGAAAGGATTTAGCAGCTCAAAAAACGGAGTCAGCACCCTGGCTCTCAGTTACGATGGTGTTGTGGGGGAGAGGAGAGGAGGGGTGATTTTATCTCCGAGCTGGTGAGGGTGCATAAGTAGGAACCAAGGGTCTGTGCCTTCCATTTCCTTAAGTTCTGTTGGGTTTGGCTGTAGACTCAGAGGTCTAATCTAGTGAAGCATCTGGATCACATATTTAACTATGAGATATGCTAGAAATAATAGACAGTGCAATACTGGTAAATAATGAAAAGAGAGAAAGAAAAAGAATGAGTTTGATGTTGTTAGTATTACTGGAGCCAATAATGTAAAGAAAGCAGGCAGCCATGAAAAGGGGTCACCAAAGCCTATAAAGGGGTTTCTAGATGAAGCGAGTGATCAGCTGAATCCGATTCCTCAAGGTCCATTACGGCTAGTTGTAAAAACTGTCCACTGGACTGGTAGTTAAGCAGAGCTTCAATGAAGACAATTTCTAGAAAATCAAGTTTGCCACATTTAGTAAATGAATGAAGGAGAATGGGACGTGGTAACCCCAGACACGTGAAGTTATAATTCTGTGTCAAGAGTAACAAAATCTGGCTGAAGACAAATGTGTGCTCTTGAAGCTGCTCAGCAGGATCTTAACTCACTTTTCTTACTGTTTACCACAACAGCAAATTGTCAACAAGAGCTCAGCTTTCCTGTATTAGTCTGTTATTAAGGAGGGCTAGATAGAGAGGTAAATTTTCTAACTTCCAATATCCATCAAATATTGAGTCTCAGGTTACTTAACTATCAGTTGTCAACTAGAAAATGGTTGGGCTGGAAATATTTAGATCTACAGCCACGATCCCTGTTGGAAGGTTCATATCTGAAAGAAGTTTGTCTTTGCAACTTTCCAAACTGTTCCATTGGCCTAGAAGGGTAAAGTACATTATCTCCTGCTATTTCATTTTTATTAAAACTGTTTGAACTTGGAAATGAGGCCTGATGGTCCCATTTTCAGAAGGCTGAAGGTCACTGGGTGTTTCTGTTCAAAAAGAGAAAACAGTGTGTAACCCCTCTGGCACCATAATCGAAAGAAATAGTGTGGTGATTACAGCCTGAGCTGAGCTGGCGGCTGCTACAAATACTAGCACTGAATTTGATAGGATCCTGTATTACCTTATAACAGAGTATCATTCCTTACAGTTCCAAGGTCAATGTCTCTTTCTCAAATAACATTTCGGACCTATAATTGTTCATCTACATGCCAGCAATTATGGGGGAATTGATCAGCCAGTAATTAATGCCATGCTATTACACTTTTTAATTTGTAGATTATGCAGCTGCAAGCGTTCCCACATTTTTAATTTGTATATTATACAGCCACAAATGTTTACAATGCCCTTTTTAATCTCCTTACACTACCACTGCCATTATTCACTATAGATTAATGATACCCTGGACGCTGCGGTTTATTTCATTTACCACTCTTACCAGGAGAGCAGTTAACATTACTGTGCTCTGTTACTTAATGTCTTACTGCAGATGCTAGTGAGCGTTGGTTACCCTTTAAAATATTACCAACCAGTTATTTTTTTCCTTATTTTTTTTCCCACTCTCTTGTCACCAACAATATGGCTCTGTGGTAATGTTATACTTTATTTCCAAATTTATTTTAACTGGTTCTATTAGTAATATTTAAATAGTTCATTAAGAATTATAAGTGACACAAACCCCTCCTTAATGGCTTTGGTCTATCTTCGATCCTATTTGGGGTTATGTGACCAGCACAGTTTTTCTTTCTTCTTCCAATTCCTATCTCCACCCCCACTACCGATAGCCAAGTGAGTTAAAAGAAAATTTCAAAATGTATTCAACTTCTTGACAATTAATCGGAAACAGATATTCTCAATATTGACTGAGCATATTGATTCGAATAGTTGAAGGTGATACTGCAGGCTGTGACAACAGATATTGTGAAGTATCTGTTTTCTGGTATACATCAAGGTGATGTAAAGTTTCAGAGAGAGGACTGTACCTGTCTCTTGATAAGATGTCATGACAACTTTAATGCTGACGCTACTCTAAGTCTAGGGTGCTAAATGTTCACTTCAAGAAATAATTCTATGAAACAGGGGGCTGCACATTACTAGGCACAGCAGTAGCAGGTGCAGCTGTCATCAAAGCAGTAATATTCTTCTGAGTAGTAAAGATGAAAGACATGTAAAACATCTATGTACAACTATTGATGAAATATAGAAATGAAATTATTTGAGTCACAGTGAGCAGATGTCACAAGGCATGTGATAGACAAACAGCTTTGTTAAAAAAAAGTATTTTTATTTGTATGCATACAAGAACCTGGGTGTAGGCCAGAGGTGTGTGGCGGGGGGGAGGGTGAGAGGATTCACCAGAGGCACAGAGGGGAGCAGAACAGACGGATCTACTAAAATACACTGCTGAGGGGAGCAACAGGTGAGACAGGAGAGGTCTGCTGTGCCATGGGGGTCAGCTCTGTGGCCTGGGTTCAAACTCATGTCACAGTGGCTGGTGATAACTTGATTGTGCCGAGACTTTAATCCCTGTGCTACCATGGAGTACCCCCCCCACACACACACACACAAAGAAAAAAAAAAGCTTCTATTAATCAAGTAGAGGGAAGATAAACTAGCACAGGACAGCTGACTTGAACTGAATTCCAAAGGAGGGGAACAAAACAGGCTGAGAGTGGACAGAATGCTTTCTCTGAAGAAAATGAAAAATGGGCAAGGGGCAAACAGTGGTTATATATTCAGAGGGCAGTAAAGAGATGAATGCATCTCAAGGAAGGTTCTTGGTGAAGAATAACAACACTTAAATGCAGATGTTCTGCCATGTGGCAGGGGGCTGAAACACCAATAAAAGGGCTAAACTTTATTCTTTGCTGACCAAGTTTTTCTTGGGTGTTTTGATTTGCTTTTGTTTGCTTTTTTGTAACATTTTAATGGGAATACCAGATCCTGCTATCAAGGTTATTTAATAGTCTGATGAGTTATTTTACATAGGAGATTTTTTGTTTTGTTTTGCTTAAGTTTGTTTATTTATGTATACAAGAACCAGGGTACAGGCTAGAGGTGCAGGGGTGAGAGGATTTATCAGAGACAGAGTGGGGAGCAGAACAGGCAGATACTGAAATGCATTGCTGAGGGGAGCAGCAGATGAGTAAGCAGAGGTCTGCCTCACCATGTGGGTCAGCTCCCTCGTGTAGGATTGAACTTATGCTGCAGTGGCCGCTGAGCGCTTCATAGTGCTGTGCATTTATATGTGAGTTTATGAATTTACCAGAGTTCCTAGATGTCTGGGGTACTCCTCATGTTTCCTGCCATGCACTGCATGCAAACATCTTATCTGCTCTCTTTTTCAACTCTATAATCCCTATCTACTTTAAAGTTGCAAACCTTGAATCATTTATCACCTTTCCAATCACTAAGAGATCTATTATTTTTGTATTTCAGTGTAATATTGCACATGAATTTGCTTTGTTTCCCAAAATAATTATAATCATAGCAATTATTATGGGTCAGGCACTGTAATAAGCATTTCACTATTTTATTTTATGCCGACAAGTACCTGAAAAGCCGGTGTTTTTATTTTTTAAAGGGAATTAATGTATTCATTGCATCATCCTTCATTTTTGTACAATGTATGGTTTTCCTGTGAAATTCCTACTACCAGTTCATTGTGCTAAGAAATTAGCTGAGGTTTTGTCATTAGCACACAGTAATATAAACAGCAGAGTGACAATTTAAGCATTAGTCTGCGTATTGAATTCATTTCTTTACTCATGCATTTGTTCTTGCACATATTCTTCCCTTCACCATATTCATTAAAGGAACAGCAGTCTTGATACCAGTCTTGAGCTTGTGCTAGGAATTCCTTAGTGAACAATAATAAGCAAGATGCCTACTTCTTGCTGCTTATTACTGAGCAGAAAGTAAGTGCAACCTATATATTGAACAAATCCTTACAGAATGTAATTGGACAGAACATGTGTTGTCTTTTTTTCTATGTCTCTTTAAATTTATTCTCTTATTCCTGATGAAATATATGTAAATTCCCATGATTGGGGTGATTTTCAAGTAATAAAAGGTCCCCTTGTAGATAATTAATTTTTTCCAAATTTACTGAGAAATAATTGACAAATATAATTGTATATATTCAAAGTATGCAGCATGATAATATGATATACATATACATTGTGGAATAATTAATAAGATCAAGATAATTAACACATCCATCACCTCACATAATTAACTCTTATTTATTTATTTATTCATTCATTCATTTTTTGGGTGATAATAAAGTCTAACCCTCAGCAAATTTCAAGTATATAATATTGTAGTAGTATAAGCTATTGTTACCTTACTTTATATTAGGAACTAAGAGCTTCTTTTGGCTTATAAATTCCCATAGCCCCAGTTTGTTCCTTCTCTTAGCCCTTGGCAAACTATTTAGTTTTGTTTCTTTGAAACTGGTCATATGCATGTAATACATACATACAATATCAATCATATATGTTATGTATTATGTATATTATATATAAAATGTCATAATCTTTTTTTTTTGTCTGACTTATTTCACTTATCATAATCTCCTCTAGTTCACCAATGTTTAGCAAATAGAGGATTTACTTATGTTTTGTGACTGAATGATATACTGTATACACACACACTCACGCACATATACATATACATACATATATATATATGACATCAATATATATGTCACATTTCTTTACCAGTTCAACCATTGAGAGACATTTTAAGTTGTTTTCATATTTCATATCTTGGATATTTTGAATACTGCTACAAAAACATGGGTGTGTAGAGATCTTTTTAAGATACTGATCAGTGCCTTGTGGATACATACTCAGGAGCCAGATAAGAGCATGATTAGAAAAAAGGAATCTTGGCCCTCCCTGGTAGGCGCAGCGGGTTAAAGCACTGCACTAAGAAGCTGAAAACACTTCCGCATGAGTTCGATTCCCACCTGTCCCAGAGGTAACCACATGGTGTGGCAGACTTCTCCTGACCCACTCGCTGCTCCTCTCAGCAGTGTACTTCATCCATCTGCCTGTTTTGCTCCCCACTCTGTCTCTGGTGAAGTACCCCAGTTCTGTATGCACAAATAAATCTTAAAAAAAAA
Organism: Condylura cristata; assembly: GCF_000260355.1. Classification (NCBI taxonomy): domain Eukaryota; kingdom Metazoa; phylum Chordata; class Mammalia; order Eulipotyphla; family Talpidae; genus Condylura; species Condylura cristata. Next base: position 25,520,897 of record NW_004567117.1, on the reverse strand, counting down.
AAAGAAATCAAAAACTTGTACAGAAGTGTATTTTGATGAGCATAGATATAAAAATTACCACTAACATACTATCAAACTGAATTCTAGAGCACATTAAAAGTATAAAAGCATGCCTACATCAGATTTATCTCTAGGATGCACGAATTGTTCAACATACGTAAATCAATACATGTTACAAACCAGATTAACAGAATAAAGCACTATTTCTGTAGATGCTAAAAAAGCTGCTAACAAAGTCAGACCCTGGAAGTTGTGCTTTTCCCCTCTTGTGATTCATTCCTTTTATAATAAAAACTGTCAATTAATTATATAGGATAGTTGTATCCCAGCATAAAAAAAAGCCAGATATAGCTAACCTACACCTACTATTAAACTCAAGGTGATATATAAATTAAAAGCCTTTCCTCTAGGAATAAAATAAAGATCCCCATTCTTGTTCTTTCTATTCAACAGGAGTTGAATTTCTAGCCAGAGAAATTAGGCAAGAAAAAGAAAAAAATGCATATAAATAAAAAATGCATATGTGTGATCATGTATGTGAGATCATGATCTCATGTATGTATAAACATAATACTCTTATAGATAATACGTCTGGCTACAGAAAGAATGATACACTTGCATCCCTGACCCTGCGCTGGAGTCACTCATTCCTAACCTGGCAGACAGTATCAATCAGTTCTCCCAAGAGCAGGCTCAGGCTGGGCGTATACTACTTGGCTTGTGGATAGTTTACTGTTTTCCAATTTGTTGACTTTGATTTACACTGATCTCTCAGGAAGGGAGGAGCATAAATATGAGCAGTGTCCATACTTGGTTAATAATGTGAGGTAGTTTCACTCTCTCTGAAGCAAGCAAGTTGGTAAAACTGATTGGCTTGCGTCAGGCTCTGGAATACATGCTTTTCCCCTCCTGTGATTTGTTCAGTTTCCTTTAACTCATTGCTCAAATTGCTGCCCTTGGTCAGCAAGGGCTTAGTGCCTTTTGTTCCTTTCTTCTAAGTTCTTTTACCCTTTTGCTAATCTTTGTGGGGAGATTTAAAGTGCTCCACGTGGCACAAAAATTCTGAACATGCATCCATCAGGCCTCAGTGTTTAAGAGTAAAAAACACCAAGGCAGCCAGCCCCTTTTCCTTCCTTTACTTCACTGTCAGAGCAGGCAGCCAGCCCATCACTTACGCTTGAAATTCTTTCTGATACAAGGCAGGAGACATAGAATCACTTCAAAGAGGACTCTGTGGAACCTGCAACTATAATTTGAGCTGATGAGTAAATCATTCCCATTCTTACCAATTAAGGTACGGAGACCCAGGCCACAGCCATCTCCACCTCAGACTTCCTGTTACACAATCACTCTCTAGGCCTCTCAAACTTATTTATACCACAAAGTTGCAAACTAGCCTCTCTGTTTGCCTGTTCTGCAGAGAACTTCACACTTCACCTTCGAATATGGCATTTCAAGTCTTAGGTCCACAGTTCCAGTTTAGTCAATTTAATAATGTTTCTTGTGTATTAGAGAAAGACATAATAATTTAAATAATTTCCAATAGTGACAAGTACCATTAAGCAAACAACAAGCTAGTAGGGAACAAAAGGTGTGAGAAAGATCACATTAGAAGGGACAGAATTTCAGAAGAGAACAACTGACGACGAGACAGCATGGTCACCCTTGGAGTAACCACATTCCAAGTAGCTGGGTATAGAGTTAAAGGTTCTGACAATAGTCTCCAGCATTACAGTGGTGGAGAAATAGAGGATAACAAGATTGGGAATATTTTCTGGGGTGTGATGACAGGAGTTAATTATGGAGCTGAGTGAACAGGCGTGGGCATTAGGGATCTGCTCTAAACCCTAGACTAGTGCCAGCATCCTCTCTCCCTGGGGATATTGGACTGCAGTAGCACCCCATAAATTAAAAGATTGAACAAACCAGAACTAAGGTTTTTGTATTAACATTTTATTATGTATGGTATTTGCACTATTTGCAACTATACGTAAAATAAAATAAGAATTCAGAAAATGTGTAAATCCAAATGGAATTTGAGACCAGATTGTGAGTTCAGGGAATTTGGGAAAGAAAATATAATACAGTTTGGAAGTAGATTGATTTCAGGAAATGTTAAATGTTCTTTTCCTTTACCTTGAAGGAAACCTCTCTGGTAACTACTGTATTCTTTGTGGAGGGAAAATAAAGACATAGGACAAACCTGAAGCATTTGATCTAGAACAAACAGCACAGTGGGCTTCTCCTTTGAATACTTCCCTTTGCAATCAGATCTGTTTTAATACATCAAAAGTGAACATCAAAATCCATGTCAGAACTTATTGAAACAAATAAAAAAATAGCTTATGGAGTACACACACACACGCACACATTTATATATATATATATATATATGTATATATATATAAATTATGAAGAAATGTATGAGAGCAGAAATAAAATTTTAGAGAGATTATGGTGAGACAGCAGGCGATTCTTAGGTTCCTATGTCTGCTTCATATTTCTCTCCATTTTCTCCATTTTTACTTGCCAACCTCCTGGGCTCTTATGATATATGGCACCAACTGCAGCCACCTTTCTTGTACTCAGCAATTACGAGTTCTCAGTAAAACATTGTAATACTGAGCTACTTAAGGAATAAGATCAAATGATGGAGAAAAGTTCTGGAACTTACTTTTCTAGTTTTCTCACTTTTCCTACATTATGCTTTATCCAAGAGGGACTAAAGAAATAAAACAGTTCTTTTAAGGCATCTTTACAATGTTAGCAAAGTTCTATCCAATTGCCAAAGATGTCCTTTCAAGGACCTAAATTTCAAATCAAAGACCCATCAATTTCTAGGTCTGAGTTCTAAATAGAAAACGATGTTTATTTTAAGTCATAAATTTCATTCTGAATACCAAAAGGCTCAGAATTTAATTTCTAAGGAAATAATAAGAAATGGTCCCCATCACCCATATTTTCTTCTCTAAGGTTAAATCCCATTAAAACTCAGAAAAAAAAAAAAAAAACAGTTCATGAAATTTCTATTGACCTATAATCTTTGTCTCAAAGGAACAATCAATATATGTTCCATAAATTAAATCTTGACCAGGAAATCTTATGAACAAATATTAGAGACACTAAAGTTAAACAGTAAAGTGTCTGACCTTGTCCTTGCTTCAAGTAACCACTGTAGGACTTAAGTGTTTCAGAAATCACTAGAAGTCTCAAATCAACATGACAAACCAGAGACAGAAATTCAGAGTTAATATAAACTGTCGAGTATTATAAAGTGTATGAGTAGGTGGCAAAGGAAGAGGTACTTCAAGGTAATGGCAGAACACAAGTAATTGACTTGGAAATTCAGATCTTACAAAGACAAAGAAACACAGTACAACCTACCCAGCCTCTGACTCTCAGGGACTTGAGTTACAGGCACTGGAGAGTAGGACGAGAGGGTTCTTGAAGAATCCTAATACTCACTAGTACAGCAAAGTTGGTCTGCATTTCAATGAGAACACTCTCACGATTCTGTTGTCTAGCCATGAGCTGGAAAAAGAAAAATGTTATTCTCACATCACATTCTTAGGAATAAAGTAAAAAAGATTTTTCTTTCAATGGAGAACCTCAACAAGGGGCTTCAACTGTTTGCAGAAACATAGGGTTTCTGCAGGACAAGCCAATGGAGTAGAACACGGGTGAGCATTCTCAGTAACATGGCTGCCATGAGAAGACCTAGCTGGGCGATGGGGACTTCCTGTGGGATATTTGCCATGCACAGGAAACATTTTAAGCTTAATTTCCTCCTCTTAGAGTTTTTTTTTTTTTTCAAATTATTCCAAGAATGGTACAAAAGACTGGTGGATAATTGAATCTTTGTGCATTCCTGGTAAAACATAGAAAAGAAAAGGAGTTTGCTGCTTCATGATGTAAAATTGATTGGATTTTATGATTGTCCTTAGTTATGAGATATTTTTCCATGCTCCCAGTGTTAAAATAAAAATACATTTATTTTATGAACATGAAACGACAGTGTTGATAAATTTAGGAACAATTTGAATTAAAAAGCACTTACAATTTTTTTTCAAAGTATTTTCACACATATTTATAAAAATAGTACTTAAAGAGATACAGAATTTTTTCCCCCTCACTTCTGAAAATAGCTATACAAAAGATTTCATGGAGAATGTGAGATTGCTTGTTTGTTTCTTGATTATTTTTAAAACTAAATTCTAAAGAATCGGAGGCAGATAACTAGAAATGATGTAGAGAAATATTCCAGGCAGCCATAACGTAATGGGTGAAAATGGCAAAGAGATTTACATGTTTATGAGAAAGTGAATCTTTCAGCTTATTTCTAACAAGATACTTTCTAGAGGAAAGAAATGGGAAATGAAATGAAAAAAAAAAGATAATGTCAAATCATGAATGATCTTGAATGTCATGATATATATTCTGAATTTTGTTAAGAGTAGAAATTATTAATGGCAGTTCTAGATAAAACTAATAGACTTGAAATTGGCAAAGGGAGGGAAAACGAACCTTATTCTTTTTTTTTTTTTCTTTAACAGAAGTGTCTAATAAGATGCAAATAAGACCATATTGTGACTCAGCCAATGAGCTCTGACTCTTGTCTAGACTGGCAGTTCTATCTCTTTACACTAATAGCAGAGTGGAAATTCCTTTTCCACTTTTGCCTACTAGGTTACAGCTACCTGGAATATTTTTCTACATCATTTCTAGTTACCATTTTCCTAATTTTTAGAAGTCAGTTTTAAAAAATAATCAAGAAGAAAATAAATAACCTCAGATTCTGATGAAATCTTTTGTCTAACTCTACTTTTTAAAAACAGGATCAAATTTCTTTTTTATCTCTTGAAGTACAATTTTTGCAAATATGAGTGAAACTATTTTGAAAAAAGTTGAAAGTGCTTTTTAATTCAAAGTGGAGACCTCCAACTAAAAGCAACTACCAAATGTGATGAACAAAGTATCTTAAAGGTCATTGTGATAAAATGAACATAAGACCATCTGATAAAGAATCTCAATCCATTTCAGAGAGAACCCAATTTGGAGTTAAGTCCTATACACTGTACCCCAAAGTTGTATCAACTCAGAATGCCCCCTTATTAACAACTTCCTCCTCTGTTTTCACCTTACTACTGTCCCTCAACTCTATAAGATTGGTCCAGTATTTATGACTCCAAACTTTGCTGGCTCCTTCTTGTGACAGTAGAAAAAAATTAGCCCCTGATAACATCAAAAATTGAGGAACCTCATGCATCCCACCTTGGGAATCATCACACTTCATTTGGTCACTGAGATTAGTTCATGGAGAAATGTTTTTATCCACTCATGTTTCTTAAGTTTTAACATGTGAAGTTTTCAATTATGATTCAATCCAGGAGTGGGGTTTTTGGAACATCCCCAAACCCCTTAAATTGGTTTCCTTCTCACCCTCTCCCATCACCTCCTTTCCCACTGAGATTAAGGAATGTATAAAATACAACCTGTTACTGCCAGAAGGGATTACTACTATATATTATCACTCACAGCTCATTAACCTCAAAGCCCTGCTAACTAAGAAAATCCTCTCTAATGAGGTTTCCCTTGACTGCACTAAAGAACAAAAGGTCTAAAAGTTTTCCCTATTACCAATGTTCCTCAAATTATTGCACTGTAATTAAAATGTAACTTTGAGGCCAAAGGGAAAAAAAAAAGGTTTAAATTTGGTTTAAACTCTAAAAAAGACCTTGTAAAAACTTCTGCTTGTCCTTTGTTGGAAACTAAAGCGTAGGCAACTAGTTAAGTTGGGAAAAGTAGCATTGCTCAATGTACCTGGACTGTTCTTGCATCACTTAAGAAAAGTAGTCATGAATCCATGTAATGTACACTGAAGATACTTTTTGTAATATAGAAAGTAAAAGAAAATTTCTCACTTAAGTTATTAAATGGACTCCTATTCATGGTAAAATAACCCCCAGATAACCATACAAGTCTACTCTCTCCTTGAGAGAGACCTAGAAACTAGCATTGGGATCAACAAATTGATGGGTCCTAATGCATTTCTAATTCTGAGCCCTAGAGTCAGGGTTATTTGTGTGGTTGCATCACAGGAATTTTAAGGAGTAGAGTTGTAGATAAAACAAACAGAAGGAACGGTGCTCCCAGGAGAAATTAATAATCTGGTGAAGTAGCTAGAATTAAGTATCCTCACCTCTGAGCTTTGAGTTTTTAAATGCCCAAAATGCAAATAATAATTACCTCTTTTAGCTTCCTTAGAAGCCTGATTTATGTGTGTAGCGTATTCTCAGAGGAACAGACTAAAGAGTTTGGGACTCAGTCTGGAAAATGAAGGCTGAGAGGGGAATACAACTACTGCTTCTGAAATGGCGAAAGACCAGCTTGGGGGAATACAACCTTGACCACTGAATCCTGGAAGACTAATTAACAAACGGAGGCTTTCTTGAAACCCAAACAATTTAAATTTAAGACATTAACGATAACTCTTACTCTACAAAGGAAAAGTAAACACATGGCACTCATTCACTCATTAAGTAAGAAAAGCATGGAAAGTTGAAAACATAAAAATCCAAATTTGGAGAGTATTTTCACAATAAGATTCTTTTTTTTTAAGCTTTATTTTATTTATGCATATAAAACTGGGGTACAGGCCACAGATGCAGATAGTGAGATGATCCACCAGAGACAGAGTGGGGAGCAGAAGGGCAGATTGACTTAGTACACTGCTGTGGGAAGCAGCAGGCAAGACAGGAGAGGTCCATTGTGCTATGTGGGTCATCTCTGGGGCCGGGATCGAACTCATGCTGAAGTGGCCATGGCTAGCTTGCAGTGTTTCACTTCAGCCCACTGCACAACCAGAAGGGCCAATAATAAGATTCTTAAGGGAACTAAAATATTTAGGACACATATTTGATCTTAACATTGAAGTCAAGAAGAAAATCCTATGGACCACACTAGAGTGTAGCAATACAATTCAGGATTATAAATAACACTAGATATATTTGAGGTAGTGTTATTCATGTTCCTTGGAGTTGTAGAAATGATCTGTTGAGATGTAATGTTAAAACACTGTGCACTCAGGAGGGAAGAGGGGAGCAATCAAACAGATGGCAGACATGCTAAATAGCAGTCACCAACACCACTGTCTTCATGCCTGCTCTCAAAGCACAAATAGGCAAAAAATATCAAAACACACACTTTCTGCTATCAAAAAACTGCAGTTCACTGCATTTTGTGAAAAACAAGAGGACTGTGAATATCAAAAATCTTATATAAATTTAGCACAAAGTTATATTAACATAAGAAAGTATCCATACCTGGCCCTCCCTGGTGGCGCAAAAGGTTAATTAAACCACAGCCAGCATGCAGAGCTAGCCACAGCTGCTTCTGTGAAGTTGGGTCCCCACCCCAGAGCTGACCCACTTGGTGCAGCAGACCTGTCTCACCCGCTGCTCCCCTCAGCAGTGTCCGCCATCCATCTGCCTGTTCTGCCCCCCACTATGACTCTGGTGAGTCTTCTCACCGCCTCTGCACCTTTGGCCTGTATGTCAGTTCTGTGTGCTTAAAACAATAAGTCTTTTTTTTTTTTTTTGAAGGAAGTGTCCATACTGGGCTAAATTTTCTTCATGCTATTTGGATATAATAATAACTCTCTATAGCATGAGGTAATTTAAAAAAGCTAAATATAATAATGTGAAAGTGTTTTTAAAATTAAAAGACACACAGGCCCTCCCTGGTGACGCAGTGGGTTAAAGCACTGCACTGAGAATCTAAATCCACTTCCGCATGAGTTCGATTCCCACCTGCCCCGGAAGTGACCACATGGCGAGGCAGTCCTCTCCTGACCTGCCCGCTGCTCCTCTCAGCAGTGTACTTCGTAGATCTGCCTGTTCTTCTCCCCACTCTGTCTCTGGTGAAGCCTCTAGCCGCCCCTGAGCCTCTGGTCTGTACCCCAGTTCTGTATGCACAAATAAATAAATCTTTAAAAAAAAATTAAGACACAAAAACTCTCTAAATGAAAAATGCCTTCGTTAGTAATATATTATTGCCTTATTCATAAAACTTTCCTTTGCTTTATTTGTATGAGTATTTAAAGCCAAACAAAATAAAATCAGACCAACTATGAGCAGGAAGACTTTTGTGCCATGAGCAAATTTGGTCTTGGGATTCTTGGAACTGTGTGTCCTTGTCCACAGTACCTGAAGCCTGCCTCATATAAGCCCAGGACTTATGAGGAGAATACAGGTAACTCTTTAGCTGGAGGAACAGTATAACTTGTTAACTATGTATAATTGAAGCTGTTCTTTAGTCACTGATGCCCTGGTGCATGATAAGAATACCAGGGGTTTGATGGGGCCGATGACCCTCACTAGGCAAGGACGCCATGCCTTCCCAAGCCGAGGCTTGTATTCAGGACTGCTACCAAGGGATTCTATGTGACCATCGCATGTGTTAGCCATAGGTGTTTTTAATTTTCTAGAGGGACAACCGAATCCCCCAGTTAGAATTCAGTGTAAAACAAAGTGTGAATTTAAGTACTCATTTTTGTTGGGTAAATTTTAAGGGGCCAGAAAAGGAAGGAATTATGAGTTTTAAACTTCTGTGTTGGAGAGTGATAGAGCTAGTTGGTCTCCAGATATTTATATTTCCTGCTCCTAGTTTTCCTTTCCATAGTGAGTAGAGGCAGGAGGCTACTGTCCAGCTGGGGCTATCTTCTACATGCTTGTATAAAGGGGTGACCATGTGACCAGGAGAGAGTGGAGGCAAGCCTTCTTTCTCAAATTTACCAACAGGCATTCAGCGAAGACTCTGGAATTAACAGGGGAAGGTGAAATGAAGAGGCCAGAAATCCTGGGTCAGAGTCCAGAGGGAAGGAAGAAATCTCTTAAGAACTAATCTTTCATTGTATTAAACATGCATGTGAGGGGATTGTATAGTAGTTAGGTTTTCCTAACCAATACACTAGTCATTAAACACAAAATTGCTCATTAGGTAAAAGTCTAGAGTTAGTTTTTATAGAGGAATCAGTTTACAAAACTTGATGGTTTTATGACAGGAATATCCATCACTGAAGGGAGCTTCCAGTTCTCTGACTATAGTAGACGTGGAGAGACGTGGGAGGAAAGAAACATGGAGCAAAGAGAAGTACTTGCTTCTCAGCTTTGGAATTGCACCAGGAGTTGGAGAACGTGGAAGAGACTAGTGGAGTTGTGATAGAGATATTTGAAATGGACATGTGGGTGAGAGATAAGTTGGAGGGCTCATAATGGCAGCCTCTATCTTGATTTGTACTTCAGTTTTTTTTTTTGTTTTTTTTTTTTTCCTTTCATCTCAGACATGCCTAGCCCTTTCTGCTTCTTTCTTATGGTTCCCCACCAGAAGGAGCATTACATTTCTGGCAAACTTTCAGGCCTCAGCAACCATGATTTGGAACAACCTTGTTTGGCCTGGCATTTATTCATGAGGGGATGGGCAACTTTGGATGTTTTATTGGGAAGTGATAATCTTTCTATTTTCTTCCCTCTATATGCACAGTCATTGTATTAATGATATTTAACATTAAGAGTATGGTTTGTCTTTATGTAGAATCACAGAACTTTTTAGATTGTGCAAGTTTAGGGGTCCTTGGATGCCCCTCAGACTATCTGCTAGCAGTTTGAGGGAACCATTATTCTAATAAATTAAGGTAGAGTTTCAGAGATTATGTATACAAATAGGAAAAAAAGAGCAATGTGGAATTCAGAATTTATCTAACAACCTTTGGAGTGGGGTACAAAGTAACAAAATCTCAGTTCACATAATGGTTCCTCTCCCAGGAAGGCACCAGGACCCTCTGTATTTCCGAGTACTAGAGGAAAGTATAAGATTCACTGAATGTAAAGTTAAACAAAATCCAATAGAGAAAACACAGGTGATATAGGTCCTGCTTTCAAAGAATTTAGAAAAAAATAAAGGAATAAATGCAAAATCTGAATGAACAATTATACAGTTTGGGGGTAGGAGAGTCAGGAAGTGGTGGTTGTTTTACAGACAGTTTTCCCAAAACAAAAGCCACAGCCCCATTCCCTGAGGAATATTGCTGAAAGGGATTAATGATGGTGGATTTGAGCTTTTTAATGTAAAACCCAAGGAGTCCTTAATATCTGCTTGTAGCTCATATAGTCAGCCCCATACTACCACTAATACTTAAGGAGTCTCTGATAGTTCAGAAAATCTTCTTACTGCTTAATCATAATTAACTCTAGGAATAATTTCTAGATTAATCAACTATTGATTAAAAACACACTGGTATACACATATAAGCATATTCATACATATTTACATATGGGTATACATTATTTATATAATATTATTTATAATATTTATTTACATTTTAAAACTTTTCTGGACTATCTCCTGGGTGCTAAATTGACAAAATGCTCTTTAATTGATGAAGTGTGGGGGAATGCTCACACCCACCTAGACACATACACATACAGTCACTTGCATATGCATACACATTGTTAAGTGAATTTATTTAGTCTCATAAGCATGGCATCACGTGTTGAGTTTCTTACCAGTTGGCACAAGTTAGAGTTATTTTTCTCTATGTTAAATGTTTGTTTAGTGGTGCAAAAAAGGAGTGAAAGCCAATTCTGGGCAAAACTACAAAGACTTCCCTAGCAGTTCTCTGAGATTTTATATAGTAAGCCAAAGAGGGGACTGAATTTCAGCCCTTATTTGCAAAAACACTGGGTTAATCTCAGAACAAATCATTTGTGAGGATCTAAAATTCATCCAGTTAAGCATGCCACAAACGGTCTGTTTCTTTCAGTTCCATTGAAAATAGATGCTTTCACCTCGGGAGAAAGCATTATTCTCAAATAAAATGTTGGTGATGTTCTTTTAGTCTGGCATACACACAATTTTAGTTCATTTTATTTTTACACACTTTTCCACTAAAGAATAGATCATAAACATTAATAAAGGTGGCAAGTGTTCATGTGATGTGAGGATCTTAAAATGTATTTCACTTTCATCTCAATTTCAACAGATACATGGTTTGTTCTTTTCTATACACCTTACTCTTTTGTTATTGTTGGTCTCCTCTGAAAATGGCAATGATATAGATATCTGTCCCTCCTTAGCTATCACTCTGACAACATTGTTGTAACTTTGAAATGGGATAGAATAGAAAAAAAACATGAGAATTTTGACTGTTAGGATTAGGATACTTGACTGACTGTTCTTTCTTAGGTAGAAAATATGAACTTTATCAAATAAAAAATTCATAGACTCAATTACTGATTTTTTGAAATGAAAACATGTAAATAGATATGAAAGGAATACAATTATTTAATAAATAAAATATCCCAAAATGTAATTAGCTGAGTCTTCTCCTTTGCAGTTTCATCCAAGAGATCACCTGAAGAAGGAACTACTCCAAGCTCAGTAACTTGACTGTAGTCAATTTATTTTTCAACTGTTGGGTGGAGGGCATTGGTTCATTGTTGATTATGAGCAAAGAATGTCCTCAACTCATTGCCATTTGGGCCTCTACAACATTATAATTTGTTTTATTAAAGCCAGCAAGGGTGCAGGTCTAGTAACCAAATGGAGGTCATAGACTTATAGGCCTAAACTATGGAAGTGACAGCATATTGCCTTTATTCTATTCTATTGTTAGAAGCAAGTTATGTTTAGCACACAAAGAGGGAAGAATGCCTCTAGTCAGTGAGCACATGAAAACATGTCAGAGGCTTCCTGATACAAACAACATCCTAATGATATAATAATGCCATGATTTTCTTTTCAAAATTCATTTGATGCTAAAATTAAGCAAGGCAATATTATGTATTTTGCAAAAATGAAAATTTGGAAATAAAGATTTTTTTCATGTGTTCAAACTCTAAATTTATGTATTATATATAAAATTGAATCAGCAAATCATTATAATTTATTCACTGGAAAAACACCATAGTGCTATATGCTATAGAGAAGTCTAAATACTCAAGAATGTGTGCCTTCCCTCCATCAAGATATCATGGAGAAGGGAATTGAATTTTTATATTTTGTAATTTAAATAATACCATAAGGTGTTTATAAATATAAGGCTCTACTAGGAAAATTGAATAAAAAGTAACAGATATATTAAATGCTGTGATTTTAAGCTAGAAAAAAACCAATATGGGGTGGAACTGTCTCTGAAATTCGATAAAAAGGGTGACTGTACAGTTATTAAATCTATGTAGTATTTCAAACAGAAGGGGGGAGAGAATATTCTAAATGAGGGGCAGAGGTGAGAATTCTGTGCCTAGGGACGCAAAAAAAGATACATTAAAACTACAGCAGAGGGTTTATCCAATAGGATAGTAGGGAGTTAGGAAAGTTAGCACGAGTCCAGATTGTGGAGCATATTAGAAACAAAACTATGGAATTTGGAATCAGTTCTTCTAACATTGTGAAATTCTAAGAAATTTTGAGGTATGAGATCTAAAAGACAGCTTGAACAGCTAGTAATTTGAAGGATTAACTTATTTGAGTCAGAATAAAGGTTTATGTACAGTTAGAAGCATAGCATTGTGTTAAGAAAGATTCTTTTTGACACCATGTTGAATTGATATCGAGAATATTATGTGAATATAAAAATACAATAAAAATAAAAAATTGGCTCTGCTACTTCATCATTGGGTTGGTTGTCTTGGTAAAATATGTAATGTTTTACTCTTATTTTACTCATTTGTAAAATGGGGAAAGCTAGTAGTATCTTACTTATTGGGGTATATATGAAGCAATAAGATTTTTTTTTTCAATCTTAGTAATATGTGAGCTAAGTAAGTTCTGTTTTCAGCTTCTACCGCCAGCCTCAGCACAGACATCGTTATTATTAATGACATTTTTAAAGACTTAGGCAGTTAAGCATTAAAGAATTTAGACAACTAAAAAGACATTATGCAGGCAAAAGCTGATTTTCTACATGCAACTCAGTCATTAATAACTTCGAAATGATTCTTACACTTGAGTTTCCATGTTATTTTTGAAGTAAAAATGATGTGTACTCAGTGACAGACATAGCTTGGAATTCCTGGTTGCTTTCATCAGTGTGATCCTGGACAGTTCACCTCACCTGTAACAATTCATTCTGAGCCTTTCTGTCCAAGTCACCAACGAAAATAAGTCCACCACACAGAGTAAAGTGCTGTTTGCCAGAACTATTTTAATTTCAGAGAATTCTGCATCTTTCTCAGAATCAATAAAAATATGTATTCCTTGATATTGTCAGATATTTAAGTAGCTATTTATTACTAGTTGTTTTGAGATAGTGACTAGTTATATCTTATATTGTTTTCTTATAAATGTATTTTTTCTTTTTTTTCTAGTAGTGTTGTTTTACCTGAAGCTCAGACTGCCTTAATACTGGCAGGTCATGTCACCTTTTTTGATGTTTTCCTTATTGTACAAATGTGTTCTGAAATCTACCTTAGGGAATGGGCACTAAATACAGTGATTTGTTCAGTAGAACAGATTGCAATGACAATGAAAGAGGGTGAGAAGATCCAGAGATGATCTCTCTTGATTGAAAAAAAAAAAAAAAAAGAAGTCATCTCATGAATGCCTGGTGTAAGTAGACTTGGTCTTTGATAGGATTTTGTAAACCAGGGTAGCTGTCCTAGTTTTAAGACTTAGAGTTGTAGTGCTGACCAGAAATAGAATACTAAGGAGTAACTCAAGGTCAGAAACATCCTTGAAAATACCACTCCCCCAACATCCCTCTAACCTTGGCCAGATAAATAAAACTCAGGCCCTGGAAACTTAACAGAAAATAGAATCACTTAAATGTAATTTGATAAAGATGTTATTGAATAATACTTCGAGTGTAACAGTTTGGGTACATGTTAGAGAGGAAAGGATGCATTTGCCTCTCCTCACCACCTTTAACAAAAAACTTTCATTGAATTTATAAATCACTACATTGCATGCACTAAATGATAACTATGAAGTTCAATACAGGAACTCTGAGAAGTGTTTTTATTTAAGTTTACTATTCTAATTGAATAATTTTCTAGATATAAATATGGCAGGTAGTTCTTCCTGTGGCCCCATGTTCATGAACATCATTAAAATGAGTATCCTGCGTAGATGCCCCCCTACCACTCTGCCAGTGCCTGGACTGTGATAGCAATCAAGGGGAAAAGGTTGTCTAGACTGCGAGGAAGAAAATTACCAAGTTGAGTGTTTATCAAGTACTATTGTATATGTATGTGGGGAAAAAATCCAACATACTTATTAACTACAATTTTCAGGCACATAGAGGGAAGTTAAATTGGTAGAATGCGTACTCTTGATACAAACATTAAGTCCATTTGTCTCTGCTGCCTCTCTATGACTTTCTTGGTTATGTGTCTGAACTGAGTCTGTGGGAATCCTCCATACATCTTTATGCCTAAATATGTGCTCACAACTCTCCTTTTACTATAAAAATTTCACTGAAGATCATATTTATTGAGCTTCCTTTAAAAAAAAAGATTCATTTATTCATTTATGCATACAGAATGGGGGTACAGGCCAGAGGTGTAGGGGCTGTGAGAGCATTCATCAGAGACAGAGTGGGGAGCAGAACAGGCAAATCGTTGAAGTAAACTGTTGAGAGAAGCAAGGCAGGAGAGGACTGCCACTCCATGTGTGTCACCTCTGGGGCCAGTCATGCAATTCTCACTGAAGTGGCTATGGCTAGCTTACAGTGCTGTGTCCTAACCCGTTGCACCACCATGGAGTGCCTTATTGAGCTTCCTTTCTGTGCCTGAAATCTTTGGTTCACCATGCAATTTTTTTTTCTTTTTTAATTCCTTAACTATTCCCAAATATTGAATGTTAATTTTTTGGGTATAATAAAAAAGGAAACACATGACTGATTTCAGGTAGAAGAAATAGCAGGAGCTAATGTGTGAAAATGTGATAAAACATTGTGCCTGAGAGGTAGCCCACCCAGTTTGAGTGAACAGATAGAACTGTCTTAAGACAAATCTAGAAGATAGCAATTTGATTTGTTTTGGAATGGTTAGACTGATTTACTCTTATTTAATTTGTTAGGAGGACAGAAGTGCAACATTAAGACAACATTTTCATAATGGTTAATATATGAACACCTTGCTCAATTTTTTTCTGTGCTACAAATATCACCTTAATTATAGCTGGGTGCTTAGTAGTGCTACTTTCCAAGAAGATGTCTTGCCAGCTAATATGTCCCAATTGCTTGATATGCTATCAACTGGGATTTCCAAAGTGATTGTGTGATTATTTGCCATGTGGGAATCCATGGACATCTTTAGCAATATGAAAAAATTCTCAAGAAGTTAAGGCCATAACTTGGAAACAACTTAAGAAAATTCTAAAATATTTAGGAGTGATGAATCAGGAACAATTTGAGGAGGCAACTCACCCATGAAAGTGGCAATAGTTACTTTTGACCAAGGAGGAAATATTTTGTTTATATTACTGGTTGAAACAGAGGTATTAAAAGTTTCTTAGAGCATTGTCTTGAAATAAACAGATAAAAGGCCCTTTTAAAATTTTTTTTTCTACCAACACCAATGTTTTTGGGAAGTGTACTGCATAAATGCTAAGAATGCCTCCTGTCACAAAATTATTAGCCTCATTATTCCCTTAATTTTGGTCAGTGTTAATACAGCATCAAATGGATACTTTACAATTTTCTTCACTAAATTCCACACCAGTTTTGCACGTTTTCATTTGGTTGGCAGATATATTGATTTCTAGGAACTGTCAGCAGAGACTACCCACAAAATGCAAGGCTGAGTTCTTTTTTTGAGAGAACAGTGAACCCAGGTCCAGTGAAGAATTCATAATAGTCCTTTTATTGTCCACATTGACAATGCAAATCAGTTTAAGAGAATTCCCAATTCTAAATGCATCACTTGGATGTGTATTACAAGGGTCAGCAAACTTTTCTGTAAAGGGCCAGACAGTAAATATGCAAATATGGCTTTGAGGTCTTTGTGGCTCAGTCCCAACTACTCTACTCTGCTGTAGTCATAAAAAGAAAACTGGCAAACAAATGAGCATGGCCTTGTTCCAAACAAAACAAAGCAAAATCTTTATTTATGGGCATTGAAATGTGAATTTCATATAATTCTAAAGTATGGTGAAATAATCTTCTTTCGATATTATTTTATTTATAGTTGTGAACTGTATGAAACATCCACTTGGTTTGGCTTTTGAGCCAAGTTTGCCAATCCCACATGTATTCTAAAACATTGTATTAAAATTGTCTTGCTGTAGACCCTATGGCATTTGTAAAAATAAGAGTCAATGTGGGTACATTATATAATAAAAGTAAAAAATATGCCTGCACACAAAAGTAACTTTGTAGATAGAAATGAAAGCAAGATTCAGATTCCTGATACTAGCAAGGACCTGAACTCACTGTTGCATCAGCCTCCCATCACTAGATAAATAGTTATTCAGGGATTACATAAATTTCATTCAAGAACATTCTTTTTATCATTCACAGGGGAAAAGAAAGTATTCCTTAGGTTCTAGAAGAAGGACTATATGTCGCAATGTGAAGAACAGCTTACTTGGATTTGATGTTGGTCAAAAGATACATTCTTTGATCTTTAGAGGGTCTGTATGGTGTCCCAGCCCATAGTGTGCCTCTCAGTTGGGCATTTTGAGATGAACACTAGGCATAGTTTCCTCCTGATAAAATTTGTGTTTTTTAAAATATGTGTTTATTTATGCATAGAGAACTGGGGTACAGGCCAGAGGTGCAGGGACAGTGGAGGACTCATCAGAGACAGAGTAGGGAACAGAACAGGCAGATCAATGAAGTACACTGCTGAGGGGAGCAGCTGGTGAGACAGGAGAGGTCTGCCACGCCATGTGGGTAAGCTCAGGGTGGAGATCAAACTTGCACTGAAGCGGCTGTGGCTGGCTTACAGTGCTGCATCCTAACCTGTTAGGCTACCAGGGAAGGCCAAATTTATGTTTTTTGAGTAAATACTCCTCATGGTGTCCTTCATTTGAATTCTGAAGATTGTGTCACTTATGATCTGTACTATATATTTTGCAAACTACCTGATATTGCTACATTATAATTAGAATAGTAGAAATATTAACACAATACAGAATCCTAACACTGGACATTCAGCAAATACACAAATGTCTCTTAAATTCTATCCTGGT
Source organism: Condylura cristata (assembly GCF_000260355.1). NCBI lineage: Eukaryota > Metazoa > Chordata > Mammalia > Eulipotyphla > Talpidae > Condylura > Condylura cristata. The sequence continues at coordinate 25,503,707 of NW_004567117.1, read as the reverse complement.
AACATATGCTAGATATTTAATAATGTATACTTTGTATGCCTTAATTAAATTTGAGTATTGATGACAATCGTATTCCTTATCTTTAAGAAACTCAAATGTGTGTGTTTATTATCAGAGGAAAATTATATATAAAAGCAAAATTGTCTTGCACAACAATAATCTTCCCTTCCTCTTTCCATTATCATCCAAAAGAATAATCCTTAAAATGGAACTTGATATTTACATTTTTCTAAGGATTAGTTTAGGCTTTTTTTCTTTATTTTTCTAGTTCCAAACTCAGAGCCTGGTTAAAATAATCTTAAAAACAGTTTTGTTTTGTTTTGTTTTGTTTTCCATAGTTCTTGATAATGTTATAGTGGATTATTTATCAAGGTATTTGAAAAAGTATAACAAAAATGGGCTTTCATAATTATAGAGAAGTTTTGTTTTTTTTTTTTAATTGCAGTTACTTCAGAGGTTTTCTGTCAGTGTTTCATCATCATTTCTTTTTTTTTTTTTTTTTTTTATTCTACAAATAGGACAGAGGTCAGAGGAGGCCATTCTCTTATTTTCTTCCTAAGCATTTTGCACAGTCTAAATAAGTCTAAATATATTTCTGGATTATAGTGGGTCAAGAATCCCACACAATTTCTAGATTTGATAAACTAAGTTTTAAGACAAGAAAGAAACCAATAACATCTAAAAATAAAGCTTTAGTTAGGCAAACTATTTTTTATAACAAGCAGAAAATATGATTCTCTGTTCTTCATATATTTTTTTTTTTCTCTGAGCTATGTAGTTATCAGGTTCAAGTATAGAGAAGAACGGAGTAAAAGTTAATGGAGTCTTATTACAAGATATTAGAAATGAAAGGAAATGTGTCTTCTTTTTAGTATACTGTAAATGCAAATATGAAATATAAGAGTTTGAGGAAATTGAAAAATGTGTCCTTCCATCATTTAGAGAGTAAATATATGTAAATTAGGAAAACCAATTCAGATATAAAAACAGCAGGCTTAATGATTTCAAAGTCAAAGATAATAATAAGGATCAAAAGTTATAGGGAGAGACAGACAGATCCCTTAGTTTGCAGCAAAGAATAGCATATGAAGTTTGTGAGATTTAGCAGAAACTAGTAGGAGGTAAAAGAGTAAAAAAAATGGAATGATCAGAGAATATATAAACGTGGACCTTCAGAGTGGAATATTGGCAAAGTTTTCCCAAAGTTAATGAAAAACCACAAAGAGAAAGAGACAAGGAATAAAAGATATAATCAGCATTTATTTTTGGCAGATGTCCAAGTATAAAGTAAAATAGAAATTTCCAAGAGATACTACCTGCAAGTTATGCTTTTTCCTCCCTCAAAACTATGTCAATTTTTGAGGAAAATAAAAGAAAAAGGAAAATACTTAAAGGATCAAAATGTATTATAAATCTTCTTCAGTAGAAATATATACAAATTAATAACTCAGGTCACCTCTTTTAAATATAGGATGTGACAATTCTACAAACAAAATCGATTTATTTAAAAAAAACCTACACCAGAACTTATATTGTTATGCGCATAGTCTTTGTGGTAGGTTAAAGTTTATCATACATTCTTTCTTTTTGATATTAGGGTTAGTGGGGATGTGTCCCTTACCCTTGATTCTAGGCATTCTCATTTTCTTAGGGAATATAGAGAAAGAAAGGTGCCAATTTTTGGATTCAGTTCTTCAATAACAGGTGGATTCTCCTTCCTGTTTCTTAGAACATCCATTTTTGTATTCCTAAAACTTGAAGAAGACCAGCTACCCTACTGAAGAGACTATTTAGCAATGCCTTGAGTCTACAGGGAAAGAGAGAAGCACAGGTGTGCCCGTTCATCCAGACATTCCTACTGGAGTCTGAAAGGTGTAAGTGAAGCCATTAATTATTCACCAGATTACTGATTGTCAGCTCAGTGTCATCTGATTCTGTGCATGTTCCTGAGCTAATATAAAATTTCTACTGTTTGAAGTCATCAAGTTTGGGGATTTTTTTTTCACACTCAGCAATAGACAACTAGAACAGGATTGGTTCCTGTAAATGTAGTGAACATGTAATAAAATCCTAGAACATATGGATTGAAGACTAGAGAAAAGAGGTCTCCTTTATGAATAAACTATTTGTCAACACTATTGCTGGTAGCAACATAGGAAATAAAGAGGAGACTTAATGAGCTCATGGATTTCAATGGATAGATTTTAATGACAGAACATAGTAATTGACAACTGACATTTTTTAATTTTCTCTGATAAAATACAATGTATGGATATTGAAAGAACTGTTAAGTTATTAAGATGAATTAAGAAGAAATGTAAAGGAACCAATACTTTAGAGGTTCGAAATGTTTCTAATTTCTGACCTGTACCAATGAATAGATTCTCAAAGTAAGAAATGACTTTAGGGCAAACGACAAATTCAGAAGACTATGAGAACAGTATGATCTAATCCTAAATGTTTCTATGACATGAATATGAGGGTTTTTTTTTAAATTAAATATTATAATTCAACAAGAATTAAGGACATGCATAATAGAGCTTCTGAAGCCCTGAAACTTTTAAAGATTGTACTTTATTGTTAAGTAAGAGGGCTTGTAAGAATTCTAAATACGGTGTCCCACAGTAATGTTGTTAAGGCCTAAATAGAAAATAATTCATCTTAAAGAGGTTAGCATTGCACAGGTTTTATCCAAATAATTGACTTACAATTTGACCCACAGAAAACTGCCAATCTTTAAGTATTAGCATGGATACAAAGTAGAGAGATAACTCAAATTGAAAATTCACTATACCAAAAGTTCAAGAAAACTGTTTATCTGCAAAGATAGAGTATTTCTGATAGAAACTAAAGGATGATTCACAGTGAAGGGTCAAAAGCCAGGATAGTACATCTCCAGAGAAAAACACTAAGCAGTAATCAATCAGCTGACAGCATGCATCTTGCTAGGTTTCTGAAATGCTGTGATTCAATGAAACACACACACACACACACACACATATGCTATAGTTTTTTTTTTTTTTCCTTACTCAATGGGAGGGTCTATTGTGGCTATTACAGCTCTCATTATGCTGTATACGTAGGGCCACCAGATTTGGAATATCTCTATTACATTGCAAGTCATTTGTAGGTATTCATGGAAAAACTCATTTTTAGAAGCGTGGAAAGCCTTAGCTTAGTTCTCAGTTGACAGTCAACATCGAATTTCCAAGCATGTGCACTAACCACTTGGAAATGGATAATCTAGTCTCAGGCAAACTGCCCAGCAGATGTCATATGAAGTAAGATAAGCCATTCCCACTGAACTCTGCCAACATTGAAGAGCATAAACAATCCAACCAAATTCGCCATATAATCATGTAACAATAAATAACCTGCTTAGTTTTATGAGGTGGAGGACACAATGAATCTATTATCTCTACACTTAAAAGTAGACAGCGCAATAAAGAAGTCATAAAAATGGACAGATCTGGTCAGAGACCACAAAACCAAGCAATTCAGGAAGTAAAGGGAATCCAGTGAGGCAAAGGATATTAATACAGATTCATGATAGTTGCCCATATATGTAGGTATGAGGTATAAGATGACTCAGAAGTCTCATAACATTAATTATACATAAAAGACTTTAGTTGGCAAGTTTGACACTACTACATTAAACTGTTCTCCTATGTCCCAGAAGATCAGAGCAAATCCAGATGATAGAGTTTATCAATACTTGAGGCAGCAGAAATAGATAAGCTTCTAAGTGACAATGCATAGTCCTCACTGAAATGAAGAGGGAACAAAATTACCAAGAAGGGGAGGTATCTTAAATAATCCTGTTGTCAAAAATCCTTTAGGTGTAGGTGGCAGAGATGACATTTGTCTGAAGAAAAGTTTTCTTAGGTTACAAGAAATGATCTGTGAATAGAGATTCTATAAAAACTTCTTATAAACAAACTGGAGATTATAAAATTCATGAAAATGACACCTGGTTGGGCTTTTTACTTGAGCATCATTTAAAATATACTGTCCTTGGGAGTTTAAGTAGCCTTACTGTATACATAATGTAATTTCTGTCATTATTTCCTCTACGAGGATTCAGAAGATAGAAGAATACAAAGCAAACTACAAATCTAACTATAATCATTAAAATGTTGAATATTTGACACACACACACAAATTCCCATTGCTAATTATAACAGGACAATTCCAGTGAAGAATACATAATTCTTGATATTCATTTTTTTTTTTCATAAGACAGAGATTCCCTGTACTCTTCCAAGTACTAAAGTTTGTTCATTTGCAGCAGGGTCATATTTTATGAAATCAACTGATGTAAATTTGAAAGGCATATTGAAGAACATAATTCAGTTAAGACTATCATTTAAACAGAATCAAATCCAGTTAGGAAAGTAAATGTAAACACAGATGATAAACCTTGGGAAAGAGCTCTTTAAGCTCTTTGGGATACCATTCCATTCAAATAGTCTCTCAATACAATCCTTGCCATATAGATATAAACATGCTATTTTTAGAATATATTAAATGCAAAGTCACTGAGTTAATTTGCAGCATAGGATTCAATTACTTAAAAAAAAAATAAATTAGTTTGCACCGTAAGATCCCGAATTAAATCAAGTAAGCTAGAAGAACTTAAATGCTCATGTTATCAAAGGCTTAAAAATTCTCATCCAAAAACTTATTAATGGTAGAATAGTGATGGTGTATGAGTTGGAAGGACAGACTTATATTTTAGCCTTTATATATATGTTTGCTCAGTTTCTCAGTGAGAAACTGAATCTCTTAAATACACCCACATCTCTTCTTCAGTACCGTGTTACATTGGAATTCCCTCATTAACGGTCTTCATTTCCCAAGTTTTATTTCATTCAAGACACTTTTAATGTTATTCACATACTGAGAAGCATGTTCTAGTTACTTGTTTTTGTGGGTTTCTTTATCTCTTCCAAGAGCTTAGCCCAATCTAACCCATATTATACATGTGTCTACCATTTATTTCATCTTCGGTTTATTTAAAGGTTTTGATTATGCATCATCCTCCCAAATACAAACCAGTGACAGATATTTCTAACATGATTAAATGACCAACAATAGGCCTGTAATAAAATATTTATTGACAATCTATGTAAAATCATTAGGTAGAACTTGTTGCTAGAATTCTCATAAATACATGACTCTTTAGTAGTATAAAGGGATTGTTTTCTTATAACCTAGGGAATATTTGGAAATAATTATTTTTTCTAAGAATCATCATTTTGAAAGATACAAATATTATTGGTGTTTTACTTTCCCTTTTTCCCTTTCTTTGACAATCGAGAAGTTGAACTTTTTTTGTTGCTTTTAATTGTATACTCTATACTACATCACAGATAGGGCAGACAGTAAATTTTATGACTGTAGTGGATAGAAACATGTCCTTTTTCTTTTCTTATTTTTTCCCCACATGACAGGTGTCCACTAGAAAGCTAGCATAGATCTAGTAGAGACTCACTACCTCTATGTCTTTTTAAAACTCATCAAGTTTCCCATGTCTCCATAAAAACTGATCAGATTTTTCGGTCCCCTGGGCCCTTTCGTTTGATAGAATTGCCTCAAGGGTAAAGTCAAGTGAATGCACAAATTTCATATAGATGAATGATTAATCTTTAGTAGGCAGCTTAAAAAACAACCTCAATATGGTGGAAATAGCAAAAGCATGTTTGAAAGAGAAAAACACCTATAAACAAGTTAAAGTTTGAATATTAGAAAGAAACATACAATCACAATTGAACATTGATGAATTTTGATTCTAGGCTTCTTTTTATACTAAACAGTGACAATATAGAGACTTTTCAAGTTTCCCACAGGGTACATTGCAAGAATCCAGTGATAAAACATATATGACCATAAAGCTGCAGAGTCCCAGAACTTAAAGGCCTATTTGTATGATAAATGCTTTTAAATACTGAATGACTAAAAAAAAAAAAAAAAAAAAAAAAAGGACATATAACTTGCAAGAGAAACAAAATGTATACAATATTTGTCTTAGTCTTCTATCAAATGTAAATTAATAACCAATGTCTTTAAAAAGTTAGATCAAGCTGTTGTGATTTTTCTTGGTTATACTTATGAAATATAGTCTTCTTTCCTATCTCTCTATGGGAGAGCAGTAAGTTTCAAGGAATAGGTAATACCTTTCTACGAAAGTTATATCTATTATAATTTTTAGCATCCTACACCCAGGTGGCTTGTTTTATTTCAGACTCATAAAAGAGGATATGGTATATTGTGTTTTCTGGGAAGTGCACCGAACAAGAATCCATGAAGTAGAATTATCTCTGCAAATCCTGTTGCCATCTTTGGGGGGTGAGGATAAGTTGCACCATTGCTCGGCCCCCCTCTCTGAAGCCTGAACTAGCATTATCATTTGGAGAATATATTTTCAAATATTTAACTCAATAAAACATTCTATTTTCTATTTTTATAAAACCAATTTTCAATAGCATACAAATGAGCAAATGGAGGAGAGTTCCAGTTGGGGAAGGAAAGGAAATCAAAAGTCAGATCAAGCTACTTCTAGCTATTCTCTGGCTTCATGCTTTATCAATCATATCTTCTCTGGAAATAAAGGGAAACTAATTGTACTGGGGAGACTTCCAAATGGGTCAATACTTTTAGCTACTTGAGATACTGGTATCTGTTTTACATTCCTTTGGGAAAATCACATACTTGTCCCAGATACATGGTCATTAAGCAGACCATGCCCAGGGTAGAAACAGCCTGAATAGTTGGCTTTTGAGTATGTTTCAAATAGGAATGAGGGATAGAATTTCAGGGATTATAGTATATAGAGACCATGATAAAGATCAGAGATGCTAATCAGCGACCTATTACATAATAGAGAATAGCTAGAGCTGAGGCTAATCACAGATTGTCTGTTTTTCTAGTTTCTCTCTCTTCAGTGTCTTAGAGTTAAATCTTCTGAGCTATCAAGCAGAACTATATTTCTTCTAAACTGCACAATGCCCATATTAAACTTGGTTTATTTTTACCCTGGAAACAGAGTTCTCATTAGGACAGGTTGATCTAAGTAGGAGCGATAGATACACAGTAGTCAGAATAACAAAAATAAAATCAGAATTTTTGTTCATTGGGGGCCTGACAGGATGAACTTAACTTTGAATGAAATGAAAAAATTTGAGTGAAATGAAATAATTTGAATGCAGTTAAAACAAAATAATATTTCAAATTCCTTAGAAATTGGTACCTGTAATATTCAGTCATTTATTTTTCTCAACAGCTTCTACCATTATTATTATTATTATTTTTAGTATTTACTAGTAAAAACCTGAAAGATTATTTCAGGTATAGTCAAGATAAGAAGGAAATTTTAAATGTTCTGAATTTTTCATTCACTCTTAGGAGAAATTAGTTTACATGAATATGACTAGGCATGCTAGAGCCAACTCACACCAGCTGGTAAGAAGTGATTGTGCATTTTTCTTCCAACTCTACAATGTAATGTCATGTTGTTAGCTTGAAATCAATCACAATGGGAGTGTTTACACCAAATAAATTGGGAAATGCTACAAATTAGTACTTATACCCCAAGAGATAGAAAGCCTTTTATTAAATGTATGCCAGCATACAATTATGATGGGTGATGGAATATATATCAATCATTAAACCCTGGAAGAAAACTAAAGTCATTAAAAAAAAAAAAAACAAGCTTAGGCCAGTATGTAAAAGAAGAATGTTAAATATGACTATTTAATATATATATACACATACACATATATGTATATACACACAAAATAGTGGGTAATTACATACTTCCAAGAAAAGAAGAAACAATATTTATGATTACATTGTACTAAATATGATTACATTGTACTAAGTATCATTTGCAGAGCATATACTATCCAAATTGCTGCCATGGTAGAATTTTATATATTGAGCACTGTTGTCTTTCATGTTTTATAGATGAGAATACTAAGACTCAGTGAGGTCAAATGTTGCCAAAGATCAAGTCACTGCCAGAGATCAAACAAAATGATATAAAATAGCATTTTCAGTTGATTTTCAATGAGCTTGATGCCAGATAAAGATATGTATTTTATGATTCAAATGTGTTACTAGAAGGGAACTGATATTATTGAATACTATTCTTGATTCATTTTATTTTCTTAGGTGTGTGTGAGGAGAGGAGCCCCAAGCTCATTCCTTTTCTATTGCACACACTTAGATTCATTGAAGTTCCGCATTGGTTGCCCACCAGATGTTCAATGTTATCTCCCTACTGAAGGTTGTGACAAAACCCCAGAGAGTAAAACGATGGCAATCTGTCAACCCGTCATCATTACATATATTTTTTTCATTTTCCATTATTCTCCACCTTATGTCACTGTTTTTGCTATGTAAATTGTTCATTGTTTATTTCTGCTCATTTATTTCATTACTATTTTTAATTCTAATGACATTCAACAACTGAGACTATTCTTCAAAGAAAAGCTACATTTTTCTTCAGTGAAAAGAAAGACAACAAGGACATATTAGTCACTGGGAAGTCTAGAGGTGCAGGGTGTTTTGCCATGAACAGCAGGAAGTGTAATGGATGCTCAGCTTTACATTTTAATCCCATCAGAATGTTGCTGAAAATTATGATAGAGTGGTTATTTAGCTACACAATTCCTTACAATTGAAAAAGGTTGAACTTGAATCATCCTGCAAGCAGCTAGAATTTTAGTCAAGTTTTTACAATTATGAAATGTTGAACTATTGCCTCATTTTTCATTATCTTATGTCTCCTGCCTAAACTTAATTCCATAAATCAACAAACTTTATCAGACAAAATCATGTAGCAGTTAATATGTTAAGTACAGACCAGATAAACATGGGCATATCAACAAAGGTCTGACTTTAAAGGAGGCTATGGCTCAAGAAAATTATAAATTGAACTCATATTAATAACAGTATGTTTAAACAAATGCATTAAATATAGATACTAAATGACTATGGGATAACAGTAGAGGGAGTGATTAATTTTCAGTAGGAACTTAGAAAGTCTGCACAGAACTAATGGTATTTTATCTGGACTTTGAATTATGAAAGCAATTTTTCTATATACATAAATTAAGAAGGGTGGTCTGTGTACCAAGTAAAATATGGTTGGAAGTCACAGAGTGGATGATCACTGGTCTGATAAAGTGGTATGCAATGGATTTGGTATAATGGTAGGAGAAAAAGGATTGGAAATTTAAGTGATAAATTGTGAAGAGTTTTAACTTTTCAGAAATTTAGTTTAACTTTTCAGAAATTTATGTAATAGGTGTTGCTGGCTCCTTTGGACTTTTTTAATCATTCCCTTTGTTTATGTATGAGATACACTAAAGATTGGACTTTAATCTCATTCTGATTCTATTCTGAATATTAAGTAAAAACAGAAAATACTCTTAGTTGAATAACCCTTGAATAAAAATTTGCTACTCAAGAAATTTATACTACATCTATTTTTCAGCAATTCCTCAGTAATTCAGAAGCTTCTTGGTAATGGACTATCATAGGGAACAGTACAGGCAAAGAACAGTAAACTGATATAAAAGAATTATTCCTCAATACATTTAATAAAAATTTTTTCTGAGTGTCCATTCTACTGTGTGGAATGATTTTAATTGAAATATTCTCTATGTAGGAAAGTTTGGAGGATTCAGAAAATAGTCTGTAATTTTTGGCATTCCTTGCCATTTGGAAACCAGCTTCCTCTTGCTGAGTATGGTTAAACTTCAAAATCCATTAATCAGTAGAGATATTGACTGTTACAAATGTATTATCACATATAACTGGATACCATTTATTGAGCACTTATTAGAAACTAGACCTTGTACTTGTTAAAAATTTAGTTGATACAGTTCTTTTAACTAGTTATTTTTTTTTTTATATCTACTGTGTATATAACAACCATAAGATTTGGAGTGATTAGATAAATTGACTTTTTCATAGTTGGCAATTTCTGTAGTTAAAATCCTCAAATTTCTCAGGATGCTAGGACTAACACTACATTTTGTATAAGTACTTATTTGTATCTGTTTATTTGTTCATACATTGCATAGGGAATTGAATCAGTCATTCAAATAAGATGGGAATAGATCTTTCCATTTATATCCACATAAGTGCTAATAATTTAACAATTATTGAATCTAATTAAACACCCACTAATCCATCTAAAATATAGAGATTAGATGAATTCTAAGTGATGTGATATTTATTGTTTCTCTGGGAAATGGCAGATAATATTTAGAACAGATCAAATATGTTACATAAAGCGGAGTCTTTGTCTTCTTTTTAATAAAAACTGTCTCAAAAGATTTGTAAAATCTTACCCATTTGATGAAATCTAAGTAATTCTTTTCTGATTAACATTCAAAAATTAAACTTATTCCTGCCAATTAAGTACAAAATTTTGCTAATGAATAAAATTTATGTTAAGAACAAAAGTGTTGATTTTATTACACTAAAAAAGATACACATCTAATGGAAGAACTATAAGAAGGCATATATCTTCTTAGTAAAGATGAAAAAAGCTTGTGACTAAGCATAACTATTTGACACTAGAAAGTAGATTTCAAGTAAACACCTAGTTTTTCTTTTCATAAAAAAGTCAGAATGCGGGCCCTCCCTGGTGGCGCAGCGGGTTAAAGCACTGCACTGAGAAGCTAAAGCCACTTCCGCATGGGTTCGATTCCCGCCTGCCCCGGAGGTGACCACATGGCGCGGCAGACCTCTCCTGACCCGCCCGCTGCTCCCCTCAGCAGTGTACTTCGTAGATCTGCCTGTTCTGCTCCCCAGTCTGTCTCTGGTGAAGCCTTTCGCCACCCCTGAGCCTCTGACCTGTACCCCAGTTCTGTATGTACAAATAAATAAATCTTAAAAAAAAAAAAAAGTCAGAATGCATAGATATTAATAGATGGATAGATATTTGAACGTTGGAAACAAAGTATCCAGAGATGGTTGTAACATTTTACTATCATCAGTTGCTTTTGTAATTACCTTCATTGTGGCACAGGTATTGAACTTTTCATGCTGTACTTATTAGATAAAACTTTATTCACAGTTGTCTGTCTTAGTTCCTTAAGGCTCTTTAAACATTAAGAGCAATTTTTGCTATTAAGGATATGAACTTGAAAATGACATGTTGAATGTGGCTGCAAGTTGAGTTTGCCAAGGAAATTCTGCTTACCCATTCACTGCAGGCAGAGTTTATTTTCTTGTAAGGGTATTGCAGCGTTTAAAATGGGAAGTACAAATTTAGACCTGCTGTATTACGATCTGTGATCATTATAAATAAGAACATGAGGAACCCTGGAAATCAAAATCAGAATGTCTCCACTGGATCTATTACACAAGCTTCTTTTGTTGACTGCTTGAATTTTCTATTATTTGCTTACCTGAGATTCTACAATATAGCTCTTCGCAACAAGCAGCTGGACTCTTAAGAGGTGATAAAACAGAACTGCCAAATCACAAGGAAAATGTATCATTTTTTTAATAGAGGCCAGATTTCTTTCTTTAAGAGGTGTTAAAATAAAAAGAGTACAGAAAATCATTGGGTTCTACTATATTCGATGGAACCTGACACTGGATCTCCACTAGATACTGGTAGGATTTTAGTGAAAGTTTCTTTATCTTTATCCCCAGAAATCTTAACCATGAAAATCAAGTAACTTTAACTCCATTTTCCATTCCATAATCATCCTAGGAAAGGACACAGTATGCCATTCTTATTTCTGGACTTCTTAGATGCAGTCGCATGCATTAACCTTCATGGTATTTGTTGAGTTATTCAACTCTTTGTATATCATGAATAATTTCATTAAATATTAAGAATTTACCCACACTGTATCTTTGTGTATTTTTAAATATTTACAATTTGTAATACCAAATAAATATGTAATAGGTGGGGCAGGGTTTTTATATTGCTTAAACCTGTCATGTACTATAACCTTTTGGGGCTTATATAATATTCAGCTTCTTAATTCAGCGTCAGAGCTGTTATCATATGTTGATGGGAAAATAACAGCCATGTTGGAGCTCTCCAGTCACTAATAATTCCTATTTTGATTTGATTAGCATATAAATGTTCCTAGATTTATGCAGTGTCAGGGGAAAATGTATTAAAAATACTCCTCAGGGTTCTCTCTTTCCCTCATTTTAATCAGGCATGAGAGAAAGAATCTTGTCATGCATGAAGCCTAACTTGCTTTCTTCAAATCCTTGACTTATAGAAGTTCCCAGAAAAAAAAAAAAATGGTAAAAGATGGCATCAAAGGAGACTGTATTTCACAGTTTATGAGGAAACACCATTGATGAAATAGACTTTATCTTTCCAGCATGCCTGTACTATGTTGGAAGAGCAATTATAGATTCTATTCATAGGTATATCTCAACTAATCTCTGGCCAGATTACCCTCACAAATGGCAAAGTGTTTCTTTGGAGTAATCCTAACTAATAACAGAATGGTCAGCCACATTTACAGAACTGATCTTTGCACCTCTCTCTTACTTCAACACATTGGAATGCCATATGCATCTGTTTTGTCTCTGGAGCCACATTAAGCCAAATAGAAATTTGTGATATCACAAAAACATTATGACAATCATAATGACACAGTGGCCCCTTAAAAGATTAAACATTTCTGTATTGGAGGAAGAGGTGAGCACAGGGACAGTACAAAAAAAAAAAAAGACAAAAAAATTAAAATTTTCTGAAATTAAAATAATCAAGTCCCCAATCCCGTAAGAGGGCACATTCACTCTCAGCAGTGAGTCTTGACATGAAAGGAATTTTCAAAAGAGATACTTAACCAGAACACATGAATTGTTATGAAGCAAATATAAACTATTATCTTCCTAGCAAAACAGGTCATCAATAAATACACTGAGGAAAAAGGTCTAATTCAAATAAAAAGCAAAAACTGTCAAAGGTTAGCAAGATAAACCTTAAAATTATTTATGAGTTATGTTTAGAAACAAACCGAGGAATTGTTTATCTTTCCCATATGCAATTAAATTTATATCTATCCAATACATTTTATACTTTTGTGTATCTTTTATGATTGTTAATCATTTTAAGTGTTTTTGTTTTGAACATATTTCTAAGATCAAAATTTGAGGATCCAGATTTTCGTACTAAATTTTATCTCATTTGGAGTTTAAACATTAAACCAGCCAGTGCATATTTCAGATATTACTATATATTCATTTATATCAGACAGATAGTTTGCTACTCTCTTATAACATGATCTTGCTTTATATTCCTGTTCATGTAAAACTCATGTCACATGTTTTGTTGTTGTTTTAAGCTTAGTTGTTTTCACCAGTAGAAATTCTTTACCCTCATAGTCTATCCCCAATTTATTCATCTTACTGATAAGAAATAGGGTCTTCAGACATATTTAGTGGAATAATCATAAACCTGCTCATGAGAACTTTGTCATTCTTTTGAATTTTTAAAATTAAAGACAATAAAAACTGCCTACAATTTATTTGAACTGTATGCAATTGTATTTCTAAAGTTAAATCTATACTTAAGTCTGCCTATCAGGCTCTAAAAGATGTCATGATAGATTTCTCCCAAGGTCCCTATCATTTCCACTTCATCAATTTATTTCTTCATATTATGCATAATTAGGACTAGAGTCACAGTTCATTCTCATTTTCTTGTTTTTCTAGGAGACAAGATTGTCTACTAGCATATTGAAAATGTGTCACATTAATTAGGGTAAATCTCCTGTATTGAATACCAGGAGGACATTTTATAAATATGTAACACATAAAATATAAATGCACTAAGGATACGCTTTATAATAAACAGAGAGGTGCAAGGTTTTAAGTCTATGTCATGAGAACTCTGGGAGAAATGAGTAGAGTTATAAATAGGAAAACTAGTCTAGATCCATGCGTCCAGTTGCATGCTAACATGCTAAGTATATGCTCTTGGCTCTCTTTATATATTAGAAAAGGCAAAAGGCATTTTGACAGAGAAAGACAAGGTGTACAGAGAGGAACATACAAAGTATCAGAGAGACAGAAACTGAATAGATCAGATTTGGTTAAAATAATAAACTAGAAACTTCAAAGCAGTTTATGAGAGTATGAATAGTGAAGACATAGCTAAAATATTTCATGGCTGTAGATAATAGAGGTTATGAGGATGATGAGTATGATGGTCAGTTGTCAAAGGTGGGGTGCTGTAAGGTTGCAGTCATATTGCCCAGACCCAAAGTATGGATGACCCATGAAAAAAGTTTCAGCAAAACTTCATGATGCCTGGCAAGAACTAGTTATAAAAAAATGGGGCCATGAAAGTGGTGGATTTTTGAAATGAAGAATAATTAGTTGATACTAAAATATCACAAATGGAGGTATCCAAATGATAATATAATCAGATGTTCCCCAATATTCTGTAACTCAATTAGTACCACTTGTGCAGTTAGACTTCATAGGAAACTGATATTCTTAAAGGACAGCTATATGAGTTCATATATGAGTTCAAGTAAAAGAACCAGAAGATTTCTGTCAACAACCTTTGCATAAAAAGAGAAAGTGAAGAGAAAGAATTATGTATTTATAAGTGATCAAAATGAAGAACTATGCAAGGTTTTAAAATTAGTACTATTAAGCATGAGATATAGTATATATACCGAGTGGTAAGGAAGTAAAAAACATATATAACTTGAGAACAGTAATTTAAAACCAACCAATTTGATGCTCTTGACTTCAAAAATAAAATTTTTATGTTAAAAAATGCACCTGATGGGCCCTCCCTGGTGGCACAATGGGTTAAAGCACAGCACTAAAAAGCTAAAGCCACTTCAGCATGAGTTTAATCCCCGCCCAGGAGGTGACCCACATGGAGCTGCAGACCTCTGTCTCTGGTGAATCCTCTCTTCTATTTCCCAATGAATGAAAAACAAAACTTAAGTTCAAACATATTTTGAAATGTTTCCTCATAATTGCACAAATGGGAGTTACTCTTCAATAGATGACTACGTACGCAAGTGTGCTATACCCATACAGTGAAATGCCACTCAACTTGAAACAGAATAAACTGGTGTTCACACAATAACATGGTTGAATCACAGATGGACTTTTCTAAGTGAATACAGGTAAATTTAAAAGGCTACATATTTTGTGATACCACATATATGAAGTTCTGAATTGGCAAAACTTTAGGGGTGGAGAACAGATCTGAGTTTGTTGGGTTTTAATGAAGGTAGGGACAGAGGACAAAGGCACTGCATGAGGGTTAGGATGATGAAAAAGTTTGTTTCACACTGTGATACTGGATACATAACTCTATGCATTAATCAAAACTTTAAGAATTGTGCATCACCGAGTGAAATTCATGGGATGTAAATAAAATTCAAATCATCCGATTATTGAGGGGAATCCCAGATTAAAATTCAGTGACAAATGAATCTAATTATATTAATATAAGACATTACTGTAGGGATGGAGAAAGGTACTGAATTGAATAACCTTAGGTAAGTAGCATTTTGACTAGAAACTGTAAGACTAAATGAAAAACAACTGTAGATGTGCATTGCATTATATTTGGTAAATTTGTTTTCTACAGAAGAATAGATAGTGATTCTGATATTATTTTACCCATATACCAGGAATGAACAAATAAATGAAGGATTTGTTAATATCAGCTACCAGTTTTCTCACTGTCAGTAAAAAAAAATATATATATATATATAATGTGGAGACATAACTACAGGTATTAACCTGTATTGCTGCATTTATGAACGAGCATGTGGATCACTTGGCATATGTGTCCCATCTTTGTACAGAGAGAGACTGGAGGTGGTGACCACAAGTAGCAGAAGTATGTTGAGGCTCAGATCTTGTTTCCAAAATCCAGTTCTCCAGATCAAGTAACCAGAAATGGCTAATCCTCAAGGAGTGGCAAAGAAAATACACTATGATTCGGACATAGTTCCGTGAGTTAAGGAAGTGCGAATGAAAAAGGGAATGGTACATAGTAAGGCACAGGGGTCAATCTGAAAATCTTCCAAAGACTAAAGTAATAATTAGGAAAAAAAAAGTCCAAAAGATATTGGATTATAATGGAATGAATTTTGTGATATGCACATATATGTTACAAACTGATGACTGGATGATAATTAAATAGTAATTAATTATGCGACAACCTTCCTCCTCAAAGTATCTTGATAAATAAATGTAGAAGGAATGAGAGAAATGGAAAATATCATTAGTACACTATAGTAATAATTACTTCAGGCAAGATCCACTAATGAAAGCTAAAATTAGTGAGTGAAACTTGAAGGAGAAATGGAAATTTGCATATCCTTAAAGTGATTATCCATAATATGTATTAATAACTGAGGTGGTGTTAACATATATTCACAAATTCTTTGATACTTCTCTCTCCAGGAGGTGAAGACTAATTTCTCTGCCTTTAAGTATGAGTTTAGTATCTTTCTTGCAAAGCATAAAGTATGTAAAGAGAAAAACAGTTTTACTACAAAGGAGAAAATCTGGCAACACCACCATCATTAGGTGACTAAAATTCATATCATCAGGATTAAGTCATTTTTATATTAAGTATTCCCTGATAGGATGTATCAAAACACTTCACCTTTCTTGTATATTTTACAAAAGTCCGTATCTTTATTATAATCAAGAAAAATATCCAAGTCCAGCTGAAGGATGTTCTACAAAACACACAATCAATAACCTTCAAAAGTGTCAAGTTCATGACCAAAGAGGAAATACAAAGAAATGATCATAGATTCAAGGAGACTAAGGAAACAGAGACAAGACGATTAAATGTTGTGCAGTACTCTAAATGGTATCCTGCAACAATGAAAGAACATCAGTGGGGAGTAATGGAAAACATATAGTAATATTACACACACACACACACACACATAAAGATGCTAGTTGTTTAGTTGTTGCATGGTCTGCACTCTCCATTTGTTCTTAAGTAATAAAATCATCAAGTTGATCTATTTATAAACAAACTAAGTGAAGGTTATATTCCCCAATCTCTTTGCAGTTTTTCTTGATCATGTGACTATGTGTGCTTCGATGAGGTCTAATAGGTCTGATATCCATGACATTAGAGAATTTCCCACCAATTCAAGGATCACCCCTTTTCCCCCACCACCTACTGTTGGAGCAGAACCCATTCTGGGATATGAAACTGGAGGTCACATTAACGAAATGGCTGGGCAGACAATGGGAGGCTTCTGGATTTTTTCCACTGCTTGTAATTAAAAGTCCCCAGATTGTATTCTTTCAAAATGACAAACAAAAACTCTCTTGTTTAAGCCATTATTTTGTTTTAGAATTTTTTTTCTTGAATCCTAAATAAATTCTAAATGATGATTCTACTATATTAAATGTTTTACATATTCTTTTATTTTTATTGTCTTTAACAATATTGTGAACTCCTGAAGTATTGTTTAGAGAGAGGCAAATCTCAACTCACAGTTCCATAGTAGTCATCAATAAAAACACATCAAACTGATAAATCGCCATTCTACTCCCAAAAATCTAAGGATTACTCCCAACTGGAAGAGTTGTGAAATAATTCAAGTTTGTGAAACAAATTTAGTGTCCTCGTTTTTCTATGAAGTTTCACTATACCGCTTTTTAGTGCATATGTGAACCTATCCCTCCCCCACTTCTCAGGGTGTTTCAAATCCACATAGCAAATATTTAACGCTATAATGAGTTCACTGTTAAGAACTGAAATGGCTATTTGTGTCTCTGTTCATATATTGATATGGCAGTATTTATTGATTTGTATGCTCTGCTTATCACTATGACATTAATCCTTATTAACGCTAATGCAGCTTACCATAAGTCTAATTAAGATTCACCAGGATAAAAATGAGATTGGGACAATTCTTATTTTTGCTTAAACCAGCTTGTCCATTCCCATTTGTCGGACTTTCCGTAGTCATCAATTGGAACTGTTGCTTTTCATTAGCTCAGCAAAGTAATGTGTCGTTTTGATAGAATGGTGCTGAGAAAATCAGATATTATTTTTAACATTCATTTATGAAAATAGAGAAAAATGAGCCTATGAAAGGAATCAAATAGCATTTTGTATTAATAATATTGTTATTAATAACAATAACTATCTTTGATAATTTTTCTTCATATCTAGAAATTGCATTAACCCCATATCTAACTGCTTGGATGCTAAGTGAAGACAATCAGAGCCTTTACATTTTGGGAAGGGTGGGCAGAAGGGGCTTTCCTGTGATAGTGTCTCATTTACTTAAAACATATGATTCTGAAAATAGAGATAAATTAGGTCCATATTTGCATTCATCAATTCCCACGTATATGTTCCTACCTATTACCAAGTGGTAATGGCGTCTTGAAATAAGTTTTCTCTGAAATTAAATTTTAAATACAAGATATATGCTACAAAACAGTCAATTACATAATAAGAGGATTTGTGGAAAACATTGAGTCTTTGCTTTTCTGTTATGTTCCATCTAAACCACTGGATGCATATAAACTATGTATAGGAAGTCTCAGAGAAAAACATTGCACTGTTCCAAAACTATTCCTTCTTAGCAGGAGTGTACAACCACCACTGTATTTGATCCTCAACAATAAAAGGTGATAAAGGGTGTCGAATTCTCCAGGTAATTTTATCTCAAAATGTTCAATCCCATTTATGCAGTTATGCATAGGCTTTCTAAAAATATCCATAACAACCACCCAAATTTCTTTTCTTAGTTATTATTTTTTATGCATTTAAGTGTGTTTATTTGTTTTAAAATTAACTTAGGTTTTTAGACTTAACACATTAACACAATATCAAATTCAGAAGATGAAAAAGATAAAGAACATTATTTTTTCCATCCTTTTCCAGTGTGATCTTTTTCACTTTTTGGAGCCAATCACTATTCCAGTTTTACATGTGTATGCTCATGGATGACTTTATATAAATAAATAAAATAAACATTATTATACTAATGGTATCATATTCTATACCTCCTGAAACTTTGATTTAACATTGAGTGGTAAACCTTGTAACTCTTCATAGCTGCTTGGGGAGATGATACATTCTTAAAAACACAATTCCAACTGCCCTACTTACAAAGGGAAGATGTGGAATCAACCCAAATGTCCAAAATAGATGACTGGATCAAAAAGACATGGTATTTATACCCAATAGAATATTACTCAGCAATCAAAAAGATAATGCCATTTGTGGCAACATGGATGGAACCAAAAAATATCATGTTTAGTGAAATAATTCAGATAGAAAAAGAAAAAAATGGTTTTAGTCATAGTAGGATTGTAAGGGATCAGAAAATATGTATTACTATATATATATATATATATATATATATATAGTATTTGTAATAAAATCAAAAAGAACATCAATTAACAGCTATAAACCAGAGGCATTCTATGGGGGAGGAGAGGAAAATAAGATCAAAACTGGGGTGGGAAGAGCACATGGGACTATGGTGATGGCACACGGGGAAAGTGGTGATGGGAAGTCCACAGGGATTAAAACTGAGATGAAAAAATGTATAAAATGAAGAGTAATGTAAAAAAATTGTTTATAAATATTTATAAGTAAATAAAAAAGAAATAAACCACATACAAAATATAATACATACAGTTCCACTAATTAGTGTAATATTTGTCTTGATCCTATTTATTTTTGCTAGAATCTTCACTGTGCAAAAGAACTGTTGTATAAAGTATATTTTATTCATATGTGAAGATATCTGTACAGTAATTATTGAATTGTGTTTGCTAATTCAAACATAAGTATTTTCTTTTGAAAAATTTGGTTAGATGTTAAATTGCATTCCACATAGACTGCACCCATTTATAATCTAACAGAATATCCATTGTCTGGTTACTTCATCAACACTTGAGTGATAATTTGTTATTTTCTAATAATGTGTGTTTAAATGCTGTCTCATAACTTTAATATGAATAAGAACTATTGTTTTTGCCCATTTTTGTTATTATTTTTTCTTTTATCTATTGATTCCTAAAAAATTACTTTATAGATTATTTTAAGGAAATTATCCCTTTGTAAAAATTACAAAGTTTTTTCTTTAATTTAGTTGATAATTCATTTGGCATTTAGATTTTTTATGTAACTTAATTTTATATATTATAAATATATTTTTTATAATATTTTTCAGTGTTCCTTAAGTAGAACTTCCAAAGGCAATCCACATTCCAAGAAATCATTAGTTTTTCTTATGTTACAATTTTGACTCAATTGTCCCTTATGTTGCTTTTAACTTGAAATAGAAATTAAGCTAATTTTTTCTATAATCTATTTTTATAGTAATTTAGAGTACCATCTTCATTATACACCAAATATATTATGTAAAAGCTAATATCTAAGGAAACTTGCTATTTGCCAAATCTAATCTCAGTTACTTTTCATATTATGCTTCATTTTACTCTCAAAATCACCCTACTCTAAATGTATAGGTATGACGCAATATGCTGGACCTGACTTGTACTGGCTCCCATGAACAAATTGTTAAGTCCCCCCTATTTATTAAGCCATTTCTTAAGCATAGCCATTAATAAAAAATAATTTATGGCATTATCTAATTACATAATACTTAATACATATTTAAAACATTTCTTATTATTTACAGTTATGTATGCTTTTGAGTTCACTTCAACTTATAATCTGTATATAGAAATAGTATATGCTGATGTTATATTACATAAGCCTTTTCAATTTTATATTCAGTGACATGTTTACATTTTTGGAACTAACTATTATAGGAATATTTACAACATTTATATTGGCAAATGCTAAAAACCAAGCTTTGCCTTGTCAATCTAGTGTTAAACATTCAAGGGCACACAATTGTACTTATGTTTTGGTCCTTCTGTCTCTGTATATGCTATGTATATGTATGTTTATATGCATGTATATAAGTTGATGTGTATATGAACACATGTGTTTGATTATTTACATGTTACCAGATGTTCCAGTCTTTTCCTCTATTCTGTTGGTGCAGTTTTAATCATTACATCCTTAGAAAAAATGTGTTTATATATATCACATGATTTACAAATCACTATTCTTTACACTCAGATTCTTTTCTAGATACTGTTTTACAATTTTCACATTATTTTGTGCTATTTTTTAAATTGTAACTAAATTGAATTTATAGATTACTTTTTGAGATTGACATATTTAGGATGTTAAATGTATTTATCAGCAACACAGTATCTGTTTTTGTTTCTTGATATCTTCTTTTGTTTTACTCTGAAGCTTCTCCAAGTCTTTGCTTTTCCTCTGGACCCCTTTAAATCATCTTGGTGTTATTTGTTCCTTATAGATTTAGTTAAATTCTTCTTTTGAACCTAGACCTATTTTTCTTGTTTGTTTTGTTTTCAAGTATAGGAGTTGGTAATGGGGATAGTAAATCATTTGGCTATTTTCTCTTTTACTTCTATAGCAATTGGTCTGTTTAGATTTTATTTTCTGGGTTCAGCTTTAATAATTTTATATTTGTCTTGAAAATCATCCATTTTATGTGCATTCTCACAGGGATCTGAGCAAAGCAGTCCACTGAGCAGACACAGCCAGTGCCTGCCTGTGTCCTTCAGGGACACCTGCCTCTTCACACAGCACTGCGTCTTTTGCATGAAGCTTTGTCTAAGCTGGGGGAGGCTGCCAGGAAATGCCTAGGAATTAATTAATATTTTCTGGGAGCAACATTTAAATGATGGTTTGCAGAAATTGGTGGTGTATATTCCAGTTCCTTCACCCCATGAGTGAAGTAAATCTGAGGTTTATGCTTTCAACTATTCCTCAGATAAGATCTGGTTAACTCCCCATGGTGACAACTGTTTTGATATTCCTTTAAGGACAATTTTCTCTTTTCTTTTCTCTTTGTCACCCAGCAACTTGAAGCTTCTAAATAAATTACTTGTACTAGAATCCTTGCCTGAAGATCTACTTTTGGGAAAACTCAAACTAATATATAGATTAAGTTATTGCCATTTTATCTAGTATATCTGATTATTTCACTAAATGTATTTCACAAAATGTAAATATATCAGCTTTCCTCTCTATGATCTTTATTATTCCATCAAAACATTCATTTTAATGATCTTGATTGAGGGAATGCCTCTCAGAAAGCACTGAAAATGTGTCAGACTATTTGATTATCACAGGGAGTGAGGGGAGGGAAAAATGATATTTACTTCCCAAGGCCACGAATGCTAAATGTTCTTCATTGAGCATCACATACCCTCATAAAACAAATGACCTCCTGCCCAACACCAACAGAAACCCCGCTGACAAGTCTTTATTATTAGGTCTTCCAAGGAACCAAAGTGTTATTGATTTTCTGTTTTATAATTCATCAATTTGTGCTTTAATATATGATCATTCCTTACTTCTATTTACATTAGATTTATTTTTTCAATTTGTATCTCATATAATTGGATTCTTTTGGTTCACGAAAGTTTGCTGGATAAAATTTGAAAATGATCCCAGTCAAGAAGGGCAAGAAGAGACCTAAAAAAGGAACAGACACTCAGTATTGGTATGTCATAGGCTTAGTAAACAAGAGAACTTATGTTACATAAAGCATCTCCATAAAGTGGAAGGGTCACCACAGAGCAGTGAATAAGTGCCATTTTCTCCACACATACTTACACGCAGTTGCCTTGGAATATAATTCTTGGTTTACCATGATCTGAATTCTTGAATGGTACCAACTGGAAAGGACCATGGTGGATATGTAAGTGGAAATAGGACAAAGGAGGAAGGAGGCTTCGCATGAAGGAGAGACATTAGAGACATTTGAAGTAGTAATGTGAAAAGACACATGTATGAAAAATGTGTGAAGAGATTATTGATGGTTTGTAAGAGGAAAGTGGTGTCATTAGTTTGACCCATGATGGATTATTTGGCACAGTTTGCTTTTGGGTCTTTTTATTCTCTCATATTTATTCTTCATATTCATATTTTTTCAATTGCTAAAATAACACCCTTGGTATTTATATAGTAATTTTTGATCTGTTGTCCAGTCAAGGTTCACTTATATGCATGAACTTATATGCATGCATGTCTTTAATTTTAATCAACTTGAAAACTTGTTTTCATAACATTGCTATTGACTAATAGCATGTCCTACATTCCTTTCTTATAACTTTTTCCCATCACTGGCCTTTAAATCTTGCGTCCTTTGCCCCCTCCTCTTCCCTCTTAACCTCGGAATCCTCCTGGTGTTTGTTAATGCTGCTATTTTGTATAAATACTTTGTCTAGTCATTCAACATGTAAATGGCCAAGATTTATTTGTAACTTTCTGACTTGCTTCACTATTCATAATTCCCTGAAAGTCCCCAATCCTCATTTTGCTGTATGTGGCTATATTTCATCTTTCCATATGACCAAATAATACTCTGTAGTGTGGATATACCAAATCTCCTTGATCTAATTGTCTCTCGGGCAGTTAGGACAATTATCTCTTGGACGAACAATGTCTTGATGTACATTTACACCATTTACACCAAGTTTTCCTCATTTAGATTTTATTTAGTTTTTACTATTCCTAAGGATTTTATTTATTGTTATCAGCATAAACTGAGCTTGCATTTTCATTGTATTTTTTGTACATTATTTTTTTTTACACATAAAGTTTATTGGGTCTGTAGGTTAATTTTGTATCTTGTTATCTCACATAGTTCATATATCACATGATACATGTTTATCATTTATGTTCTGAGATTTTCAACATACATTTTCAACTACATTATTTGTAAATGGTGATAGTTTTACTCAGTGCTGTGCTGGTGAACCTTTAAAAATACACTCCTGATTTGTAGGGATTTGCCAAGTTACATAACATAATTTATTAAGGTTGATTCTATGGTACTGAACCAGCTCAGACAATTCCTGAAGATATAACCATTGGTTCTAATCAACAGTACTATCAGAAATCTGTGGACTCTCAGACACAAATTTTCTATATCCCTTCCTTCACAATTCACTAACTTACACTTGTTTCACTGCTATATCTTTGAGTAATCTAGCTAAGGAAATCTTAAATCATAGTAGCTATTGTGAGAATGTTACTTATATTAGCAGTGATATTTCTAGTGGGCCAGTTCCCAAACATGCTGTCTTCCAAAGGTAACGAGTAGCCACCTGTTCCCTTTCATGATCTGTAGAGTATTTAGCCAAACTTTACATCTCACAGTGCTTGTTACTCTTCCCTTTGCACATGATAATGTTTGTTCAGTGTTGGAAATTGAGAATAATCCAAATAAAGTCTAATTCCTCTAACCTGGCTCATGTCCTCTTTCCAGTTCTCAGCCATATAAATACATTTTAGGATTAGGGTGCTGACCATTTATTTGAATGCCCGGTGGTGTTCCAGAGAAAGGACCTGTAAGAAAATGTGGCTTTAGTATTTTCTTTGCAGCAGGGATTTTATAATCTCCTGCCAGCATACACTGAATCTTCAAAAATACAAAACCTGAAAATTGATTTTTTTTTTAACTGATGGTTACCTATACACCAGATGAGGAAGTCTCTAGTCTCATCCAGGAAGGATTTTTCCATTTGTTTTGAGCACAATTTATTGTTTCTCAATAGTTTTAGAAAAAGAAAGTGGTTTTAGAAGTTAGTAGTTCCATTTTTTCTTTCAGGCAGAACTGACTCTCCTTCATGTCTCTACATTATGGGATGATGATAGAGATTTCAGTATTCTTTCTCTTACTGCTGTCTCCTGAATACGAGAAGAAAAGAAATTAAATATTGAGAGGTTACTGATAATCTTAAATTCATCTCTTTATGCAATCAAGGAAATTAGACAGATGCTCAGTTACTAAGCTCTTTATATGACTCAAATTACAGTATCTAAATATCTATTACATTATAGCTACTGTCATAATCCTGTTATGTAAAATTAATTTAAAAGTATATATAAGATTTCCTCATATTTGTTTGGTGAGTTTATATTCCATGTATATGTGTGACTTGGGGCAACATTCATAAAGCAGAAATATATGTCACTAGATATTGTATACTGCCAGATGAGTCAGGTTTTATCCTTGTGATAGAGGGGAGGGGAATTGGTGGAATGCTGAATTGTCCATATTATTTATTGATATATTCTTCTTTCTCATATGCACCAACTTGTCTAGATATTGGGTTTATTTTTATAAATGAACTTGATAAATAATTAAACTTAGAACTACCTCTGCAGTTCTGTCCTTGGACTCCTGGGGCATTAAGAATTCATACCTCTCTTGACCTGCAAGCTTCTACTACTATTCCAGCAGTCTTGTGTGGCATCTGAGACATGTCGCTCAAGCTGAATTGTATAGTGATTTTGTGATGTGCAAAATGTTGACCCGTGGGACACTTCTGGACTCATTTTCATTAGTGATAAATGCATTTGGGGAATAGGCTAGGGATAGGCAAGCGATAATTTGCCTCCCAGCATGGCAAAGATACCCTGTTGTCACTGCCCAATGATTTAGAAGAATACCAGCCTCCTAGTCTGAGTGTCACTTGTTCTGCATTTTCATTGCTCATTTGTGCTGTTCTCAGGTTACTGGCAATGGTCAGCGAGGGCCAGGTCTTCATCAATTAATCAGGCAAGACAGAGCCCCAAGGAAGAGAGTTGGTTCTTTGCGTTCATTGTGAGTCTTCATTTGTACCTGTCTGTCTTGAGTTATTTGCAGAGGAAGAATGTCAGCTAGCTTTTAATAACATTGGAGGCAACCTTGTGTTAAGTAAGTTATTAGATTCTTTGCTACTTATTTAGTATCTATGGGCCAGCTATTAATATATTAGAAAAATAAATTTGTTTCTCCCCATGTTGATATTCAGAAATTATTATCCTTTGTCTTAGAGGTGGGATTTAGAACTCAGTTTGACTATAATACCATAATATATGAATTGCATTATAATGAATTACTATGGTTTGAAGGAAAGCCATGAATTTATATAGTGACCCACAACTAGAAAGGAGTATTTGTGGAAGTGGTAAACTTAGCAAGGATGATATTCCATAATGGGAAATATTGCCCCAAACATTATAAAGGCCAAAGAGACAAAGCAGTGTCACTCCAGAGAGAAAAGTTTGGAAAGTTTCACAAAACATTTGCTAAGGGGAAAAACGAAATATCCTTCTCTTACATTGCAGGAGAATAAAAGAAAAAACACACACACACACACACTTGGTTTTATCTCTGCAGAAGTTTATGTCATTTGTCCCATTCTTTCATCCATAAAGCATTTTCTACTATATATATTATTAAGCTCAAACAACATAATGGAACAAAATTATTTAACGTCCATTGGAACATCAATCATATTAATTTCAAGTTGCTCCTGGGATGGTTGGAGTCGAGCGCCTGCTTTCAGCAGGCGTGTCGAGCTGACCAACAAACAGCAGGGGCTTCATCATTCGCTTCTTGTCTCAGGCCCTGCAGTGATGGCCACTGGTCCTGGGTCTCACGCTGGCCTCTGCCGCCCTCTGCCTGAGCACCTCTTAGTCTCTCGTCTCTCTCTCTCTCTAACTTATCTCTTAACCAAGAAAAACTAATTTGAATTTATTCCATTTTTCATGGTTTTGCATGCACTGGGGTTTCCCATCGCTGGGAGGAGGCCAGATACCTCAGTTCCAGTGCATGAAGATCTGGTGCAAAGGGAGGGCATCAGTGAATATGCATTTTCCATCAGTATTCAAATTGACTAGGGGACTGCCATTGTCAACATATTTGGAACAGCACTTCTGTAAAGGAATCAATCATATTATTTTCCAATGCTTAATTTTGGCAGCATGGCAGATGATTTATACTCATTATCACATCTAACACTCAGAAAACTATCATGAGTTAAATATTATTACTAATTACTTTGATCAGGTGAATAAAAGTAAGGTTAAGGAACTTTAAGTACTTGACCAAGGTTACACAGTACACAGAAAGCTGGGATGAAAACCCATGTTTGTCTGAGTCCACGTCATGCTGCCTCCCAGGTGAGATGTTGCCAAGATGCTTGCCAGCGAACCTGGCAATCTCTCACTCTGGCATCCTCCCTCTCTCCTCTCTATATCCTTCTGTGCCTCCGTAATGACTAAATACCCATATATTTTTGGGTTTTGTCCCAAATAGTGTAGGTGAGGCCAAAGAAATTTGAAAATACATTATCTGCTCTCTAGGATTATGGATTTTATTGGCAAAGACAGATGTCAAACATAGCAATATATGCAAAGGATAAACGACAATAAATGTATTTGTAATGGGATTGACTTGATTTTGAAATAAATCACATCTTGTACTTTTTATGTAAAATTGTTGTGGCTACTATATATTTTCCTACTTAGTAGTGTATCAAGGTCAATCATATAAGTTTCTAATTGTTGCTTTATGTGGAAAACCTCTTCATTTTTGTGTTTTCTAAACTTGAGGGGGACCCATTACTTCCAAGAAAATCCTTGGGAAATAAAAAGGAAATTTGAACAACATTACACAATAAAAATACCAGAGTTAAATATTATTATATTTAAAAATAACACTGATCACCTTTATTAACTAAACTGATGAAAATAGAAACCTCTCTGACTAAACACACATGACCTGACTCACAGGCAACAAATATCAGCCACATGAAGAGTCAAGGACAAGGAGTCCATATGACAAACTAGAATTTTAGAAACCTGGGAATACAAAGTAATAAAATGATGTGAAAGACACTGTAAGAGGCAGATTTATGGAACTCCAAAGGTACAACAAGGTACTAAAATTGAAGAGATACTGAGGCAAAAGTTTGAAGAAAACTGATACTCCTAAGATTTTTTTTAAGATTTATTTATTTATTCATACATAACTGGGGTACAGGCCAGAGATGCGGAGGGTGAGAGGATTCACCAGGAACAGAGTGGGGAGCAGAACAGGCATATCGATAAAGTACACTGCTGAGGGGAGCAGCGGGCGGGCCAGGAGAGGTCTG
Organism: Condylura cristata; assembly: GCF_000260355.1. Lineage (NCBI taxonomy): Eukaryota > Metazoa > Chordata > Mammalia > Eulipotyphla > Talpidae > Condylura > Condylura cristata. Next base: position 25,475,693 of record NW_004567117.1, on the reverse strand, counting down.
CCACGCCATGTGGATCTCCTCCTGGGCAGGCGGGGATGGATCACATGCGGAATTGGCTTAAGCTTCTTAGTGCAGTGCTTTAACCCGCTGCGCCACCAAATACTCCTAACATTTACGATAAACTATAGAACTCAAAGCTACAGTCTTGGACTCTAACATTAGAGAGCAGAGCAAGGTACAGAACCTTGATCCTAAATAGAATGTTTAAATTATAGCTGAATCTCTGCCAGAAATCCCAAGATTCTAAATTCTGTCCATCATTTTGGGAAAATACTTGTGGATACTGCACTAGGCTATTAAGATTTTTCTAAAAGTAAAAGGTTTATTTTCCCCAGCTCTCTTTGTCCTTCCTACCTGTCAGTGCATCTGGGGAGGGCCTCAGCTGAAGAGAGTCATTTTGTCCAAACACACACCCATGTCAAGGGACTGGTCATGGGTGCCGGCCTTGGCTTCTCAGTCCAGCTCCGGACATGTCTTATGGGTCATCTCTCCGCCACAACTCCTTGGCAGTACTCAAGGAGTCTCTTTTGATTCTGAAAAACAGCTAACTGCAAATAATTTTGTGATGTTTTATATTCATATGTGAGACCTATCTCTATATTTCCTCTCAACTTTCATAGACAACCTTTTTTCTTTGAGATTTAACTTTATGGATTTTATTGTTCTTTGTATTTTATTTTAATTAATATTCTCTCTTTTGTAATAGGCTGAATAAAAGTGTCTCGGTTATTTGTTGCATTTTTTTTTTTCTTTCATTGACTTGGTGCTATAACACAGGTAGGGTTGTTCTTTGGCTTCAGCCTGGGTAAGTAGGTATGGTAGAGACCTTTTGCTTTGTTCCTGGCTGTTGATCCCAGATGTCACTGTACATTCAGCTTCTTTTATCATGAGTTCCTGAGTATTCACCTACTGAAGTATAGTGAGTATATTTTGACTCCTTCTTATTACTCACTTGATTTCTGGAACCAGCATCTTTTGACTTCATTATCTGATTATTTAGTGATCTCTTATACTGAATTGATGGTTTAATGAGAACTTAAATCTGTTTGGTGATAGAATTTGATTTGTTAGTCCTCTCTCTTTCTACATTTTGAATTCAAATAACTTAAGAATTTTATGCCCAATAGGATGTGTATACCTCTATTTGTAAAAGTTTGTTTGCCAATCTTATACTTTGAGTTTATGTTTATCTTTGGAATTCAAATGAGTCTCATGGATTAAGCAGAAAGTTGGCTTTTGTTTTCTGACACAACTGGCCACTGTGAGCTCATTGTGGTTTTTCACATAGAGAGTTTTCTAAGCCCTCTCAGACCAGGCTGTAGATCTGCATGGAAAGGAGAGGTAGCTGTGTACCCAAGCTTTCTGAAGTCCAGGGTACATCAATCCTCTACTGAAATGGATAGATGGGGTATGCACAGAGATGCTGCATCCTCTTCATTTGCAGCAGAGCATGTGTCTGAATTTGTGCCAGTTCCAGGCCTGATGTCACACAAGGGGCACCGGCAGGTGGCCTCTTCGGCTCCCAGGGAAGACACAATCCTAGGAGTACAGTGATGGCACCAGGGTACAAATAAATGCTTCTTTCAATGGCTGAAAGCAGTCACTGGCTGCCTTGAGACCCTTTGCTGATCAATAAGTCTGTGTTCTTGTTGAGAAGTAAGTTTTCATTCCTGGCCAGTGCCAAGGTATAATCTAGGGAACTGGTGAGGAAAGGGCTGCCATCTCTCATGTGAACTGGCATTGTTTCTGACATACTGTTTCTCATTCTGGTCTAGCCTTTCCTATGGCTTGTGGCTCTTCTCTTTGCTGTCACTGGTCCTCATGTCAACAGCTTCATTCTGGATATAATTGTTCCTTCCAGATGCCTATCCTGTGTGTCCCTAAAGAAGTGATGACTCAAGGATTCTATCTGTCTGGCATCTTCCTCTTAAATATTTTTTTCAAATCATGGTCATTTTAACTTAATTACTTATTTAGAGGAAGTATTGTCCAGTATAGCAGTATAGTCATATTCTAAGGTTAGGACTTCAGTGTTGTGAAGGGTAGGGAGAGCTGTAACAGTCTCACTTATAATACATCCATTTCCACCCTCATTTCTCTTTACTGTGCATGTTTAACCAAGAACATTCTCCAGTGCACCAGTTGCAACTTACCTTTTGTCTCCAACGCTGCTCTATGCTCAACTGAAGCAAGTAATTACTGGGGGAAAATAAGGGGAAGATGTTGAAAACATGTCCTCAAAAACTCATAGAAGAAGCAACTTGAGGGAATGAGGGGAAGGTTATAACAATATGGTGGTTTTATCTTTTAAGAATTAAAGATCAGCACAGGTTTTCAGATTCAGGATTATAGTGAGGTTTGAGTAGGATAAAAACAACAACACTGCATGTCCATTTTATTTATTTGGGTATATTAAATTGCTTTGTAAATAGATCCTAAAATATAATGGCTTAAACCCTTTTAAGTATTATTTCCTTCTCTCTCAAAAAATTATTCAGGGCAGACACCCCAGAGCTTTGAGTGGCTCTCTTCTATGCAGTGATTTATTGAGCCTTAATCCTGCCATTTTTTAGCTCTACCTTATGTTGATTTGTCATCCATGAGTCAGTGGAGTGGAAAGGTCTTGAAGAAGACATTACTTTCTTAAAAGCTGTTGTATCATACAGAAATTTGTCCCTTGTCTGCACTTAACCTCAAGGGGACTAGGGAATATGGAAATCTATGTGCCTGGCTATTATATATTGCTATAAAAGCAGGATAGATTACATATTGGTGGATATTGTGTGTTTTTGTCTCAAGTACCATTGTGGCATTACAAAATAAAAATTACAAAGGTTAAAAAAAGAGAGAGAGAGAGAGAGAGAACGATTATCTAAAACAGAAAACAGACAGCAAGTATATGGGAAGAGCATTTGCATGAGAATTTAACATTGTAGAGTAACACTTTCATGGATTCTTAAATAATTAATGTTCAAAAGTGAGAATATGCACTGACATTTTTACTAATAGAGATATTATTGTATCTGATATCTACTAGTAAATTAAAAATGCATAGAAATAATGACAAATTTGAGAGTGACAAATTAATTGTAACTAAAGAATAGCTAATCGTAAATACTGAAAATAGTAAATTTTTTTTCTTGTTAATTGTTTGTTTCCTGCTATCTTGAGGGATATGCATTATTTTATAAGGAGGGCACGTTTTAATCAAGTGTTTTTCTGTATGTATCTCTTGAAACCATCCTATGATTTTTTACCTTTAACCTTTTAGTGCTTTGGATTATGTCAATAATTTTTCTCATGTTAAATCACTTTTCATTCAATTTAATTCCTCAAATATCTTAAATATATGTTAAAAGTAGACATTAAAAAATAATGTATCTATTTTTTGGAGTATATGAAATGTTAACAAAATGGCCATATGTAACATCAGTGAATTAAAAGTGGATTACTAAAAATAGTAATCAGGAAAAAATTGGTAATAACAAATATTAAATGCCATTCTAGATCCATGTACACTTCTAGTAAACAGTTTGTGGATGAAGAACAGTCAAAAACTTATTTTAAAGTTTACAGAAAATAATGAGAATAAAACAGTTCTCGTAAATCTATAGAATACTAGTAAAGTAAGGCCAGGATAATAATTCTTAACATTTTTTTCCAAGATTAATTTGTTTATTCATAGAAAAACTGAGGTGTAGTCCAGAGGTAAAGGGGACAGGTAAAAATATTCATCAGAGAAAGTGGGTAGCAGAACAGCTATATATAATGAAATACACTGCTAGTTATTGATACCAATGACCAAAAAATAAATATACAAATATCTGGAAAAGAACAAGTAGTAAGCCAAATGGAGTAGATAGGTATATTGAAAAAGCAGAAATTATGAGTACAAAGTGCAAATCTTAAATTCAAAGCAATCAAAAGATGGCATTACAAATTCAACAAAATACAAAACTTTAGTTGAAATAATAAAATGGAAGAAAATAGACAAGCTGAACAAATAATTTTTAATAAATACAAACAGGGAAATCTGTCTAAAAGTTACCGGTAAATCTTTTGCACAATTCTGCTTGTGCATTACAAGATCTAGATGAAATGTATTACTATTGAGGAAAATATAATAGACAGAAAAATAACAATACTAGAGACAATCTAAACTGATAAATCATTAGAAAGGAATTTGAAGAGAGAAACTATAAATGGTAACTCTTATAGATCAGTTGCCTAAACAGTTACATAGGACAAATTATAAATATCTACTAATCTGAAGAGGAAGAAAAAAGCCATCTAAATTATTATCCTTACATCTATAATGGACACAAAACAGATAATGCAACACCCATTAATTTTTTTTAGAAAATGAGATGTTACAGGAATGTCATATTTCAGTATTACAAAGATCAATCATATTATTACAAATAAATGATAACTTATTATACTGCTAGAAAAATAATGTAGTGGTGACCATAAGTCCTTACAAAATGCTTAATAGAACTCAATATGTTTGTAGATTTCAGCATCAAAGTACTTTAGCAAATATTTAGATAAAACTTAAATACTCAAAACTTTAAAACACTGCTAAAAAGAACAAAACTATATTTGGAAAATGGAAAGAATGCTTATTTTTGTCTATTATGACTAAAATAAAAGGACAATTACTTTTGAGTTATACTTGACCTCTATGAAAATACCTACTTCTGCTTGACAGTTAGAGAAGCTAATTATAAAGGTTTATGTAGATATAAACCCTAGAATAGTCATAGAATCCCTTCAAATACATCATGTCATGTTAGGTGGAAACTACAATGAATTAGAGAGTTTCTATAAAAGTTTGTAGTATTTGTGCATTTATTAACATGTCAAGAGAATGGAGTAAGTCAAGGCATAGAAATAGACAAGTGCATTCATATATTTTTGAGCATTTGAGTTGATTCTACATCTTCCCTATAACAAACAGAGCAGCAATAAACATGGGGTGCAGGTATCTTATGGAATTGATTATTTGTGTGTCCTTTGGGTAAGTAGCCAGGGGTGGGGTTGCTGAATCATGTGGAAGGTCTGTTTTTAGCAGCTTGAGAAACATCCAAACAGCTTTCCATAGTGCATTCCCCAGTTTGCATTCCCACCAGCAGTGAGATTTTCTTTTTCTCCAGATCTTTGCCAATTTGTGGTTTTAATATGTGCTGTGTTGTTTTCACTGTTGTGAGATGGTATCTCACTGTGGTTTTAATTTGCATTTCCCTTTTACAAGTGATGGAAGATTTTTTTCATATATCTTTGGCTGTCTGCATTTCCTCTTTGGAGAAGTGTCTTTTTAGCTCTTCTGCCCATTTTTTGATGGGGTTGTTTACTTTATTTTTATTGAATTTCATCCAGAAAGAAAAAAAGAAAAATCCTGCATGATTTCACTCATAGCAGGGACATAAGGGATCAGGAAAAAAAAATAACAAGCAATTATAATAAATTAATAACAAAAACAACAAACAACTATAAACCAGAGACATTTTACGGGTGTGGAAAGGAGAATGTGATCAAAACTGGGGTGGGAAGAGCACATGGGACTATGGTCTTGGCACATTGGATGAATTAGTGGTGGGAAGTCCACAGGGATTACAACCGAGATGAAAAAAATGCACAAAATGAAGAATGATGTAAAAACTAAATAAATAACTTAAAAAATAGATGAGCACATTTAATAAGTTGATATATGATTAAGTGAAAAACAAATTGTAGTCATTTTGGAAGACAATTTGGGACTTTCTCAACAAGTTAGGCATAGGTTAACCATCTAACTATCGATATTCTAATAATTCAAGGAAGTGAAAACTTGTTTACAAAATATTTATATTTAATTACTGATGATGGCATTATTTGTAATAGCCAACAATTGGAAAGAGCTTCATCAATTTGTGAAAAAGTAAAGGAAATGTGATATGTGAATATAATGGAATGCCCCTCCTCATCAAAAAGCAGAAAGCATTAAAACATGCCACAGTGTGATGAAAAACAAAGACCTACTAAGTCTGGGCTAGGCAGACTTTTCTTTAAAGGATCATATCATAAAGTCATAAGATTTTGCAATCCATAAAATGTCTGTAATGACTATCACCCTTGTAACAGGAAAGCAGCTACAGGTATTTTGTAAATGAATCGATGGGTAAGACTGTGAGTCAACATACCTTGATTTGTAAAACTAAAAGTTAGCAAGAATTGGCTTGCCAGCCACAGCTTGTTGATTTCTGTGCTAGGTGGAAAAATCCAGTTGGAGAGATAACTTACCATGTGATTCCAAGACTAGATATCCAGAAAAGATACATCAAGGAGTTAAAAATGACAATGACAGGGCACTGAAGATATTTTGGGGGTGATGAAAATGGATTTGGTGGTTATAATACTCTATAAAATAATTGTACAGTTAAAATTGATCATGATATTTAAATTATGTGACAAAATATTAAAATTTCCTAAATATATAGCAGATGCATAATTATAAAGTCATTCCCTATACTTTTCTATATTTTCAAAATGTTTTATAATTAGAATGTGAAAAGTAAATTAGGTCCAACCCATGTATTGAATTAAAAAAGGATAGAAGTTATATTACTCAATCAGATTTACATAGCCAACTAAAGCAAAGTCAAGACTCAGATTCAAGCCTCATTATGTTCATTACTTTCACAATGAATTGTACCACTTAAATATATAAAGGAGAGGAATATGGAGCAAACAGATAATATTTTGCTCTCTGTTTTCTTTCTTTCTTTTTTTTTTTGGCTAATTTTTTCATGTCAACCTACTCAAAAGAAACTAGATTACAGAAACAATAGTAAACTTCTAGAAGCTTAGAGAGGGAACTTCAAGCATTAAATACATAAATGTGTTTTATGGCATTTTTAGTCTTTCATGGCCCTTTATTGATATTTTTTGTTAAGCTAGTAAAACTTGGAAGGCTTTTGTCTTAGTACAAAAGTACATTGGTTTTAAATTGTTGCTTATTTACGCTCCTAGATATTTTTGGCACCTTCCTTTAAACACTTAACCATGACATAGCTACTAATGTAATGAATCAGCTTTATAGGAGTTAATATCTTTTATTAAACATTCATAATATTTACATATATATAAATTCTTTAGAAAAATCTGTCAACTTGCCATGACATTTACTGTTATTTGTGTGTAAGGTGTGTGTGTGTTTGTGATTCTTTCATCTTTTAAACAACTGTGGCACCCAAAGGAGTAATTAAATTCATTCCTTTTTACAACTTCTAAAATTTTTAAATGATTTAAATGTTAAAATAGGCCAAAACACTAAGACAAAACTTTGATGGAGATTGATAGTTATTTATTATTATTCCTATTGATTGAATTCCATTTGTATGTTTGACTTTAACATTTCTGTAAATTGGGGAAAGTCATTAGTGTGCTTTCTCTCTGTGTTGATTTATATAGCTTGTTTCCTGGCTTGGTTCTAGAATACTGACTTCATTTCTCATAAAGGATAATACAGACCATTAAGTTTAGCAATCTGTATCCCAAAAGTTTTGTGCCCAAAACATTTTATTTTTTTTTTGTAAGATTTTTTTTGGTAATATTTTTATGGCTTAATCTTTTAAAAGGAAGGAGAAAGATTTAGCAAACACATGCATCAGTTTCTGAATTGTTTAGCAATTGTTTCTCCTACTGAGCATATGCATAGCTATGCAAACAGAATGAGATTTGGGGCATATTGAGAGCAATTTCCCATTCCATGCTTTTCATTCCTCTGTATTAAAAAGTAAAAATATAAAACAAAATGAAACAAAACAAAACATTAAGATCAAATGGGGACAAGCACAGGTGGCCAAGAGGAAGTATTTAAAATTTTATAGAAGAGACCCATGCTTATTTAATACCAAGCTGAGTTAATTGGGATAAAATGCTATTACTCATGCTATTCTATTAGGTTGGATTTGAAATTATTACGTCAAAATATTGTACAAAGCCTGCCAAATTTCATCTAAGTTGTTTATTTTTACTTTTCTCTTTAAAATGTGTATATATACTTGTGTAAAAGAGCTGGCGGCATGTGAAATTATATATTGTTCTTAAGTTGTTCTTAATTGCTAATGGCGCTTAATAGCCTGGATAGTCAAAATTTTGTAATTTAACCTTCTATCCTAGCAATACTTTATTAAAAAGAGAAGACATTCTTTTGATTTTCCCACATAAAATTGTCCCTGTGACTTGGACTCCTCTTTACAAAGTATATAATCTTTGAATTATTAGTTCATGTTAACTGGAAGTGACTTTTAAAGAAAACCAAAAAAAAAAAAAAACAGTTATGGCAAATAGAAAAGTATCATGGATTTTGGGCACCCACCAAGATGTTTACTGAATGAAATTGAAGCAGCTATTGAATTTATGAACCTGGAGCATCTTTCCCCAAACTAGAAATTTTTTACCAAGAGAGGGAGTATATAAGTCTGACTGGAGAAATAACTCTGCATAGAAGTGGTGGGGAGGGGGGACATCTCTGGTCACATACATGTCAATGGTTATTATCTCGAATCATTTTTCAACAAAAGGTAATGTTCAACTTATGGACCTGTATCATTTTAAACAGTCTCAATTCTCATATGAGCTAACTTCTAGAGATTTTTTTTTTTTACTGTATTGCTAGCACTTTTGTGTATATCAATTCATTTAATTATGCTAGTAATACTGGGAGATACATACTATTTTATTCTTACAGATGGAAAAATTGAGACACAGAGAAGTTAAGTAAGTTGCTTAAGATCATCTCAATTTTAATAGAGAGGGGATGGATAGAGGCCTTTCATTGAATTTTGCCTTTAAAAAAGCTGAATCTTTGTTATGACAAAGAATGTTTGAAAGAAATACATTCTGGCTTTGAAGGCAACCCCTAAAGGGACATCCCCACTGTTTGAAATACAGGATATTTGGTTGTAGGAGATTTGGAAGTAGTATGTGTCCTCTAAGTTTACTTCCTGTGGATGCATAAGACCTCCTGTGCTTTTCAAAATATAATTTACATCACCTAATCATTCCTGATATTTGTAAAAGTGAAACTTCTCAGGGAAAATATCCTTCACTAGACTCTTCCTTTATTTTCCAGTACCCTGCACCCACACACTCCAATCACCAATCCATCTCTCTCATTATCATAATATAAGAGTGATTGTGTTTATATTCTCAAAATTCATTTATTTTGGAGGACTTTTTCAAAGATTCCCACCTCACTCCAATCAGCAAATCTTATCCACAATTTGTCATTCAAGTTAGATCCTGTAAGGACTAAGAAGGACCTTCTCTAAGGCTACCCTGACCTAGACATCTGTGTCAGTAGCAAGTTAGTCAGGATGTACAAGTCTAGTTTCTTTGACCTCTGGTGAATGGGTATCATAAAGGATGTCTGGATAATGAGAGTGGGTTAATTCAGATCTGGAGATAAGTCCTATGGACAATGAACTTCCCTGGCTGGTTGACAAAACAGTAAGACTCTCATGGGTCAATACTTACTGTTGATTTTGGTAGCCCTCAACTTCCAACTACAACACATCACATTACACATACACATAATTCATTATAAAATCCCCTGTACCTTGCACAGCAAAGCTCCAAAGTATTTGACTCTGTGACCTGATCTTAAAGTGACTCTTAGGAGTTGACTCCATGCTGTGTGCAAAGAACAAAGTTTTCCCTTTATTTGTTGAATACATTTCACTCATTAACCTCTGGCTGTACCTCTTTGATCTCCATTTCTGCTGGTTACAGCATTTGAAAGAAAAATAATTTACCTGTTATCTGGAACCATCCTAATATGAAACCCTACAGTGATGCCCCCTTGGAAGCAATTTCCCTGGTTGGGCATAAGCATTCCTGACCAAAACTTGCCTCTATGTTTTTACCAGAGTACAATTAAAATGTCCTAAACAGTCCAGCCACTTGGCAAATTATTCCACAGTTTTCTTCAAGGCAAGAAATGATCACACCTCTGGGGTCTGGGTCACAGTTATTGTTTTTAACCAACTGTAATAAAATAAAATTTTATTCTGTAATAAAATAGTCTGTTTTCAGAGAGAAAGTTAAAGTCTCTTTTGTCAATCAAACTCCATGGTTGCAAAAGTAGAATCCATGGGAGTAAAAAATGTATTAAAACCAAAGTAGGCAGACACTCTTCACAGCCTACTGAAGATGGGTCATGTCACTGGAGTCTGTCCCTGGGAGCTTTACCTTCCACTTTAACCTGAAAGCCATGCAAAAGTCTTCTGAATGTGTCCATACAAGAAAATAGGCAAAAGCACAATACCCTTCTCAAATTTTTGGATTCTCATTTCTTTGAATGTTACTTTGCCATATTTGTAAGTAGACACGGTGAGAACAATATCCCAGACAGTGGTGAGTGCTTGATAAATAATTGCAAGATAATGATTTTTGTCCTTAAAATATTTGTCTTTTTTCAGAAACATTGACTGTTTCTTGACTTACTTCATTTTGCAAATTAGAAGATGTTCTAGGACTAGTGGTTTTCTGTTTTCTTTCCTTTTTTTTTTTTTTTTTTGAGATCTGGATGTCCTGTTCTCAAACATCGATGTTATCAAGGTAAACAGCAGATTTCTCCAAGATCTGCAGGAGACTGCCACCCAGGGAGAGGAGCAAGCGTGTCTCATTAGTGAGGGTCTATTTTCTTTTTTAAGATTTTATTTATTTATGCATTTAGAACTGGGGTACAGGTCAGAGGTGTGAGGTTGAGAGGATTTACCAGAGACAGAGTGGGGAGTAGAACAGGCTGACTAATGAAGTATACTGCTGAGGGGAGCAGTGGGGGAGGCAGGAGAGCTCTGTTGGGCCATGTGGGTCACCACGGGGCAGGGCGGGGATCAAACTAGTACCAAAACTGCAGCTAGCTTCACAGTGCTGCACTTTAACCCTCTGAGCCACCACAGACGGCTCTGTGCCACCAGGACGGCCTGACTCATGGTTTTCAATGTCTAGAACAAAGAGCAGCCTCATCAAAATCCCCCAGACACCTGTTAAAAATGCTCAATCTTAGGTGGCAACTCAGAACCAAAGTTTCAAGAAGAAACTTCAGGAATGCTTTTTTTTCTCATCATATTTTGGAACCATTTTCCTTCTGACAATTCACTGGGTCTCATCTCCCCAGATCAGGTCATGGGGTCTACAGCTAAGCTACCTTTAAAATAATCTCCTACTGATCTGTAGTTGATGAAGCTTTCAGAGGAAAGCTCCAGATTCCAAGGATATTCAGAGCAATCATGGTATGATAATAAAGGTTATTCAGTGTGAGTATTTGTGGTGTGTCAGTGTGTCATTTTGTTATGTCCATGTGTATGTGTTAACGGTAAAATTGAGTTATCTATCATGCAGAATATACTGCACAGAATAAATAATTGCTTACTCTGTTTTCTTGTACATCGAGACCTCAGCTAATTTGGGTTTAAAAAAATTACCTTTCTATCTATACAAGTCTTTGAGTTTGCCTTGATGATTACTAGGTATTAGGCTCTGAGGCTCACAGAGACACTCCGGCTTTCTCGTGGGTTCTATAAAACATCTGGCCTCATTGAACTAGGAAGCCAGGTTCTCACAACTACCTTTAAGGGCACTTTGGGGTAGATGATGCAGTTGAGATATTTGTAGGCCATGAAATGGCCCCATCTTTCTTGGCTTGGGACGGGTTTATGAGCCTGTTTCCATTTAGATTGTTAGTTGATAATGCCATTAAAGAACATAGGAAATTGGGGTTTGGAGAAGCCTTGAAAATAACTTGGTTATTTTTACAGTATTTCAGAGCTCTGAGACTGTAAATTCTGGCTTCGTAAGAACTGACTAGTCTGTTAACACATAATGTTGAGTATATATGTTGAATTAATTTTGCCCCCCCCCAAATCTTCAATTATAAAATTGTGCTTAGTACTCTCTCTGATACTATTTTCTTTCTTTCTTTTTTTCCCTTAAGATTTATTTATTTATGCACACAGAACTGGGTTTTAAAGGCCAAAGGTGCAGGGGGTGGTGAGAGGATTCACCAGAGACAGAATGGAAAGCAGAAAAGGCAGATCAATGAAGTACATGGCTGAGCAGCAGGTGGGTCAGGAATGGTCTGTCAGACCATGTGGATCACTCCGGGGTGGGAGTTCATACTCACACTGAACAGCTGAGGCTAGCTTGCAGCACTGCCACCAGGAGGGTCCTCAGACTCTATTTTCTAATAGGTTTTCACTGTCTTATCCTCCCTCACATATCACACACTTCTTCAGAAGGCCCCAATCCTCTACATGACTTCAGTGTGTGACTAGGTTCTCTCCACTCCCAACTCCTCTGGCAAAAGTAGATTTTTCTTCCTTCAGTTTATGCTGTAACAGAAGGCTGCTACTCCCTCAACCCCCATAAGTCAGTGCCAGTTTTGTTAAACTCTAATAAAGTAATTTTCCTAAGATTCATTCATACCGGACCGGGAATCCCACTTTGTGTGGGGCATTTTTATTTATTTATTTTTAATCTGCTTGAGAGATACTCAAAGGGTCCCAGTAACATAAGAACGATTACAGGAAGAAATATTTTTCTGGTGAGTGTTCAGGAAGGACCTCTTCTGCAGGGCGATGTTGAGATGAAACCTAAATTTTGAACAGGAGCAGCTAAATAGAAGCTTGGAGGAGAGAAACTAAGGTAAAGGGGGAAACCCATTGATACTACAGTGATGTCAAAGGATGAGGCAAGTTTCTGTTGTTAAAGAAAAGCCAGAACGCCTACTGAGGGCTACAGAATAGTGGTTAGAGGTGAAGGTGGTGAGTGGTAAGGTCCAGGGCTGCAGCTAAAGGAGTAGCATTTTTCTAAGTACTTGGAGAATGTGTTGCAGCAGAGTTTACAGCAGGTAGCATGACTTGAGTAAAGGATCATTCTGGCTACTTGCAGACATTGGCAGAGGGGAAACTAAAGAAAATATGAGACCACTTAGGAGAAATATGTAAAAATAAGGCAAGGCATGATGATAGTTTAGATAGGAATGGAAATGCAAGTAGCCAGATTAAGCATCTGTTTTGGTGCCAGGGTTTCTAGACTCTGCTGCTCTATAACAAAACAAGGGAGTTTCCACCCAGTGGAATTAGCCATTTAAAGGCAGGCTCTTTAAAGCTGAAGTGCTTTAACTCAGATGAATGCATAGCTAATGGTGTATTTCTATTTCGGGGCATATTAGGGCAGGTGTCTTTTATAATCCCTCAAATAACACCCATAGGTGGATTGAGTGCCCTATTTAATGCTCAGTAACTCACTTAACCAAATCCAGCCTTTTCCTCATCTGCATGGCAAACAAAGGCTAATTATGCTTGCTAAATGACTGCAATTTACTGAGAAATAAATAACAAAAAGTCAAGTTACAAAAAAACAAAAACAAAAACATCCGACCACACTCAAAGATGGTAGAGGAAATAAGAAAAAAATGCAGTACACCAGTTTGATGCATCCTGCCTTAGGCCTTTGGGGTGTCATGTTCCTTGGCCACCAGGGTTTGCCCCCAAGCCATGCCAGAAAGGCTGCTTATACGGGAAAGAAGCAAACCCTGTTAACTTTCATTGACCTTCCTATAGCTTTGAAAACAACCAGGATAACAACAGCAGCGGTAGCAGCAGCCATAAAATTCCCTGGCCTGACTCCCCCTTTTATTTTCCTCCCCTCCTATGGCAGTGAACACAAAGGACAAATCTGTCATTAACTATTTGCAAATGATCAGTTATCCGATGCAGCTGTTTGCTCACCAGATCTCCATGCCAAGCACAGCTGCTCAGAGATGCCAGTCCAGTTTGGCTGGGCCACTCACCACCTACCCCCGACTGCCCCCAAACTGCCTCAGGAAGAACTGGGGCAGACCAGACCCCAAACTGGCAGGCTGTGCAGTGACTTTCCTCTCCCATAGGGTTTCAACATGCCCTCCATGACCTCCGTGGTGAGATTTGCTTAGAGGCACTTGCCCAGTGTCTCATCTTTCCTGGATGCTGCTGGTCTGAAGACTGAGAGGTGCTAAGTCTTCTGCAGTTACCGGCCAGCTCCTAGGGCCAGCAGTTGAACTGCTGTCTGGTTCCTCTGGCTGCATTTTTAAAAAACAAGCAGCTTTGTGCTTTCACTTACTAATTTTCGCCAGCTTCTAAAGGTCAACGACCTGGCAAGCAGAGATTCACAAATAACAGGTGCAGAGACTCCTCCGCCTGCCTCCATGGGACATCGCTCTGTCACTTTTATTTACTGAATCAATCCACCAGTGTCCAGCAGGAGAACAACAGCTAAATGGCCATTAATTGTGGGCTGATGTGCAGATGAAACAAATCTCCAAAGGGACTGTAAACCTTTGTTCCTTCACCTCCTCCTGCTCTTGCTATGGGATTAGCAGTAAATCATTCAGCAGCCTCATCTCCTTATTATAAATTTACTATTAGAGTGTCCCAGGTGAGCAAGCACCAACCTTTTTCTCTGTCTTCTCTTCCCTGCTCCCTCCTTTCTTCGTCTTTCCGCTCCTCTTTTCTTTCTTTGTTTTAATCTTTTCATCTCACTTTTCACAATTTCCTGTCTCTGGTTTTCTTTCTCACTTTCACACATATGCTCATTGGAGAACATAATGGCCTTTCATTACAGTTATCTCTTTGCTCCAGGGAGTGCCATTCTACCCTTGACAACAACTGCCTTTGCCCTTTACTGTGTGCGCGTCTTTATAGACACACAGATTGCTACGGAAGAGGGAAAAAACAGAAAAGTTCCCTTCAAAAGGAGTTCTTCCTCTCTTCCTTCTTTTTACCCTATTCTTCAGAAAATCTCTAACTCCTCAGAGTTCAAAAGGAGCTTAATTAAAGTGTAAAAGATAATTTGAAAGTAAACACTAGACAAAGAAGGGATACAGTAGGTCTGAGCTCTGTCCAAGAATCTGGGGAATACACTGTGAGGTTTTCTACTTTCCTCTCTAAGACCTGCACAGCACAAATGGGCTGTTGTGGCCAATCGTGGTGCACTTTGATCTGAGAAACATGGGGGAAGCCTCCTTGAGCCCCAAAATGAATCCATAAACTGGTGTCTACAATGAACGTAAATCCATCATTGATTTCAGGGTTTGTTTGTTTGTTTGTTTTCCATATCTTTTCATTAAACACCTTGTTTGTCATGTATCCATTATAAATAATGTGTATTTTTTTTTTTATTAATCAGTCATCTATATTGTTAACATTGAAAACTTCCTGCGGTCAGATTCAGGTCTACTGTACCATGTGGATTACCTCTGGAGCTGGGAATCGAACTCACATTGCAGTAGCTATGGCTAGCTTGCAGTGCTGCATCCTAACCTATTGTGCCACCAGGGAGGGCCAATAAATAAATCTTAAAAAAAAAATCTATTAAAACTGAATTTAAATAGTATCCTAGTAACTTTCATAAAAGTGTTTTTGAGAAGCCACATTACAGTTTCAGTTATATCATTAAGGCAACCTGAGTTTGTATTCCACATCTTCTAACCTTTTTCCTTTTTCTTCTTCTTCTTCTTTTTTTTTTTTTTTTTTGTTTCCTGTGCAACCCTGGGTATTTTGAGCTTTTATTAATTTATTCAACAAATACTGAAATTGTATGATTTCTAGAATTAAAACAGTGAACAGAAATTGGTAATCATTCTGTTTCCATAACACTGACAACACACAGGTAGAATTCTGACACACAAGTAGAATCCTGCATCATGCAAATGCTAAGAGTACAACACACCTTAAGACAAAAGAATGGATTTTGTCCTACTAGAGAAAAGTAAGTGGTTAGCAATACTCCCACCTCCGGGCTGTGGGAAATCTGGGGGCTACAGAGGTAGCCACATATTGGCTTTTGTTACTTTTATTCCCTGGTAACTAGGCAACTTTTGGCTGGGTAGTAAACAGAGACAATTGACCTTCATTATACACTGGCATTTTAAGATTTATTTCTTTGCATAAATTTCTAGGTATACCATGTTTGTGGCAGTTTGGAAACAACAAATGAAGGAAATTTTTACTGCAAAACTAGCTTATGTGAAAATATAAGTGATGAAAAAATGTTGACTAACTCAGGGGATATATTGAAGGTGGGTCTAGTGAGGAATTGCTGGTCCAGGGTCACATGGCAGGTCAGCAGGATAAAAGTGCAAAGTAAAGAAAAACAAAGTGGAAGGAGGTTGGGAGGAAATAGAGCCTGACATAGGGCCTTGTACCTCCATAGAGGAGAGGTCGACTTCAGTGTGAAGAGCAGTATTTAACAAGTGCATCTTGAGCTTTTTAGTCTCATAACCATTGAGAACATGGGACATTACTTCATTTCCAAGACAGATCTTCTGCAAGGTAACTTTGTAAACCTTAATAGCTGTGATAAAAATCTTTGTTACTCAGTTTTCTCATTTCTAAAGCTGAGATTTTAAAAATCTCAGTACTACAATTCTGTCCCTAGCACTACAATTCTGATTATCATTGTTAGTGATGAGCTTTGAAAGCTGCTATGGATTCATCTGGCAGATAATCCCAGCATCACTATATTTAGTTTTTATTTTTTTTTCTAAGGACCTACTGTCATTCATAATTGTACCATTTAACTCAGGAACATGGCAGTAAACTAGAATAGCGCTGTAGTCATAGAGTATTATCACTGGTGAGAATGGAAAAAATACCCAAACTTCAGTATAGGCTTTGCCCCTGGGTGAGCAACTCTATGTCATTTCTCAAATATCTTATAGTTAGGAAGCAGAGAAAATCCAAAAATGAAATATACGTATTGAAGTGTTGTTGTTAATTCTTATTTAAAGCAACCAAAGAATTGTAGTCAAAGGTGTTCGTACCATTCGTGGTTCTAGAAAGAAAAATTCTAATCTGACTCCCATGGTCATTAGCCAATTCCTTTTTGACTTGTATGTGTGCATAGTTGGTTTCTGTTCAGTGACAGTTCGTATGTCACCCCCAGCTGGACATCTAAAACTCTGAAGACATTTCAAGCATACATGATCATAGGAAACCCTTGGCTAGAACAAACTTTGAAGCTGTAAAGAAATTAGAGGTGAGGAAAGAGAACTCAGTGGGAAAGCCTTTTCTAAGTCATGTGCTCCTTCTGAAATGAAGTTATCTCAATTACTAAATAGTTTATATCTGAAGGCTTCCTCCATGGACATTTTGGGTGGTAATGCCACCTAATACTCAATTTATAGAAGAGGTAAACAGTCATATTCACATCCTTATTATAAAAGAAAATATAAATTTGTCTCCTTTCTTCTTCCATGCTAGAAATAGTAATGCTTTACTAGAAAAAAACAAATCTACTTTGATCACTGGGAAAACATTAATTTATTGAATACTTTATTTGTTCAACAAATGTGTTTATCATATGCTATGTGTTTGAACTAACAGATAAGATAGATAAAGTGTCTGTCCTCATGAAATTTATAATCTGTCCAAGTAACAGGCATGGAAACTATTGCATGTGAGAGCCTGTGAATGGGAGCCATAATGTGCTCTTAGGAGCCAGAAAAAATTCCTAAGAAAAAATGTCTATGAAGAATGCCCAAAAACTTAGGGAAATTTTCAACTTCCTGGCAACTGGTGAGCCAATGAGTCTTGAACTTTTGTCTTCATTTCAGGAACACCATCTGAGATTCAAGGTTTTGACAGTGAGAACTTTACTACATTCACTTTTTAAAAACCTCTTGAGTATCTCCATGTATATTTCAGTCTCTGCACCATTAAGGAATTAGGCATGAATATTATTTAAACCTTTGATCATCACAAGAGGGTAGGATGGAATAGGAGGAGTCTTTCATGCTGGAAATTTTTATGCCATTGTCCAATGTAATACATAACACACCTGTCATCTTCACAGGAAAAAAACGAGTTGCCTTTTAAAAATTCAGCCCTAAGGGTCTCTCCTGTGATATGTGACCTAGAAGACAGATAACTAGGAAGATTCTTTGAGTGAAGAAATCCTGTTTTTTTTTTTTTTTCCTTTGCTTTTGGATGTAACCACCTCCAGAGCTGTGGAAGAACTTGCTATTTAATTAGAGAGATTAAACCAGGAATGTGCTTCACTCCTAACAAAAGAAAAAGTCTAGTGCTCAAGGGAGATCTGGGGGTCTATACACTTACCAGAAGACAGGATTTGCTTTTTCTAAAATGATTGATCCATGTGTCTAGATCTAGGCTCTCTATAATCACCTTGTTTTATTCCTACTTGTGAATAACTTTCCAGAGCCTGGGAAAATGTGACTATACATATCTTTCTGTCTTTGTTGATGTGGTTGAGCTTATAATAAAGTGCATCTAGAAAACATACTAGAATAGCCATGATTGAAGTACCTATTTATAGAAACCATTATTTTGTGGAATTTGTGGTGTTTACAAAAGGATTTCAATTTGAGAAATATATTTTCCCTTGACACTTGTTTTTCCATGTTTAGAAGAATGAACACACATATTTAAAATATAGGTGGACTATAAATGAAGGCATGGCAAAAGAGATTGGGGTAGGCACATTCATGTTAACAAGTTTGCATTATGTTTAGAGATTCATTTATAATTTTGAACCTGTAATTGTCTTACTTCAATCTTTGTTTTCATAATATAATAATATTTGAGGCAAAATCCAATACAGTGGACTTGAACACAGTTCCATTTTGTTAGTATATGCCTGAGATCCAGATAGCCTGCAGGAAACTCAAATGACAACATAGTTGTAATGGCCACCATCTTGCTGTATTAAACAGATTAATTCACCATTGACTGTTACCAGAACAGTTCATAATCATGTGCAAACCACACAACACTGCATTTCAACTACAAATCCAATTGCCATTTTATTCAAGGCTACTCACCAAGGTAGCTGTGCCCTAACCCTTTAGTTAAGCTACTGTTCCTGCCCTTCCCCTGTTGCATCTGATAGTCTAGTCCTGATGAAATCTGTGCTGTAATTTTAACCAGGTACACATGCAAATGCTTGTCCTTTGCATAACATATACACTTTGCTCAGAATCTCTTATTTTATATCCTTCCCTTTTGTTACCAGATTCCATTGTAACTTTAGGAATCAGCTCAAACACTGCTTCCATTAAAAAAAAAAACAAAAAAAAAAAAACTCCTAGAACTCTCAATTAGGCTTTGTGCTCTGATTTCACAAGACATGTTTGTTCCTCATGTTAGCACTTCATTTAGAAATTATTTTTTTAGCAGTTATGTTCCTGCTATACTATGACCACTCCAGATACCAAGGTGAGCATGTAATATTCTAGTGATAGGGATTTTTTTTCCCCTTTGATAGAAGACTTCTCTTCTAGATGTACCTATTTTGATGACGATGGACCCTATTTTAATTATGTATTTCCAAAGTACATAAGATTATTCCTGTGTTTTAATAATAGCTGCTTAATAGCTACCTGCTCTGTGAATTGAAGGTCTGTTTTATGTGTCTAAACACATTCATTCCTTGGTATCAAGTGATTGTCCTTTTATCTACTTTATACTGTCAGGAGTTTGTACAATCATTTGTTCATTCATTACATAAGCTGTGAGTACATTATTCAGGTCTTTTTATTCGTGCTTTTCCTCATAAAAGCTGGTGGTTCTGTATCCTCACAGTCATTTCCATTGGAGTCAGCCACTGGGGACGGTCTTTTTCCCAGTGGGTTAAATGTCAACAAGGAGTTAAAGTAAGCTGTGTAAAAGGTACATATTTTCATTGTACAATGATGAATAATATCACAGAACATTCAGCCTTCAGGAGGCACTAGCTGAGTTTTCTAGAATACAGAATTATAGAGTTGAGGAGATTTGAGTTTGCTCAATCCCACATTGCAGGCTTTTGTCTCACCCCTATAAAGCTTCCAGACTCTATTTTAATGATTTCAACAAGAAAAAACATACCGTGTCATGAGTAATTTTAAGCCATTTTAATTTTTCAGTAGTTGTATTTGTCCTTATGATCATACAAAGTTTGTGACCTGATAATTTCTTGGATGAGAAACTCATTAGAATAACTAAGAGTTAACATGGAATAAATTGCAAAATATGTTAGGAAAATCACACTTCTCACATGCATCTAAATTTGTTGAGATGACCTTTAAAGTCAGAGTGCAGTGTTTGGGTTGTGCTCCTCTTTTTGCATGTTTGTGACCCTAGATAAGGAGCTAAACTAATAGAACTTAAATCAATTAGGGACCCTCTTGGCACGTTTCTGCTCTGTTGCATCACTAGCAGCTTTAACTCAACCCCTCTGGGTAATTAACTTGCCTGTTGGATTTTGGCCATTGACACAATTTACTCTTTCTCGTTTGTGTTAGTTAATCAACACTTACAGAGAGAGTTCCTGCTGTGAGAGAGAACACTGTTCTAGGCTCAGTAGATTCATTAGCCAACAGTGGCCTGGCCAGTCACTCCTTCCCACTCGCACAATTCCTAGGTGCCTGTATTAAAGAGGGAAAAAAAAGCAGAGTCCAGGAAACAACATCCAACTTGTCATTCTTAATCTTCCTTCTATGAATTTTGTGAAGCATCCTCCTGAGGTTAATGACATAGCTCCTCAAAAAAACTGCATACATCTTAGTTTTTATATACTTTAAAACTTATTTCAAACAACCCCACTATTCTTTCCCATTGTACACAGGCATATAGGACTGAATGATCTTATTCTAGAGAGAAAATGCCAGGAGTCTAAGCATATTGGCCACAGAGCTTGAATTTTTCACTGAATAGGTAGCAAAGTCGACTATATCAGAATGAATGTCAAAGACTATAGGTCTTTATTATCTACAGTTAAGCTTCATGTTTTAAACTACCCACAAATTACATGCAAATTAATAAATTTTCTAGAATTAAGAGTTTCATGGCTTTCATCAGAAAATACTTTGTAAGTAGAATGAAATATACAACACCTTAGCAAATAGAAGTGACCATGGGCGGGATCTTCTCTATAACCAATTATTGTTTCTTCATGTGACTTATTCTCTCCTTAATGTAGCTTTATCTTTTTTGTGCTGTATCCAAAATGCAAAGCAAAAACCATAACAACAACTGTTGTCAAACTGTTGATAGAAATGTCTATTTACAACTCCATGGGAATATTGGGGGAAACACCAAGTTATTTGGATTTTTAAAAGCTGCATACTCAGTAGAGGTTAGTTTTGGGGTCATGATAAATTCAACATTGATCAGGTAGTGCGCTCTCATTATTGATCTGTTGACTATACATGCAGATCTTTAAATGGAGCAAAAACATTGAGAAAAAAAAAAAAAAAGATGTGGGTAATGGTAAAAGATAGTGGCCAAAGAGGTCAGCTTTCAAAGCTTTTCTTGATAGATTTTATTTTCCTTGTGTTTCATTATTTCTGGGGACTGTCAGTTGCTCTGGGGAGAGAAACCTTGTGCTGTTATGAGTTTTCCTGAGGAGGGAAAAAAAAGGCAGTTAAAAGGCTTTTGAGTTCAACAAATGTGTCCTGAGAGCCAAATGGAACAGGGGTGAAATCCTAGCTAAAACCCTTGGGGAATAATTTGTTGTTAGCAGCATCTGGGAAGGAAATGTGGCAAGGGCTTCAGAGTTTTGTTTAGAGAACAAATGGAAGAAAAAAGGCTTTAAAAAGGTAGGTTTGAAGGCAGGAGGGGGAGAGAGAAAGTGATGAGGACTGGAATGAGTTTGGGACTTAGGAAGGAGATTTAATAGACTGGGTAGCTGGTCGCCGCTGAAGAAGTGAAAATCTTAGCGAGAGGTATCACTGAGAACACGTAGTGTTAGTACATGGACTGTGAACCTAGAACAAACTCAAATTAAATAGTTTATTATTCCTCTGGCAGCTCCTGCCACTGGTCACGTGGCTTCCCTTAGAAATAGAGTATTTTGAAAATCCATATTAATCATGAGACCCGTGTTTGCACTTCTCGGTGGGCAGCCTGTTGTCAAATCATTTTAATTCTTGCAAGGCTCAGGCTTCCCTGGAGGCATTCAAGGACTGCAGTGGCCCAGGGTAGACTCAACCTGAGTGGAGGCAACCCTGACCCACAGGGACTCCAGGCTCCTCAGGGGACAGAGACCACAACTCTAGTGTCCTGTTCTTTTGAGTGGCAGAGAAAAATATTTCAGTTATAGGGAAAAAGGAAGAAAAACGTCATACAAATTGTGATAGAATTTTCTGTTCTTAATGGTCCATGGCCACTCTCTGTGCCTTGCCTTTCTTCCTGCATCCTGCTTCCTCCCATAACAAGGAGCTCAGAGTTTGGAGACTGGAGAATTCAAGAACCTGTGGTCAGGTTGCGGTTATACTATTCCCTGGGCCACTTAGAAGGGGCTGTGTCAAGGCCACGAGCTTTCTCATCTTCCTAGATCTTGGCACTTGGTTCCTTAGGCCAGATTTTTCAGACAAATAAGAATTAATTTATTGCAGCACAGCAGACTTCTCCTGTCTCATCCACTGCTCCCCCTCAGCAGTGTGTTTCAGTAGATCTCCCTGTTCTGCTTCCTACTCTGCTCCCTGCTCTGAATCCTCTCACTATCCCTGCACTTCTGGCCTGTACCCCAGTTCTGTATGTATAAGTAAATAAAACCTTTAAAAAAAAGAATTGTCGGGCCCTCCCTGGTGGCGCAGCGGGTTAAAGCACAGCACTGAGAATCTAAAGCTGCTTCTGCGCCTCTGAATGAGTTCGATTCCCGCCTGCCCCGGAGGTGACCACATGGTGTGGCAGACCTCTCCTGACCCACCCGCTGCTCCCCTCAGCAGTGTACTTCTGTGATCTGCCTGTTCTGCTCCCCACTCTGTCTCTGGTGAATCCTCTCACCGTCCCTGCACCTCTGGCCTGTACTACAGTTCTATATGCACAAATAAACAAATCTTTAAAAAAAAATTGCCTTATTGAAATCTGGGGCACGCTCATTCTCCAATGTATGGGATGCAAAGTGCTAAAGAATGTGGAAAATTAGGATTGAGTAAAAGTCACTTTTGGGTCTGTGTATGTCACATTACTTCTCTCCTAACTCTGGAGCATTTGGGCAGCTTTCTCCATCAAGTGTATCTTCTGCTTAGGGCTAAGGGACTCCCCAGGATGCTTTACTTGAGTAGGATGTAGACTTATGCTGGACTTGTTAGGATAATTTGAATATTGCAGGAGGTTCAACCCATTGACAGTTATTCATTTATCGTGAAAATCTCATAGTATACTGTTCAGTGAGTCTGAGACCTGATTTTGTTTATGGATTTTTCCACTTTCTGGCTAGGATTCCATTCAAGTCACTGTAATTCCGTACCCCTCAGTTTTCTTATCTATAAAATGGGTTATTACAGGGTATAAATTTATGTGTGTATGGCTCACATTAGAGCCAGAACCATAAACCTCACTACATAGTGCTATATATTATTATTTATCACAGTATTATTATTACGTATTTCTGATTTTGGATAAAATATCACATGTTATAATTTCTGTCTGAAAAATGATCTGTACATCCATCTGTTAATCAATATATCATTACTTCTGATCCAGTGTTCACATTTGTAAGAGACAGAGCCAGAACTTTAATTTAGTCTTTTCCAGATCTATGTTTTCCTTCTTAGGTAAGGAAAGACGTCACATATCAACATTTCTATCATGACGACACAAATTGTTTTATATATCTGATGAGATTTTAGATAAGTAGTAGTGATATAATTTGACTTTCTTTTAAGTATTGATTCTAGTGCCAGGCTTCAAAATTTCATTCTGTTATTAAAAAGTACACTATAAAACATCTTTGATTACTATTCCAATTTTATAGATAAAATTTTGAAATTTAATTAGATTTGTGTAACCTACACACAATTGTAGAGCCAGTTTGTGATAGTGAAGTTGCAGACCTACTCAGAGCACATATTCTAACCAAAATGTTGTCTGTAGAAATGATGATTTCTGTGTAGTCTTGAGACAGTGGTTGAACTGAATGAAGTATTGTGTTAGCTGGAATTGTTGATTATTAAAGAAACCCAGAATTTGTGGGCATTCAATGAGTTTTTTTTTTTAAGATTTATTTATTTATACATATAGAACTAGGGAACAGGCTGGAGATGCAGCAACGGTGAGAGGATTCACCAGTGACAGAGTGGGGAGCAAAACAGGCAGACTAACTAAGTACCCGCTGAGGTGGGTAGTGGACAAGACAGGAGAGGTCTGCTGCTCCAGGGGCTGGAGACTGAACTTTTATTGAAGCAATTGCAGCTAGCTTGCAGTGCTGCGCTTTAACTCATTGCACTACCAGGGAGGACCCTCAATGAGATTTCTTAATGAGACTTTGGTCCGAATAAAAGGGTAGAGTAGAGGTTCAGAGCCATACCTTTTCCCTAATTTTCTAGAGTACTATTATCATCATTAAAGTCATTATCTTAACAAAAATTTTAATAATGTACTTTCCCTTAAGAACTGAGTACTACCTTTATACATTTTTAAATGACCCCAGGCACAATATCTAACTTCTCCATTATATGTCTTTGAGACAATTGGCATTATTCCTGTTGACTTAAGGAAACCAAGACATAAAGAATGAATTGCAAAAGCTAATGAAGACATGGTTGAAATATCTTGATGATTCATTCCATCTCTTAACATTTACTCTGGTTCATTTTTAAGAAATATACAAAATAAATGAGCATTTCTCTTTCTTATCTCTGTACCAATGCCAGTAGCTGTGATTTATAGTATATCTGTATGGGTGTGAAAGTGAAATCATGTGGCAGAATGATGCACTAGAAAACTTCTTTCTTAATTGTTCTTATTTGTAATTTTAATGTGTTCATTTAATAAGCATGATTTGGAAAATTGCTCTGTACTAGGGAGATTAGCTGCAGAAATGAATAGGTGCACTGGTCGTGACATCTGATTTCAAGGATTTAAAAGTTCCTGAGTAAAATAGTTACAGATACAAATCACAAAGACAGTAGTAATATTAAAGTGGAGGTATCAAGCAGGGCTATGAATCTGCAAAGGGGTGAACAATGGATTCTGTCTCAACTCTTGAGAAGCTTCACAGTGGATAGATTACTCCATCGAGGATTTGCAGAATTACTGGGAGTTACAAGCAGACAGGGGGTGTAAGGAACTGTAAATTCCTTCATAGTGTGTGCAAAGGAAGGTGCATGGCTATTACCCAGAGTTCTCCTAATGAGAAATAGTCCAGTGTTAGTGGTTTCTGGAATTACATGTCCATAGTCTGTCCTACTTGCCTTCCTGCCTATCAGAGACAATCCAGTTTTATATCCCTATCTTGTTACTAATTGGTTTTGTGTCCTTAAGGGAATCATTTTACAGTTCATGTCTGCTGTTTCCTCATCTGCAAAATAAGAGTTGGTGTTCTATAAAATCTTGTATTTTCTGTTCAAAATCCTGAAAACTGCAACAGAAACATTCCCCCCACCCCCCATTGGATTCGGTAGGTGAACAGATGAGCATTGGACCCAGGTGTTTCCGTAATTGTGATAAATTGAACAAATACTGGATAGGCAGTGGCCTTCAGCTCTCATCCAGCCACCTGTGTGGGCAGGCGTCCCTCTTAATAGCTTGTGGAGGAAACTACCCACCCACTTCGACTACCTTAGTTATTTCAGAAGATGGAATTATGAAACTTTATTAGGTCATCACTTTTCCAGAATAAAAAGGACACTTATAATGTAGCTAGTTATTTAATTATTCCATCAGTGAGTTAAACATCTAGATATCCTATGAAAAATGAAATTGCTTTAGGTTAAGGGTAGTAAAATTATGACACAGAAATAACTTGAGATTTGCAAAATCCCATAGGTAAAAGATTAACCCATGTAAATTAAGCAGACAGAAGTTCTCTGGTTATCATGAAAAATGAGAAACCAAAATCAGGTTCTAGAAAGATTGATAGGTGAAAATAAGGCTACCCTAACTTATTCCAATAAGGAGATCACACCTATAGTAAAGAGACAAAAAATAGTTGCTGTTTATTATGGTAAAGAACTGATTATTTTTATGATAATTCACTAATATTTTCTGGGTCCTATTTGTTTTGCCCTAGCAACAATGGAAAAATAAAAGAGGGAGTTTATCCATTTATTTGGCAATTACTTGTTAACATTTAATCTACCCCAGTTATGTCTCTTCCCATTGAAGCATGCTTGTCATTTGAGTTTGGCATGAAATAACAACAGAGTTTCAGAGATGAATGATAGTGGTATTAATTAATTAAGGATTATACTGTGCTTGCAGAAAACCAGCAAAAAGAAAGAAATTTACCTCAAACCAAATAATCTGTCCCTATTTCTTCTTCCCATTTCCCTCCATACCACTGCCACCACTACCAGCAATATTTCTTTCATGGCTAAAATACTTCCATTGCATACTCAAGAGTATACCCCCTTTTAGGCTAGGGGAAGTAGTTAGGTTAGTCTAGGATAGAGCAAAACCTAGATCTAAGCAAGCTTCATAATTCCAATCGAAATTTAGACCGGCATTTGAAATTATATCCCTGAAATTGAAGAAAGTTAAATGCAGTCCATATTCATGGGAGGAAAAAAAAATAGGGGAACTAACAAACAGAATTATTACTGTGGCAACATTAAAATGACCTAGGCCACCCAAGAGGCTCTTTAGAAGAAATGCACGTGATTTTCTGATATGTAGG
Source organism: Condylura cristata (assembly GCF_000260355.1). Taxonomy (NCBI): domain Eukaryota; kingdom Metazoa; phylum Chordata; class Mammalia; order Eulipotyphla; family Talpidae; genus Condylura; species Condylura cristata. The sequence goes on along the minus strand of NW_004567117.1, from coordinate 25,449,041 downwards.
TAAAATTTACTTTCAAGCCAGGTAACTCTTGAGCAGGACCTTGAGGAAATGAATGAGAACTGAACAAGCATAGAATAAAGGATATAAAATTTCATCCAAGTGAACATCAAGAGAAAGGCCCAGTGTGGTCACAACTCTGGAGGACTTACAGAACTTAGAAGAGTGTATAGTTTGGCTGGAGGAAAAATACATGAAAGGTAAAGAGGAGCAAAGGTAATAGGGCCCATGTCATTTTTCAAGCCAGAAGGGACAACAGTTAAAATCCTTCACAGAAAGATTATCATGGGTGGAAAGCTTAAGATGAATAGAATAGGATAGTGACCAGAAGTAGAGATGGCAGTCACAAAACCACTGAAAGGAGACAGGTACAGGAGACTGGCTGCTGCTCAGGCAGATAAGTGAGAAGTAGATACTAGATGGGGGATGTTTAAGCAAGCCCAGAACTATTAAACTGGGCATAAAGTCAGGGTTATGGGCAAGGGAAGGGATAAACTAAAAAGAAAATGTAAACAAGCAAACATACAAGTAGAGAGAGAGGGAGAACTTGGGAGGAGTGGTGTGCCCTTCCATAGGAAGGGAATGCACAAGAAAGAACGTGTTTGCAAGTAAAATTAACTATTTTTTTCTGAAATGTATTAAGTTGAAAAGAATCTGTAAAATGTCCCCAGTTAGAGTTCTTTTATAATATTAAAAGTGTAGAAGTGTAGTTCAAGATATCACTTAGGGTAGAAGCATTTCTCATAGAGATAAGTTTATATTTAAAAGAGTGGACAGGATGTTTTCATATAGTCAATGTAGAAGGACAAAAACGAGGAGACAGATCATAAGAAAATACATATATTAAGCACAGGATGACACATAAGTAAAAGGAGTTATGACCAACAAAGTCTGATATCAGAGAAATAACTATGTATAGAAAGGTATTAGGTATTGAAGAACACAGAAAAATGTAAATAATGGGAATTTAGAGAAAATATATTTTAACTCTAAGAGTATTGTAGTCTTAAAACACACACACACACACTGTGGAGAATAGTGAAGAAAAAGTGACATTAAGAACTCGGTGGTCGATAACCAATGTAGTGTGTGGCTTGATCAACCATTCATCTGTAATAGGGTGAAGAGTCTGGAGACATACAACCTCCTAGGGCCAGTCCAAATGTCTTTGATTTTCTTTGCTTTTTGCATCTGATTTGAACTGAATTTGGATCATACTCTTCTAAAGTAATGAAAAATAGTACATGATACTTAATATCATCCTGAAAATGCCATGTCCTATACAATAAAATATGCCCCCAAATTTATCTATAAGGCATCAACATAGAGGCCAATTAACCCTATTATTCAGATCTATGGGTTCACCACTAGCTTCATTGAATATTTACTAACGATACTTTGACAATAATTTAAGTATTTTTGAAATAAAACAGCAGGTTAGTTAAAGCCTGTTTTTCTTTTTTAAAAAAATTGCCCTTTTTTGGCATAAATTATTTCACCAGTTTGTTCTAACCAAATTTCATTATCAGTAGGACACTGATTGCTGATCAAGGGTGATAAAAATAGTGATGGCAACTGTTGCTACAATTTCAGGGGCACCCACCATGTTTATGCATGAAATTCTCATCTTATACTTGGGGAGCAAGAGGATGATATGCTTTTCCCAGATAACTTGTACTTGGTGGGACCATCTCCCTCTGAGCTCATTAGCCTTGAACAAACATGACATTATAGTAATACTATTTAGCACTTCCCATCTTCAAAGTACTTGGCAAATATTAGCTAATTAGTTCTTCAAACACTCATGGGAGTTTTCTAACTATGTATTATTGTTCTTATTACCTTGACATAAATGGAGGACAGCAATCTATGTAACTTTTCCAAGGAAGTTGAGGGCTTTGTTGGAAAAGCCAGGATTCAGACTCAGAACAATTTAAGAGTTAATGCTCTGTCTGACCCCAAGATCTTGTGTCTTACTTTACATGGGGAATATTTACAAATATGAATACATGGCTAGACATATGGATTGAAAAAGTATATCTGAAATATAACAAGATAACCTGGATTCATTTCATAGCACTTTAAAGAGCCCCTATGTTTGTATCCATCCAACACACAGTGAAATTATTTTTCTGTGTTACTTGATGACTTTATTTCTTTTTTTTTAATATTTATTCATTTATGCATACACAAGAGGTTGTACAGGCCAGAAAGAGGGGGGGGGGCAGTGAGAGTTTTCACCAAAGACAGAATGGGGAACAGAACAGGCAGATTGGCAAATACCTCAGAGGTTTGCTGTGCCAAGTGGGTCAGCTCTGGGGAAGGAGATTGAACTTGTGTTGCTGTGGCTCCTGAGAACTTCAAAGTGCTGTGGCTTAACCCCATCAGGGAGGGCCTGATGACTTCATTGCTAACTCTTAAAAACGGGTTGATTATTACCAAGACTTTATAAAGAGAAATGTTCTCATTAGGAGTCATGTGGGTTCTTGTCTAAATATCCTCTCCTAACTGAGTAAGTCTTGTTTCACCATCTTTATCTAATTAGATTCAGTTAAGAATGCCTTGAAGGAGAATTTACATAACAAAGGGTAAGGGAGTGGGTGGTACCCAGTCACTAATCAGCCTTATTTACTTTGACTCAAAAATTACATACAAAGGATTCCATATCGTTAAATAACTTTCAAGATGTATACCCAGTTTCCTGGCTTCATATATAAGATCAAGATTAACTTTTTTTTTTCATTTTTTTTTTTTTTAAAGATTGATTTATTTGTGCATACAGAACTGTGGTACAGGCCAGAGGCTCAGGGGCAGCGAGAAGCTTCACCAAAGACAGAGTGGGGAGCAGAACAGGCAGATGGATGAAGTACACTGCTGAGGGGAGCAGCAGGGGGATCAGGAGAGGTCTGCCTCACCATGTGGGCCACCTCCGGGGCAGGCGGAAATCATACTCATGAGGAAGTGGCTTTAGCTTCTTAGTGCTGTGCTTAACCCGCTGCGCCACCGGGAGGTCCTCAAGATTAACTTTTAAAAATAGCTTCAATATTCCATCCCATGCTTATTTCTTAAGTTTCTCTCTCAGTTTTTGTCTGTGTCTCTTAATTTGACATCACCCTCAGTTGGTCCATAGGAAATTCTTTAATAATCTTAACCTATCAGCTTTTCTTGTTTGACATGACAGTCGTGATATCTTTCTCCATATTGCCTGAGCCCTAATCCTTAGATTTTATATTTTTGTGTATTTCTTTAAACTTCTACAGAAAAATAAATATTATATCAAAATTTTCACTGTGTTTTGGTTATATGCACCATCTCTTCCTTCTTAGTTTATTCCCAGGTTAACCACTTAATATACCCATCAAAATAGGTTGCTGATTTGATTTCAAAGTGCCTTACTTACTATGGTTAAGTGAGCATAAGATATACACATATAACTATAGATATGATATGTTCATATGTGGGTGTTTATGCTCATTTAGCTAAGATATGTATGTGTACATATATATATATAACACATATATAATAACATATATATGTATTAGCAAATATGATAAATATAGACATGTGGTATTTTTATACATACCACATTTATACACACATATGGTATTTTTATATATGCCATATTTATACACACACATACATAAACACACACATATAACTATTGTAGTAACCTGTGTGTTCTAGCAGTTACAGTTAGAGATAAGTCAAGAGAGTTTGGAAATCATTAACTTTCAGTGCAAACTAATAGAAACTCCATGGATTTTATCAACTGACACCTGAAAGCTCTTTAGCTTCCAACATATCTGCCATGCTGTAGGATATGTCCGGCAGTACCCTCTGATACCCGCGTGAGTAGATCTTCAGTCCAGAAATAGAGAATCCTAATAGCCAAGTGTAAAATAAAAATCAAAACTTAAAACACACCATAAAGACCAAATAAGATATCACAATGGAACCAATAATACAGAAATTGCTGTTCCAGAATATTATTTTTATAACGTTAATATATATATATAAATATATATATATATATATATACATACATACATACATACATATATATATATATATTGGCATGACTTAGCCCCTGTGAAGAGGGGTTCTCTAGAATTAAGGAGGAGTGGGAGGAAGTATCCCATTCTTGTACACGTGAGAGGTATCATTTCCACCATATTTTCTAGTATCATTTCCACTATATTGTTTTCAGTTTTGCTTGCCAAATGCCCTTGTTTTGATTTTTTTTTTTTTTTTTGTATATTTGTGTTACTCGTCTATTTACACTGGGATTCAACTATTATTTTATAATTTTTTCCCTAAAGATTCTGATTCTATTGAGAGGTCTTGGTAGAGCCATCTGCCTAAGGTAACTGAATCTTAGTTGATTGAAGAGCCCATTGGAATTGAGGATTGGTGCTTGTAACATCAATTAATATTGGTATAGAAATAAAATCTCCAAGATCGGGTCAACTGTGTGCTCTTACAAGAACTTTACTTTTTCTTTTCTTTCTTTATGTATGTCTCTTTTCAGCTTCTTTTTAGTGACATTTTGTGGAGAAACACCAAGTAGAAAATGACATTTATTTGGACAATCTAATTACCTTGGGTGGTTTGTGTATATTCTTAAGTCATCAATGCATTGCCTGCTTTTACATGCTCAGTTCTACTTTTTTGTTCTAGTGTCAGCCGTTGGAGTGTCGGTTCTTCAGGGAATGACAAGTCAGTACAAAATTTAGCATAACATTTGCACTAAAGGGATCTGGATAACATAATAGATTAATAATAAATTCTTATGAAATGAATATTTGTTATTGTAGAGGAATGTATTTTGTAAGCCTAAATTCCTTTCCTACCCCAGTCCCCAGGAATCATAATAAAATAATATGTAGAACAAGTTCTTGTTTTCAGGGCATGTTTTGGGAGAGCAAGAATATGTATATAAACTAGAAAAATATAAATAACATCTAGAAAATATCCCAATTGTGTAACTACCTGAATAGTTAATGCACATAAAGTACAGGAAACATCTGTATGAATATTTTAAAGAAAAAAAAAATATGAGAAGATGAGAACCAAACTTTATCTAGGGAATTCAGATAAAAGTCTATTTCACCTTACCTCATCCTCTGTCTTATTTCATCTCTTATAATATCCTGTATTTATTGATATTGATCAATTCAGTATCTTCATAGATAGCCTATTGTATTGCTATTATATGTAGGCATGTGTGTTTCTAAATAGGGTGTAAATTATATTCATTCCTTTAATACTAACCTAGAAGCAAAAGAACTGCTATTACTGTAGGTTATTATTTCTGCCGAAGAGATGACAGGAAAGGCAGAAACTATTTGGAGCTCTGTCTAAATTGCAGTTTTAAGCACATCTGATGTAGTACATGTCTGGAGGTGGCATTTCTAACCTTTTTATCAACTGGGTTCCATGGATCAGAATAAATGATAACAATAGCTCACCGCCTTCTGCTGGACAGATTTGCTACTTGAAAAACGATCAGGGCCCTATTAAGAAAAGCCACCCGCCCTAATGGGGAGCAGATCACAGACCAGGTCTCTCTGGGCTGCATCTCTCTGTGTGAGAGGACATGACCTTGCCTGTTTTTTCCCTGGGATCAGTTGAATGATAGACTTCTTTTCTTTCCTCAAATTGTTATAGCAAGAGGAGAGGAAGGATTGCAGATGTTTTTCCTTTTACTTCAGAAAAGAGACATGGCCAATTTTAACATCCCCATTATCTATGTCTGTCTACAAAAGCTCTATTTGAAAAGGCCCTATAGTTTCACAGTGATGACAAGCCCTCTCCAATGTTACTCTCACCATCCACAGTGTACCTGGGGCTGTGTTTCAGATGAGAATGGCAATGCATTTGCTAGCTGCCCCAGACCTGTCTTACACTGACCCACCCCTTAGATTTTGTGTTGGTCTCCCCTTTCATGAATCGTCCTGTTTCTCCTTTTATGTTCATAGATTATAGTTCTCCTTCAAGATGTAATTCAAATTCTGCATTCTCTCTGAAGCAATCCTAACCCATTCTGACCAACAAAGCTATCTCCTTCTTTGAACTACTATATATTATTCTCAAGATCCAGTGCAGACACTAAAACTTATTACATCATGTTCATTTATTTATGGTGCAAGAGTGAAAGACCTGATCTTATTATATTTTAATTCATTTTCTGTCCTCACCCTCTATCCCACCCCCCTACCCAATTAGTACCTAATTTTAAGTTTTTCATTTGTAACTTTAAACATATATTATCCATTAAAATTTTAGAATGTTATTCAGTGGGATAGATTTTTTAAATAACTATATGAGTAGTATTTATTATTTTTATTTTCTTTCATATATATTACTGTACATTAAATCATAGCGATAGCTGGATGAATATAGTTAGATGGAAAGATGGAGAGATAGAGACAGTAGTCACAGACAGACAGTAGGTAGACAGATCAAAGAAAACCTGACCCACTCATTTCAAATTTCCAGTGGAGCCAAGTAGGAGAAAAAGGAAGTCAAATCCCAGCTCTCTGATTCACTATCTAATTTTCATTTTTTAAACTTCAATCACACAAAACAAGAATAATGGAGAGTCTTTGACCATGCATAATCAAGTAATTCTAGAAAAGTTACATGACTTGAAAAGAACGACTTATGCTTTAGGTCCTCCTCTGACATCTGGTGTGACAGATTGTCTACCTACCTGTTTTTTGGTGTGTCTGCCCACACCCCCTGGAATGAATGTAGAATGTCCCTTCAACCCAGGCTGATTAAAAAAAAGTCACAAGTTCTAAAAGATTCAAAAATAAAACTGATTCAAATATAAATGACTTTAATGCAGAGTGAGGATAATGTTGCATTTGTGTGTCTTTTCCTTATGCCTTTGTGGGTCTCTTCCTCCATTTTATAAAAAAAAATGTATTATACTTAATGACTGTTTATATATATATATATATA